>NC_068440.1:22140467-22142967 GCF_023373465.1 Oncorhynchus keta | reverse complement strand
CTGATTGGTGGAGAGGGGAAGCGGGAGGAGTTAGGGGTCTCATACCGCATAAATACATCAGTGTGTTGGAAGGGTGAGTAAAATGTAAACAAGAGACTAGAGAAATACATCTTCTCTCTCTTCTCCTACTTTTCCCTGTTCCCTCTCTTCTCCTACTTTTCCCTGTTCCCCCTCTCTTCTCCTACTTTTACCTGTTCCCTCTCTTCTCCTACTTTTCCCTGTTCCCTCTCTCTTCTCCTACTTTCCCTGTTCCCACTCTCTTCTCCTACTTTTCCCTGTGCCCTCTCTCTTCTCCTACTTTTTCCCTGTTACCTCTCCCTTCTCCTACTTTTCCCTGTTCCCCTCTCTCTTCTCCTACTTTTCCCTGTTCCCTCTCCTCTTCTCCTACTTTTCCCTGTTCCCTCTCTTCTCCTACTTTTCCCTGTTCCCTCTCTCTTCTCCTACTTTTCCCTGTTCCCTCTCTTCTCATACTTTTCCCTGTTCCCTCTCTTCTCCTACTTTTCCCTGTTCCCCCTCTCTTCTCCTACTTTTACCTGTTCCCTCTCTTCTCCTACTTTTCCCTGTTCCCCCTCTCTTCTCCTACTTTTACCTGTTCCCTCTCTTCTCCTACTTTTACCTGTTCCCTCTCTTCTCCTACTTTTCCCTGTTCCCTCTCTTCTCATACTTTTCCCTGTTCTCTCTCTTCTCCTACTTTTACCTGTTCCCTCTCTTCTCCTACTTTGCCCTGTTCCCTCTCTTCTCATACTTTTCCCTGTTCCCTCTCTTCTCCTACTTTTCCCTGTTCCCCCTCTCTTCTCCTACTTTTACCTGTTCCCTCTCCTCTTCTACTTTTCCCCGTTCCCTCTCTTCACCTACTTTTCCCTGTTCCTCCTCTCTTCTCCGACTTTTCCCCGTTCCCCCTCTCTTCTACTACTTTTCCCTGTTCCCCCTCTCTTCACCTACTTTTCCCTGTTCCCTCTCTTCTCCTACTTTTCCCCGTTCCCTCTCTTCTCCTACTTTCCCTGTTCCCCCTCTCTTCTCCTACTTTTCCCTGTTCCGCCTCTATTCTCCTACTTTTCCCTGTTCCCTCTCCTCTTCTACTTTTACCTGTTCCCCCTCTCTTCACCTACTTTTCCCTGTTCCGCCTCTCTTCTCCTACTTTTCCCTGTTCCCTCTCCTCTTCTACTTTTACCTGTTCCCTCTCTTCACCTACTTTTCCCTGTTCCCTCTCCTCTCCTACTTTTCCCTGTTCCCCCTCTCTTCTTCTACTTTTCCCTGTTCCCTCTCCTCTCCTACTTTTCCCTGTTCCCTCTCTTCACCTACTTTTCCCTGTTCCCCCTCTCTTCTCCTACTTTTCCCTGTTCCCTCTCTTCTCCTACTTTTCCCTGTTCCCCCTCTCCTCTCCTACTTTTCCCTGTTCCCTCTCTCTTCTCCTACTTTTCCCTGTTCCCTCTCTTCTCCTACTTTTCCCTGTTCCCCCTCTCTTCTCCTACTTTTCCCTGTTCCCTCTCTTCTCCTACTTTTCCCTGTTCCCTCTCTTCTCCTACTTTTCCCTGTTCCCCCTCTCTTCTCCTACTTTCCCCTGTTCCCTCTCTCTTCTCCTACTTTTCCCTGTTACCTCTCTCTTCTCCTACTTTTCCCTGTTCCCTCTCTCTTCTACTACTTTTCCCTGTTCCCCCTCTCTTCACCTACTTTTCCCTGTTCCCCCTCTCTTCTCCTACTTTTCCCCGTTCCCTCTCTTCTCCTACTTTTCCCTGTTCCCCCTCTCTTCTCCTACTTTTCCCTGTTCCCCCTCTTTTCTCCTACTTTTCCCTGTTCCCTCTCTTCTCCTACTTTCCCCTGTTCCCTCTCTTCTCCTACTTTTCCCTGTTCCCTCTCCTCTTCTACTTTTCCCTGTTCCCTCTCTTCACCTACTTTTCCCTGTTCCCCCTCTCTTCTCCTACTTTTCCCTGTTCCCTCTCCTCTCCTACTTTTCCCTGTTCCCCCTCTCTTCTCCTACTTTTACCTGTTCCCTCTCTTCTCCTACTTTTCCCTGTTCCCTCTCTCTTCTCATACTTTCCCTGTTCCCACTCTCTTCTCCTACTTTTCCCTGTGCCCTCTCTCTTCTCCTACTTTTCCCTGTTACCTCTCCCTTCTCCTACTTTTCCCTGTTCCCCTCTCTCTTCTCCTACTTTTCCCTGTTCCCTCTCCTCTTCTCCTACTTTTCCCTGTTCCCTCTCTTCTCCTACTTTTCCCTGTTCCCTCTCTTATCCTACTTTTCCCTGTTCCTCCTCTCTTCTCCTACTTTTCCCCGTTCCCCCTCTCTTCTAATACTTTTCCCTGTTCCCCTCTCCTCTTCTCCTACTTTTCCCTGTTCCCTCTCTTCTCCTACTTTTCCCTGTTCCCCCTCTCTTCTCCTACTTTTCCCTGTTCCCTCTCTTCTCCTACTTTTCCCTGTTCCCTCTCTTCTCCTACTTTTCCCTGTTCCCTCTCTTCTCCTACTTTTCCCTGTTCCCCCTCTCTTCTCCTACTTTTACCTGTT
>NC_068440.1:22114065-22140367 GCF_023373465.1 Oncorhynchus keta | reverse complement strand
TACTTTCCCTGTTCCCCCTCTCTTCTCTCCTACTTTTCCCTGTTCCCTCTCTTCTCCTACTTTTTCCCTGTTCCCCTCTCTTCTCCTACTTTTCCCTGTTCCCCTCTTCTCCTACTTTTCCCTGTTCCCCCTCTCTTCTCCTACTTTTCCCTGTTCCTCTCTTCTTACTTTTTCCCTGTTCCTCTCTTTCTACTTTTCCCTGTTCCCTCTCTTCTCCTACTTTTCCCTGTTCCCCCTCTCTTCTCCTACTTTTCCCTGTTCCCTCTCTTCTCCTACTTTTCCCTGTTCCCCCTCTCTTCTCCTACTTTCCCCTGTTACTCTCTTCTACTTTTCCCTGTTCCCCCTCTCTTCTCTCTTTCCCCGTTCCCACTCTTCTCCCCTCTTTTTCTGTTCCCCTCTCTTTCCCTTTTCCCTGTTCCTCTTCTCCTACTTTTCCCTGTTCCCCTCTCTCTTCTCCTACTTTTCCCTGTTCCTCTCTCTTCTCCTACTTTTCCCTGTTCCCTCTCTTCTCCTACTTTTCCCTGTTCCCTCTCTTCTCCTACTTTTCCCTGTTCCTCCTCTCTTCTCCTACTTTTCCTGTTCCCCTCTCTTCTCCTACTTTTCCCTGTTCCCCTCTCTTCTCCCTACTTTTCCCTGTTCCCCCCTCTTCTCCTACTTTTCCCTGTTCCCTCTCTCTTCTCCCTACTTTTCCTGTTCCCTCTCTTCTCTACTTTTCCCTGTTCCCTCTCTTCTCCTACTTTTCCCTGTTCCCTCTCTCCTACTTTTCCTGTTCCCTCTCTTCTCCTACTTTTCCTGTTCCACTCTCTTCTCATACTTTTCCCTGTTCCCTCTCTTCTCCTACTTTTCCCTGTTCCCCCTCTCTTCTCCCTTTTACCTGTTCCTCTCTTCTCCCCTGTTCCCTCTCTCTCTTCTACTTTTCCCTGTTCCCCCTTTTCTGTTCCTCTCTTCTCTACTTTTCCCTGTTCCCTCTCCTCTCCTACTTTTACCTGTTCCCTCTCTTCTCCTACTTTTCCTGTTCCCTCTCTCCTACTTTTCCCTGTTCCCTCTCTTCTCCTACTTTTCCCTGTTCCCCCTCTCTTCTCCTACTTTTTCCCTGTTCCCCCTACTCTTCTCCTACTTTTCCTGTTCTCCTCTCTTCTCCTACTTTTCCCTGTTCCCCTCTCTTCTACTACTTTTCCCTGTTCCCCTCTCTTCACCTACTTTTCCCTGTTCCCCCTCTCTTCTCCTTTTACCTGTTTCTCCTCTCCTACTTTTGTTCCCCATCTCTTCTCTTCTACTTTTCCCTGTTCCCCCTCTCCCTACTTTTCCCTGTGCCCCTCTCTTCACCTACTTTTCCCTGTTACCCTCTCCTTCTCCCTACTTTTCCCCGTTCCCTCTCTCTTCTCCTACTTTCCCTGTTCCCCACTCCCTCTTCTCCTCCCTGTTCCTCTCTTCTCCTACTTTTCCCTGTTCCTCTCTCTTCTTCACCTACTTTTCCCTGTTCCCCTCTCTTCTCCTACTTTTCCCTGTTCCCTCTCTCTTCTCCTACTTTTCACCCTGTTCCCCCTCTCTTCTCCTACTTTTCCCTGTTGCCCCTCTCTTCTCCTACTTTTCCCTGTTCCACTCTCTTCTCCTACTTTTCCCTGTTCCCCCTCTCTTCTACTACTTTTCCCTGTTACTCTTCTCCTACTTTTTGTTCCCCCTCTCTTCTCCTACTTTTCCCTGTTCCCTCTCTCTCCTACTTTTCCCTGTTCCCTCTCTTCTCCTACTTTCCCTGTTCCCCTCTCTTCTCCTACTTTTTGTTCCCTCTCTCTTCTACTTTTACCTGTTCCTCTCTTCTCCTACTTTTTCCCTGTTCCCCCTCTCTTCTCCTACTCTTTCTTTTCCTGTTCCCTCTCTTCTCCTACTTTTCCCTGTTCCCTCTCTTCTCCTACTTTTCCCTGTTCCCCCTCTCTTCTCCTACTTTTCCCTGTTCCCTCTCTTCTCCTACTTTTCCCTGTTCCCTCTCTCTTCTCCTACTTTTCCCTGTTCCCTCTCTTCTCCTACTTTTCCCTGTTCCCTCTCTCTTCTCCTACTTTTCCCTGTTCCCTCTCTTCTCCTACTTTTCCCTGTTCCCTCTCTTCTCCTACTTTTTCCCTGTTCCCTCTCTCTTCTCTTTCCTACTTTTCCCTAATCCCTTTCCCTGTTCTTCTTCTACTTTTCCCTGTTCCCCTCTCTTCACCTACTTTTCCCTGTTTACCTCTCTCTTCTCCTACTTTTCCCTGTTTCCCCTCTCTTCTCCTACTTTTTTCCCTGTTCCTACTCTCTTCACCTACTTTTCCCTGTTCCCCCTCTCTTCTCCTACTTTTCCCTGTTCCCTCTCTTCTCCTACTTTTCCCTGTTCCCCCTCTTCTTCTCCTACTTTTCCCTGTTCCCCCTCTCTTCTCCTACTTTTCCCCTGTTCCTCTTCTCTCTTCTGTTCCCTCTTTTCCCTGTTCCCTCTCTTCTCCTACTTTTCCCTGTTCCCCTCTCTTCTCCCTTTTACCTGTTCCCTCTTCTCCTACTTTTCCCTGTTCCCCTCTCTTCTCCTACTTTTCCCTGTTCCCCTCTCCTCTCCTACTTTTCCCTGTTCCCCCTCTCTTCCTGTTCCTGTTCTCTCTTCTCCTACTTTTCCCTGTTCCCTCTCTCTTCTCCTACTTTTCCCTGTTTCCCCCTCCCTTCTCCTACTTTTCCCCTGTTCTCTCTTCTCCTACTTTTCCCTGTTCCCCCTCCTCTTCTCCTACTTTTCCCTGTTCCTCTCTTCTCCTACTTTTCCCTGTTCCCTCTCTTCTTCTACTTTTCCTGTTCCCCCTCTTCTCCTACTTTTCCCTGTTCCCTCTTTCTCCTACTTTTCCCTGTTCCCCCTCTCTTCACCCTACTTTTCCCTGTTCCCCTCTCTTCTTCTTTCCCTGTTACTCTTCTCCTACTTTGTTCCCCCTCTCTTCTACTACTTTTCCCTGTTCCCCCTCTCTTCACCTACTTTTCCCTGTTCCCTCTCTTCCTACTTTTCGTTCCTCTCTTCTCCTTTTCCCTGTTCCCTCTCTTCTCCTACTTTTCCCTGTTCCTCTCTTCTCCTACTTTTCCCTGTTCCCTCTCTCTTCTACTCCCTTTTACCTGTTCCCCCTCTCTTTTTCCCTGTTCCCCTCTCTTCTCCTACTTTTCCCTGTTCCCTCTCCTCCTACTTTTCCCTGTTCCCTCTCTTCACTTTTCCCTGTTCCCTCTCCTCTCCTACTTTTCCCTGTTCCCCCTCTCTTCTTCTACTTTTCCTGTTCCTCTCCTCCCCTCTTTTCCCTGTTCCCTCTCTTCACCTTTTCCCTGTTCCCCCTCTCTTCTCCTACTTTTCCCTGTTCCCTCTCCTCTCCTACTTTTCCCTGTTCCCTCTCTTCTCCTACTTTTCCCTGTTCCCTCTCTTCTCCTACTTTTCCCTGTTCCTCTCTTCTTCTACTTTTCCCTGTTCCCTCTCTTCTCCTACTTTTCCTGTTCCCTCTCTCTTCTCCTACTTTTCCCTGTTACCTCTCTCTTCTCCTACTTTTCTCCTTCTCCTACTTTTCCCTGTTCCCCCTCTCTTCTCCTGCTTTTCCTGTTCCCCCTCTCTTCTCCTACTTTTCCCTGTTCCCTCTCTTCTCCTACTTTTCCCTGTTCCCCCTCTCTTCTTCCCTGTTTCCCCCTCTCTTCTCCTGATCCTTCTTCCCTGTTCCTCCTCTCTTCTCCTACTTTTCCCTGTTCCCTCTCTTCTACCTACTTTTCCCTGTTCCCCCTCTCTTCTCCTACTTTTCCCTGTTCCCTCTCCTCTCCTACTTTTCCCTGTTCCCCCTCTCTTCTCCTACTTTTCCCTGTTCCCCCTCTCTTCTCCTACTTTTCCCTGTTCCCTCTCTTCTCCTACCTGTTCCCCTCTCTTTCCCTCCCCCTCTCTTCCCCTCCCTGTTCCCTTCTCCTACTTTTCCCTGTTCCCCTCTCTTCTCCTACTTTTCCCTGTTCCTCTCTCTCTCCTACTTTTCCCTGTTCCCCCTCTCTTCTCCCACTTTTCCCTGTTCCCTCTCCTCTTCTACTTTTCCCTGTTCCCTCTCTTCACCTACTTTTCCCTGTTCCCTCTCCTACTTTTCCCTGTTCCCTCTCTTCTCCTACTTTTCCCTGTTCCCTCTCTTCTCCTACTTTTCCCTGTTCCCTCTCTTCTCCTACTTTCCCTGTTCCCCCTCTCTTCTCCTACTTTTCCCCATTCCCTCTCTTCACCTACTTTTCCCTGTTCCCCCTCTCTTCTCCTACTTTTTCCTGTTCCCTCTCCTCTCCTACTTTTCCCTGTTCCCTCTCTCTTCTCCTATTTTTCCCTGTTCCCTCTCTTCTCCTACTTTTCCCTGTTCCCCCTCTCTTCTCCTACTTTTCCCTGTTCCCCCTCTCTTCTCCTACTTTTCCCTGTTACCTCTCTCTTCTCCTACTTTTCCCTGTTCCCTCTCTTCTCCTACTTTCCCTGTTCCTCTCTTCTCTCTTTTCTGTTCCTCTCTTCTTCTTTCCTGTTCCCCCTCTCTTCTCCTACTTTTCCCTGTGCCCCCTCTCTTCTTTTCCCTGTTCCTCTCCTTTTACTTTTCCTGTTCCCTCTCTCTTCTCCTACTTTTCCCTGTTCCCCTCTCTTCTCCTACTTTTCCCTGTTCCCTCTCTTCTCCTACTTTTCCCTGTTCCCTCTCTTCTCCTACTTTCCCTGTTCCCTCTCTTCTCCCTACTTTTCCCTGTTCCCCTCTCTTCTCTTTTTTCTGTTCCTCTCTTCTTACTTTTCCTGTTCCCTCTCTTCACCTACTTTTCCCTGTTCCCCCTCTCTTCTCCTACTTTTCCCTGTTCCCCCTCTCTTCTCCTACTTTTCCCTGTTCCTCTCTTCTCCTACTTTTCCTGTTCCCCCTCTCTTCTCCTACTTTTCCCTGTTCCCTCTCCTCTCCTACTTTTCCCTGTTCCCTCTCTTCTCCTACTTTTTCCCTGTTCCCTCTCTCTTCTTCTCCTACTTTTCTGTTCCCACTCTCTTCTGTTCCCTCTCTCTTCTACTACTTTTCCCTGTTCCCCTCTCTTCACCTACTTTTCCCTGTTCCCCCTCTCTTCTCCTACTTTCCCCGTTCCCTCTCTTCTCCTACTTTTCCCTGTTCCTCTTCTCCCTACTTTTCCTGTTCCCCCTCTCTTCTCCTACTTTTCCCTGTTCCCTCTCTTCTCCTACTGTTTTTCCCTGTTCCCTCTCTTCTCCTACTTCCCTGTTCCCTCTCTTCGTTCCTACTTTTCCCTGTTCCCCCTCTCTTCTCCTACTTTTCCCTGTTCCCTCTCCTCCTACTTTTCCCTGTTCCCCTCTCTTCACCTACTTTTCCCTGTTTACCCCTCTCTTCTCCTACTTTTCCCTGTTCCCTCTCTCTTCTCATACTTTCTTCCCACTCTCTTCACCTTTTCCCTGTTCCCTCCTCTCCTTTTCCCTGTTCCCCCTACTTTTCCCCTGTTCCCTCTCCTTCTCCTACTTTTTCCCTGTTCCCTCTCTCTTCTCCTACTTTTCCCTGTTCCCCTCTTCTCCTACTTTTCCCTGTTCCCTCTCTTCTCCTACTTTTCCCTGTTCCCTCTCTTCTCCTACTTTTCCTGTTCCTCTCTTTTCCCTGTTCCCCCTCTCTTCTCCTACTTTCCCCCTGTTCCCCCTCTCTTCTCCTACCTCTCTCTTCTCCTACTTTCCCTGTTCCCTCTCTTCTCCTACTTTTCCCCTGTTCCCCCTCTCTTCTCCTACTTTTCCCTGTTCCCCCTCTCTTCTCCTACTTTCCCCTGTTCCCTCTCTTCTCCTCTTTTCCTACCCCCTCTCTTCTTCCCTGTTCCCCCTCTCTTCTTTTCCCCTGTTCCCTCTCTTCACCTACTTTCCCTGTTCCCCCTCTCTTCTCCTACTTTTCCCTGTTCCCTCTCTCCTACTTTTCCCTGTTCCCTTCTTCACCCTACTTTCCCCCTCTCTTCTCCACTCCCTGTTCCCTCTCTCCTACTTTTTCCCTGTTCCCCCCTCTCTTCTCCTACTTTTCCCTGTTCCCTCTCTTCTCCTACTTTTCCCTGTTCCCCTCTCTTCTCCTACTTTTCCCTGTTCCCTCTCTTCTCCTACTTTTCCCTGTTCCCCCTCTCTTCTCCTACTTTTCCCCATTCCCTCTCTTCTCCTACTTTTCCCTGTTCCCCCTCTCTTCTCCTACTTTTTTCCCTGTTCCCTCTCTCTTCTCCTACTTTTCCCTGTTCCTTCTCTACTTTTCTTCTCTCTCTCCTTTTCCCTGTTCCTCTCTTCTCCTACTTTTCCCTGTTCCCCCCTCTTTTACTTTTCCTGTTCCCTCTCTTCACCTACTTTTCCCTGTTCCCCCTCTCTTCTCCTACTTTTCCTGTTCCCTCTCTTCTCCTACTTTTCCCTGTTCCCCTCTCTTCTCCTACTTTTCCTGTTCCCCCTTTCTCCTGTTCCCCCTCTCTTCTCCTACTTTTCCCTGTTCCCCTGTTCCCTCTTCTCCTACTTTTCCCTGTTCCCCTCTCTTCTCCTACTTTTTGTTCCCCCCTGTTCCTTTTCCCTGTTCTCTTCACCTACTTTCCCTGTTCCCCCTCTCTTCTCCTACTTTTCCCTGTTCCCCCTCTTTTCTCCTACTTTTCCTGTTCCCCCTCCTTACTTTTCCCTGTTCCCCCTCTCTTCTCCTACTTTTCCTGTTCCCCCTCTCTTCACCTACTTTTCCTGTTCCCTCTTCTCCCTTTTCCTCCCTTCTCCTACTTTTCCCTGTTCCCTCTCTTCTCCTACTTTTCCCTGTTCCCTCTCTCTTCTACTCTTTTCCCTGTTCCCCCTCCTCTTCCCTGTTCCCCCTCTCTTCTCCTACTTTTCCCTGTTCCCTCTCTTCACCTACTTTTCCCTGTTCCCCCTCTCTTCTCCTACTTTTCCCTGTTCCCTCTCCTCTTCTACTTTTCCCTGTTCCCACTCTCTTCCCTCTCTCTCTTCTTCTACTACTTTCCCTGTTCCTCCTCTCTTCTCCTACTTTTCCCTGTTCCCCTCTCTTCTCCTACTTTTCCCTGTTCCCTTTCCCTCTCTTCTTCTCCTACTTTTCCCTGTTCCCCTCTCTTCTCCTACTTTTCCCCGTTCCCTCTCTCTTCTTTCCCCTGTTCCCTCTCTTACTCCTGTTACTTTTCCCTGTTCCCCCCCTCTCTTCTCCTACTTTTCCCTGTTCCCCCTCTCTTCTCCTACTTTTCCCTGTTCCCTACTTTTCCTGTTCCCTCTCTTCTACTTTTCCCTGTTCCCTCTCTTCTCCTACTTTTCCCTGTTCCCCTCTCTTCTCCTACTTTCCCTGTTCCTCTCTCTTCTCCTACTTTTCCTGTTACCCCTCTCTTCTCCTACTTTTCCCCGTTCCCCCTCTCTTCTCCTACTTTTCCCCATTCCCCCTCTTCCCCTTTCCCTGTTCCCCCCTCTTCCTACTTTTCCCTGTTCCTCTCCTCCCTACTTTTTCCCTGTTCCCCTCTCTTCTCCTACTTTTCCCTGTTCCCTCCTTCTCCTCTTTTCTGTTCCCCTCTCTTTCCTTTTACCTGTTCCCTCTCTTCTCCTACTTTTCCCTGTTCCTCTCTCTTCACCTACTTTCCCTGTTCCCTCTCTTCTCCTACTTTTCCTGTTGCCCTCTCTCTTCCCTGTTCCCTCTCTTCTCCTACTTTCCCCTGTTCCCCCTCTCTTCTCCTACTTTTCCTGTTCCCCTCTCTTCTCCTATCTTCTTCCTGTTCCCTCTCTCTTCTCCTACTTTTCCCTGTTCCCCTCTCTTCTCCTACTTTTCCCTGTTCCCCCTCTCTTCTCCTACTTTTCCCTGTTCCCCCTCTCTCTTTTCTCCCCCTACTTTTCCCTGTTCCCCCTCTCTTCACCTACTTTTCCCTGTTCCCCCTTCTCCTACTTCCTGTTCACTTCTCCTACTTTTCCCCGTTCCCTCTCTTCTCCTACTTTTCCCTGTTCCTCTCTTCTCCTACTTTCCCTGTTCCCCCTCTCTTCTCCTACTTTTCCCTGTTCCTACCCTCTCTTCTCCTACTTTTCCCTGTTCCTCTCTTCACCTATTTTTCCCTGTTCCCTCTCTTCTCCTACTTTTCTGTTCCCCTTCTCCTACTTTCCCTGTTCCTCTCTCTTCTCTACTTTTCCCTGTTCCTCTCTTCTCCTACTTTTCCTGTTCCCTCTCTTCTCCTACTTTCCCTGTTTCCTCTCTTACTTTTCCCTGTTACTTTTCCTGTTCCCCCTCTCTTCTCCTACTTTTCCCTGTTCCCCTCTTCTTCACCCTCCCTGTTCCCTATCTTCTCCTACTTTTCCCTGTTCCCTCTCTCTTCTCCTACTTTTCCCTGTTCCCCTCTTCTTCTACTTTTCCTGTTCCCTCTTCTTCTACTTTTCCCTGTTCCCCCTCTACTTCCCTGTTGCCCCTCTCTTTCTACTTTTCCCTGTTGCCCCTCTCTTCTCCTACTTTTCCCTGTTCCCTTTCTTCTTACCCCCTCTATCTTCTCCTACTTTTCCCCGTTCCCTCTTCTTTTCTTTTCCCCTGTTCCCCTCTTCTTTTCCCTGTTCCCTCTCTTCTCCTACTTTTCCCTGTTCCCCCTCTCTTCTCCTACTTTTCCCTGTTCCCTCTCCTCTTCTACTTTTCCCTGTTCCCTCTCTTCTCCTACTTTTCCCTGTTCCCTCTCCTCTCCTACTTTTCCCTGTTCCCTCTCTTCTTCTACTTTTACCTGTTCCCTCTCTTCTCCTACTTTTCCCCGTTCCCCCTCTTTTCTCCTACTTTTCCCTGTTCCCCCTCTCTTCTCCTACTTTTCCCTGTTCCCTCTCCTCTTCTACTTTTCCCTGTTCCCTCTCTTATCCTACTTTTCCCTGTTCCTCCTCTCTTCTCCTACTTTTCCCCGTTCCCCCTCTCTTCTAATACTTTTCCCTGTTCCCCCTCTCTTCACCTACTTTTCCCTGTTCCCCCTCTCTTCTCCTACTTTCCCCCGTTCCCTCTCTTCTCCTACTTTTCCCTGTTCCCCCTCTCTTCTCCTACTTTTCCCTGTTCCCCCTCTCTTCTCCTACTTTTCCCTGTTCCCTCTCTTCTCCTACTTTTCCCTGTTCCCTCTCTTCTCCTACTTTTCCTGTTCCCTCTCTTACTACTTTTTCCCTGTTCCCCTCTTTTCCCTCTTTTCCCTGTTCCCTCTCTTACCTACTTTCCCTGTTTCTCTTCTCCTACTTTCCCCTGTTCCCTCTCTTCTACTTTTCCCTGTTCCCTCTCTTCCCCTCTCTTCTCCTACTTTTCCCTGTTCCCTCTCTTCTCCTACTTTTCCCTGTTCCCCCTTTTCCCTGTTCCTCTCCTACTTTTCCCCGTTCCCCCTCTCCTCTCCTACTTTTCCCCGTTCCCCCTCTTTTCTCCTACTTTTCCCTGTTCCCCCTCTCTTCTCCTACTTTTCCCTGTTCCCTCTCCTCTACTACTTTTCCCTGTTCCCTCTCTTCACCTACTTTTCCCTGTTCCCTCTCCTCTCCTACTTTTCCCTGTTCCCTCTCTTCTTCTACTTTTACCTGTTCCCTCTCTTCTCCTACTTTTCCCTGTTCCCTCTCTCTTCTTCTACTTTCCCTGTTCCCACTCTCTTCTCCTACTTTTCCCTGTGCCCTCTCTCTTCTCCTACTTTTCTCTGTTACCTCTCCCTTCTCCTACTTTTCCCTGTTCCCCTCTCTCTTCTCCTACTTTTCCCTGTTCCCTCTCCTCTTCTTCTACTTTTCCCTGTTCCCTCTCTTCTCCTACTTTTCCCTGTTCCCTCTCTCTTCTCCTACTTTTCCCTGTTCCCTCTCTTCTCCTACTTTTCCCTGTTCCCTCTCTTCTCCTACTTTTCCCTGTTCCCTCTCTCTTCTCCTACTTTCCCTGTTCCCCCTCTCTTCTCCTACTTTTCCCTGTTCCCCATCTCTTTTCCTACTTTTCCCTGTTCCCCCTCTCTTCTCCTACTTTTCCCTGTTCCCCCTCTCTTCTCCCACTTTTCCCTGTTCCCTCTCCTCTTCTACTTTTCCCTGTTCCCTCTCTTCACCTACTTTTCCCTGTTCCCTCTCCTACTTTTCCCTGTTCCCTCTCTTCTCCTACTTTTCCCTGTTCCCTCTCTTCTCCTACTTTTCCCTGTTCCCTCTTCCCTCTTTTCTTCTCTCTCACCCTGCCGCCTTTTCCCTGTTCCCCCTCTCTTCTCCTACTTTTTCCTGTTCCCTCTCTTCTTTCCCTGTTCCCTCTTTTTCACCTACTTTTCCTGTTCCCCCTCTCTTCTCCTACTTTTCCCTGTTCCCTCTCCTCTTCTACTTTTCCCTGTTCCCTCTCTCTTCTCCTACTTTTCCCTGTTCCCTCTCTTCTCCTACTTTTCCCTGTTCCCCCTCTCTTCTCCTACTTTTCCCTGTTCCCCCTCTCTTCTCCTACTTTTCCCTGTTACCTGTTTCCCTCTCTTCTCCTACTTTTTCCCTGTTCCCTCTCTTTTCCCTGTTCCCTCTCTTCTCCTACTTTTCCCTTCCCTTCTTCCCCTCTTTTCTTCTCTCTCTCCTTTTCCCTGTTCCCCATCTCTTTCCTACTTTTCCCTGTTCCCCTCTCTTCTCCTACTTTTCCCTGTTCTACTTTTCCTCCCTCTCTTCTCCTACTTTTCCCTGTTCCCTACTTTTCTGTTCCCCCTTCTCCTACTTTTCCCTGTTCCCTCTCTCTTCTCCTACTTTTCCCTGTTCCCCCTCTTCTTCTACTTTTCCCTGTTCCCTCTCTCTTCTCCTACTTTTCCCTGTTCCCCCTCTCTTCTCCTACTTTTCCCTGTTGCCCCTCTCTTCTCCTACTTTTCCCTGTTGCCCCTCTCTTCTCCTACTTTTCCCTGTTCCCTTTCTTCTCCTACTTTTCCCGTTGCCCCTCACTTCTCCTACTTTTCCCTGTTCCCTCTCTTCTACTTTTCCCCGTTCCCTCTCTTCACCTACTTTTCCCTGTTCCCCCTCTCTTCTCCTACTTTTTCCTGTTCCCTCTCCTCTCCTACTTTTCCCTGTTCCCTCTCTCTTCTCCTACTTTTCCCTGTTCCCTCTCTTCTCCTACTTTTCCCTGTTCCCTCTCTTCTCCTACTTTTCCCTGTTCCCCCTCTCTTCTCCTACTTTTCCCTGTTCCCTCTCTCTTCTCCTACTTTTCCCTGTTACCTCTCTCTTCTCCTACTTTTCCCTGTTCCCTCTCTCTTCTCCTACTTTTCCCTGTTCCCTCTCTCTTCTCCTACTTTCCCTGTTCCCTCTCTTCTCCTACTTTTCCCTGTTCCCTCTGTTCTCTCTTCTACTTTTCCCTGTTCCCTCTCTCTTTTCTCCTACTTTCCCTTTCCCCTCTTCTTCTACTCTTTCCCTGTTCCCCTTCTTCACCTACTTTTTCCCTGTTCCCCCTCTCTTCTCCTACTTTTTTCCTGTTCCCTCTCTTCTCCTACTTTTCCCTGTTCCCTCTCTTCTCCTACTTTTCCCTGTTCCCTCTCTTCTCCTACTTTCCCTGTTCCCCCTCTCTTCTCCTACTTTTCCCTGTTCCCCATCTCTTTTCCTACTTTTCCCTGTTCCTCCTACTCTGTTTCTCCTTCACCTTTTCCCTGTTCCCTATCTTCTCCTACTTTTCCCTGTTCCCCTCTCTCTTCTCCTACTTTTCCCTGTTCATCCCCTGTTCTTCTTACCTACTTTTCCCTGTTTCCCTCTTTTCGTTCTTCTCCTACTTTTCCCTGTTCCCCCTCTCTTCTCCTACTTTTCCCTGTTCCCCTCTCTTCTCCTACTTTTCCTGTTCCCTCTCCTCTCCTACTTTTCCCTGTTCCCCCTCTCTTCTCCTACTTTTTTTCCCTGTTCCCTTTTCTGTTCCTTCTCCTACTTTTCCCTGTTCCCCCTCTCTTCTCCTACTTTTCCCTGTTCCCTCTCTTCTCCTACTTTTCCTGTTCCCTCTCTCTTCTCCTACTTTTTTTACCCTCTCTTCTTCTTTTTTTCCTGTTCTCTCTTCTCCTACTTTTCCCTGTTCCCTGTTCTCTCTTCTCCTACTTTTCCCTGTTCCCTCTCTTCTCCTACTTTTCCCTGTTCCCTCTCTTCTTCTACTTTTCCCTGTTCCCCCTCTCTCCTCTCCTGTTACTTTCCTACTTTTGTTCCCTCTCTTCTTCTACTTTTCCCTGTTCCCCCTCTCTTCACCTACTTTTCCCTGTTCCCCCTCTCTTCTCCTACTTTTTCCTGTTCCTCTCTGTTCTCCTACTTTCCCTGTTCCCTCTCTTCTCCTACTTTTCCCTGTTCCCTCTCTTCTCCTACTTTCCCTGTTCCCCCTTCCCCCTCTCTTCTCCTCTACTTTTCCCTGTTCCCCATCTCTTACTTTTCCTGCCCTCTTTTCCCTGTTCCCTCTCTCTTCTCCTACTTTTCCCTGTTCCCTATCTTCTCCTACTTTTCCCTGTTCCCCCTCTCTTCTCCTACTTTTCCCTGTTCCCCTCTTCTTCTACTTTTCCCTGTTTCCCTCTCTTCTCCTCACTTTTCCTGTTCCCTCTCTCTTCTCCTACTTTTCCCTGTTCCCTTCCCCTACTTTTCCCTTCCCTCTCTTCACCTTTTCCCTGTTCCCTCTCTTCTCCTACTTTTCCCTGTTCCCCCTCTCTTCTCCTACTTTTTTTCCCTCTTCTCCCCTCTCTTCTTCACCTACTTTTCCCTGTTCCCCCTCTCTTCTCCTACTTTTCCCCGTTCCCTCTCTTCTTACTTTTCCTGTTCCCCCTCTCTTCTCCTACTTTTCCCTGTTCTCTTCTCCTACTTTTTCTCTGTTTCCCTGTTCCCCCTCCTCTTCTCCTACTTTTCCCTGTTTCTCTTCTTCTCTTTTCCCTTCCCTCCTTACTTTTCCTGTTCCCTTTTCCCTGTTCCTCTTCTTCTACTTTTCCTGTTCCTCTCTTCTCCTACTTTTCCCTGTTCTCCTACTTTTCCCTGTTCCTCCTTCTTCCTACTTTTCCCTGTTCCCTTTCCCTGTTCCCCCTTCTCCTACTTTTCCCTGTTCCTCTCTTCTCCTACTTTTCCCTGTTCCCCCTCCTACTTTTCTGTTCTTCTCCTACTTTCCCTGTTCCCCTTCTCTCTTCTCCTACTTTTCCCTGTTCCCCATCTCTTCTCCTACTTTTCCCTGTTCCCCCTCTCTTCTCCTACTTTTCCCTGTTCCCCCTCTCTTCTCCCTCTTTTCCCTGTTCCCTCTCTCTCTCTACTTTTCCCTGTTCCCTCTCTTCACCTACTTTTCCCTGTTCCTCTCTTCCTACTTTTCCCTGTTCCCCCTCTCTTCTCCTACTTTTCCCTGTTCCCCCTCTCTTCTCCTACTTTTCCCTGTTCCCTCTCTTCTCCTACTTTCCCTGTTCCCCCTCTCTTCTCCTACTTTTCCCTGTTCCTCTCTCTTCACCTACTTTTCCTTTTACCCCCTCTCTTCTCCTACTTTTTCCTGTTCCCCTCTTCTTCTCTTTCCTACTTTTCCCTGTTACCTCTGTTACCTCTCTTCTCCTACTTTTCCTGTTCCCCCTCTCTTTTTTCCCTGTTCCCTCCTCTTCTCCTACTTTTCCCTGTTCCCTCTCTTCTCCTACTTTTCCCTGTTCCTCTCTCTTCTCCTACTTTTCCCCCTCTCTTCTCCTACTTTTCCCTGTTCCCTCTCTTCTCCTACTTTTCCCTGTTCCCTCTCTTCTCCTACTTTCCCTGTTCCCCCCCTCTTCTTCTCCTCCCCATCTCTTTCCTACTTTTCCCTGTTCCCCCTCTCTTTTCCTACTTTTCCCTGTTCCCCCCCTCTCTTCTCCTCTTCTCTTTTCCCTGTTCCTCTCTCTTCACCTGTTCCTCTCCTACTTTTCCCTGTTCCCTCTCTTCTCCTACTTTTCCCTGTTTCCTCTCTCTTCTCCTACTTTTCCCTGTTCCCCCTCTCTTCTCCTCTATTCCCTCTCTTTTCTTTTCCTGTTCCCTCTCTCTTCTCCTACTTTTCCTGTTCCCCCTCTCTTCTCCTACTTTTCCCTTTTGCCCCTCTCTTCTCCTACTTTTCCCTGTTCCCCCCTCTCTTCTCCTACTTTTCCTGTTCCTTTCTTCTCCTACTTTTCCTGTTACCTCTCTCTTCTCCTACTTTTCCCTGTTCCCTCTCTTCTACTTTTCCCCGTTCCCTCTCTTCACCTACTTTTCCCTGTTCCCCCTCTCTTCTCCTACTTTTTCCTGTTCCCTCTCCTCTCCTACTTTTCCCTGTTCCCTCTCTCTTCTCCTACTTTTCCTGTTCCCTCTCTTCTCCTACTTTTCCCTGTTCCCTCTCTTCTCCTACTTTTCCCTGTTCCCCCTCTCTTCTCCTACTTTTCCCTATTTCCCTCTCTCTTCTCCTACTTTTCCCTGTTGCCTCTCTCTTCTCCTACTTTTCCCTGTTCCCTCTCTTCTCCTACTTTTCCCTGTTGCCTCCCTCTGCCCCTCCCATTCTTCTCCTACTTTTCCCTGTTCCTACTTTTCCCTGTTCCCCCTTCTTCACCTTTTCCCTGTTCCCCTCTCTCTCCTACTCCTGTTTCCTTTTCCCTAATCCCTGTTCCTCTTCTTCTACTTTTCCCTGTTCCCCCTCCTCTTCCCTGTTCCCCCTCTCTTCTACTTTTCCCTGTTCCCCCTCTCTTCTCCTACTTTTCCTGTTCCCTCTCTTCTCCTACTTTTCCCTGTTCCCCTCTCTTCTCCTACTTTTCCCTGTTCCCTCTCTTCTCCTACTTTTCCTGTTCCCTCTCCTCTCTTCTGTTCCTCTTTTCCCTGTTTCCCCATCTCCTCTCCTACTTTTCCCTAATCCCCTCTTCTCTCTTTTCTTCTCCTACTTTTCCCTGTTCCCCTCTCTTCTCCTACTTTTCCTGTTCCCTCTCTTCTCCTACTTTTCCCTGTTCCCCTCTTCTTCTTTCCCTGTTCCCCATCTCTTTTCCTACTTTTCCCTGTTCCCTCTCTCTTCTCCTACTTTTCCCTGTTCCTATCTTCTCCTACTTTTCCCTGTTCCCCCTCTCTTCTCCTACTTTTCCCTGTTCCCCCTTCTTCTCTTCTCCTCTCTTTTCCCTGTTCCCCCTCTCTTCTCCTACTTTTCCCTGTTCCTTTTTCCTGTTCCTCTTCTCCTACTTTTCCCTGTTCTTCTCCTACTTTTCTCCTACTTTTCCCTGTTCCCTCTCTTCACCTACTTTTCCCTGTTCCCCCTCTCTTCTCCTACTTTTCCCTGTTCCCTCTCTTCTTCTACTTTTCCCTGTTCCCCTCTCTTCTCCTACTTTTCCCTGTTCCCTCTCTCTTCTCCTACTTTTTTTCCCCTGTTCCCTGTTCCCTCTTCTTCTACTTTTCCTGTTTCCCTCTCTCTTCTCCTACTTTTCCCTGTTCCCCTCTCTTCTACTACTTTTCCCTGTTCCCCCTCTCTTCACCTACTTTTCCCTGTTCCCCCTCTCTTCTCCTACTTTTCCTGTTCCCTCTCTTCTCCTACTTTTCCCTGTTCCCTCTCTTCTCCTACTTTTCCCTGTTCCCCCTTCTTCTCCCTTTTCCTGTTCCCCATCTCTTTTCCTACTTTTCCCTGTTCCCTTCTCTTCCCTACTTTTCCCTGTTCCCTATCTTCTCCTACTTTCCCTGTTCCCCCTCTCTTCTCCTACTTTTCCCTGTTCCCCCTCTTCTTCTCTATCCCTGTTCCCTCTCTCTTTTCCTGTTCCCTCTCTTCTCCTACTTTTCCCTGTTCCCTCTCTTCTCCTACTTTTCCCTGTTCCCTCTCTTCTTCTACTTTTACCTGTTCCCTCTCTTCTCCTACTTTTCCCTGTTCCCCTCTCTTCTTCTACTTTCCCTGTTCCCACTCTCTTCTCCTACTTTTCCCTGTGCCCTCTCTCTTCTCCTACTTTTCTCTGTTACCTCTCCCTTCTCCTACTTTTCCCTGTTCCCCTCTCTCTTCTCCTACTTTTCCCTGTTCCCTCTCCTCTTCTTCTACTTTTCCCTGTTCCCTCTCTTCTCCTACTTTTCCCTGTTCCCTCTCTCTTCTCCTACTTTTCCCTGTTCCCTCTCTTCTCCTACTTTTCCCTGTTCCCTCTCTTTCCCTCCTCTTCTTCCCTGTTCCCTGTTCCCCCTCTCTTCTCCTACTTTTCCCTGTTCCCCCTCTCTTCTCCCCTTTTCCCTGTTCTTCTCCTACTTTCCCTGTTCCCTCTCTTCACCTACCTGTTTCCCATCTCTTTTCCTACTTTTCCCTGTTCCCTCTCTTCTCCTACTTTTCCCCCCTCTCTTCTCCTACTTTTCCCTGTTCCCCCTCTCTTCTCCCACTTTTCCCTGTTCCCCCTCTCTTTCCCTCTCCTCCTTCTACTTTTCCCTGTTCCCTCTCTTCATTTTTCCCTGTTCCTCTCTTCTCCTACTTTTCCCTGTTCCCCTCTCTTCTCCTACTTTTCCTGTTCCCCCTCTCTTCTCCTACTTTTCCCTGTTCCCTCTCTTCTCCTACTTTTCCCTGTTCCCTCTCTTCTCCTACTTTCCCTGTTCCCCCTCTCTTCTCCTACTTTTCCCCATTCCCTCTCTTTCCTACTTTTCCCTGTTCCCCCTCTCTTCTCCTACTTTTTCCTGTTCCCTCTCCTATCTCTCCTACTTTTCCCTGTTCCCTCTCTTCTCTCTCTCCCCCTCTCCTACTTTTCCCTGTTCCTCTCTCTTCTCCTACTTTTCCCTGTTCCCCCTCTCTTCTCCTACTTTTCCCTGTTGCCCCCTCTCTTCTCCTACTTTTTCCCTGTTGCCCCTCTCTTCTCCTACTTTTCCCTGTTCCTCTCTTCGTTCCTACTTTCCCTGTTCCCCCTCTCTTCTCACCTACTTTTCCTGTTCCCCCATCTCTTTCCTACTTTTTTCCTGTTCCCTCTCCTCTCCTACTTTTCCTGTTCCTCTCTCTTCTCCTGTTCCCTGTTCCCTCTCTTCACCTACTTTTCCCTGTTCCCTATCTTCTCCTACTTTTCCCTGTTCCCTCTCTTCTCCTACTTTTCCCTGTTCCCTCTCTTCTTCTACTTTTCCTGTTCCCTCTCTCTTCTCCTACTTTTCCCTGTTCCCCTCTCTTCTCCTACTTTTCCCTGTTGCCCTTTTCCCTGTTCTTCTCCTACTTTTCCCTGTTGCCCCTCTCTTCTCCTACTTTTTTCCCTGTTCCTACTTTTCTGTTCTCTCTACTTTTCCGTTGCCCCTCTCTTCTCCTACTTTTCCTGTTCCCTCTCTTCCTACTTTTCCTGTTCCTCTCTTTCCCCTGTTCCCTCTCTTCTCCTACTTTTCCCTGTTCCCCCTCTCTTCCCCCTTTTCTGTTCTTCTCCTACTTTCCTGTTCCCTCTCTTCTCCTACTTTTCCCTGTTCCCTGTTCTCTCTTCTCCTACTTTTCCCTGTTCCCCTCTTCTTTTCCCTGTTCTCTCTTCTCCTACTTTTCCCTGTTCCCTCTCTTCTCCTACTTTTCCCTGTTCCCCCTCTCTTCTCCTACTTTTCCCTGTTCCCTCTCTCTTCTCCTACTTTTCCCTGTTACCTCTCTCTTCTCCTACTTTTCCCTGTTCCCTCTCTCTTCTCCTACTTTTCCCTGTTCCCTCTCTGCTCCTACTTTTCCCTGTTCCCTCTCCTCTTCTACTTTTCCCTGTTCCCTCTCTCCTCTCCTACTTTTCCCTAATCCCCCTCTTCTTCTACTTTTCCCTGTTCCCCCTCTCTTCACCTACTTTTCCCTGTTCCCCCTCTCTTCTCCTACTTTTTCCTGTTCCCTCTCCTCTCCTACTTTTCCCTGTTCCCTCTCTTCTCCTACTTTTCCCTGTTCCCTCTCTTCTCCTACTTTCCCTGTTCCCCCTCTCTTCTCCTACTTTTCCCTGTTCCCCATCTCTTTTCCTACTTTTCCCTGTTCCCTCTCTCTTCTCCTACTTTTCCCTGTTCCCTATCTTCTCCTACTTTTCCCTGTTCCCTCTCTCTTCTCCTACTTTTCCCTGTTCCCCCTCTTCTTCTACGTATCCCTGTTCCCTCTCTCTTCTCCTACTTTTCCCTGTTCCCTCTCTCTTCTCCTACTTTTCCCTGTTCCCTCCTTCTCTACTTTTCTCCTACTTTTCCTACTTTTCCCTGTTCCTCTCTTCTCCTACTTTTCCCTGTTCCCCTTCTCTCTTCCCTGTTCCCTACTTTTCTCCTGTTGCCCCTCTCTTCTCCTACTTTTCCCTGTTCCCTCTCTTCTCCTACTTTTCCGTTGCCCCTCTCTTCTCCTACTTTTCCCTGTTCCCCTCTCTTCTTCTACTCTTTTCCTGTTCCCTCTCTTCACCTACTTTTCCCTGTTCCCTCTCTTCTCCTACTTTTCCCGTTGCCCCTCACTTCTCCTACTTTTCCTGTTCCCCTCTTCTCCCTGTTCCTCTTCTCCTACTTTTCCTGTTCCCCTCTCTTCTCCTACTTTTCCCTGTTCTTCTCCTCTCTCTCTTCTCCTACTTTTCCCTGTTCCCCTCTCTTCTCCTACTTTTTTCCCTGTTCTCTTCTCCTCTTCTCCCCTCTCTTTTCCCTGTTCCTCTCTTCTCCTACTTTCCCTGTTCCTCTCTCTTCTTCTTTCCCTGTTCCCCTATCTCTTCTCCTACTTTTTCCTGTTCCCCTCTCTTCTCCTACTTTTCCCTGTTCCCTCTCTTCTCCTACTTTTCCTGTTTCCCTCTCTTCTCCTACTTTTCCCTGTTCCCCTCTCTTCTCCTACTTTTCCCTGTTCCCCTCTCTTCTCCTACTTTTCCTGTTCCCCTCTCTTCTCCTACTTTTTCCCTGTTCCTCTCTCTTCTCCTACTTTTCCTGTTCCCTTTTCGTTCCCTTCTTCTACTTTTCCCTGTTCCCCCTCTCTTCTCCTACTTTTCTGTTCTTCTCCTACTTTTCCCTGTTCCTCTCTCTTCTCCTACTTTTCCCTGTTCCCCCTCTCTTCTCCTACTTTTCCCTGTTGCCCCTCTCTTCTCCTACTTTTCCCTGTTCCCTTTCTTCTCCTACTTTTCCCGTTGCCCCTCACTTCTCCTACTTTTCCCTGTTCCCTCTCTTCTTCTACTTTTCCCCGTTCCCTCTCTTCACCTACTTTTCCCTGTTCCCCCTCTCTTCTCCTACTTTTTCCTGTTCCCTCTCCTCTCCTACTTTTCCCTGTTCCCTCTCTTCTCCTACTTTTCCCTGTTCCCTATCTTCTCCTACTTTTCCCTGTTCCCTCTCTCTTCTCCTACTTTTCCCTGTTCCCCCTCTTCTTCTACTTTTCCCTGTTCCCTCTCTCTTCTCCTACTTTTCCCTGTTCCCTCTCTCTTCTCCTACTTTTCCCTGTTCCCCCTCTCTTCTCCTACTTTTCCCTGTTGCCCCTCTCTTCTCCTACTTTTCCCTGTTCCCTTTCTTCTCCTACTTTTCCCGTTGCCCCTCACTTCTCCTACTTTTCCCTGTTCCCTCTCTTCTTCTACTTTTCCCCGTTCCCTCTCTTCTCCTACTTTTCCCTGTTCCCTCTCTTCTCCTACTTTTCCCGTTGCCCCTCACTTCTCCTACTTTTCCCTGTTCCCTCTCTTCTTCTACTTTTCCCTGTTCCCTCTCTTCACCTACTTTTCCCTGTTCCCCCTCTCTTCTCCTACTTTTTCCTGTTCCCTCTCCTCTCCTACTTTTCCCTGTTCCCTCTCTTCTCCTACTTTTCCCTGTTCCCTCTCTTCTCCTACTTTTCCCTGTTCCCTCTCTTGTCCTACTTTTCCCTGTTGCCCCTCTCTTCTCCTACTTTTCCCTGTTCCCTTTCTTCTCCTACTTTTCCCGTTGCCCCTCACTTCTCCTACTTTTCCCTGTTCCCTCTCTTCTTCTACTTTTCCCCGTTCCCTCTCTTCACCTACTTTTCCCTGTTCCCTCTCTTGTCCTACTTTTCCCTGTTGCCCCTCTCTTCTCCTACTTTTCCCTGTTCCCTCTCTTCTCCTACTTTTCCCGTTGCCCCTCACTTCTCCTACTTTTCCCTGTTCCCTCTCTTCTCCTACTTTTCCCTGTTCCCTCTCTTCTCCTACTTTTCCCTGTTCCCTCTCTCTTCTTCTACTTTTCCCTGTTCCCCTCACTTCTCCTACTTTTCCCTGTTCCCCCTCTCTGCTCCTACTTTTCCCTGTTCCCTCTCTACTCTTCTACTTTTCCCTGTTCCCTCTTCTTCTACTTTTCCCTGTTCCCTCTCTTCTCCTACTTTTCCCTGTTCCCTTCTTCCCTCTTTTGTTCTTCCTAATTTTTCCTGTTCCCTCGTTCCCTCTCTCCTACTTTTCCCTGTTCCCTCTCCCTTCTCCTACTTTTCCCTGTTCCCTCTCTTCTCCTACTTTCCCTGTTCCCCGTCTCTTCTGCCCCTACTTTTACTTTTCCTGTTCCCCATCTCTTTTCCTACTTTTCCCTGTTCCTCTCTCTTCTCCTACTTTTCCTGTTCCCTTTTCCCTCTTCTCTCTACTTTTCCCTGTTCCCCCTTCTCTCTTCTGCCCCTCACTTTTCCCTGTTCCTGTTCCCTCTCTTCTCCTACTTTTCCCTGTTCCCCTCTCTTCTCCTACTTTTCCTGTTGCCCCTCTCTTCTCCTACTTTTCCCTGTTCCCTTTCTTCTCCTACTTTTCCCGTTGCCCCTCTCTTCTCCTACTTTTCCTGTTCCCTCTCTTTCCCTCTGTTCTTCTTCTACTTTTCCCGTTCCCTCTCTTCACCTATCTCTTTTCCCTGTTCCCCTCTCTTCTCCTACTTTTCCCTGTTCCCCCTCTTTTTCCTGTTCCCTCTCCTCCTACTTTTCCCTGTTCCCTCTCTTCTCCTACTTTTCCCTGTTCCCTCTCTTCTCCTACTTTTCCCTGTTCCCTCTCTCTTCTCCTACTTTTCCCTGTTCCTCTCTCTTCTCCTCTACTTTCCCTGTTCCCCCTCTTCTCCTACTTTTCCCTGTTCCTCTCTCTTCTCCTACTTTTCCTGTTCCTCTCTTCTCCTACTTTTTCTGTTCCCTCTTCTCCTACTTTTCCTTGTTCCTTCTCTCTTCTCCTACTTTTCCCTGTTCGCCCTCTCTTCTCCTACTTTTCCCTGTTGCCCCTCTCTTCTCCTACTTTTCCCTGTTCCCTCTCTTCTCCTACTTTTCCCGTTGCCCCTCACTTCTCCCACTTTTTCCTGTTCCCTCTCCTCTCCTACTTTTCCCTGTTCCCTCTCTTCTCCTACTTTTCCCTGTTCCCTCTCTTCTCCTACTTTCCCTGTTCCCCGTCTCTTCTCCTACTTTTCCCTGTTCCCCATCTCTTTTCCTACTTTTCCCTGTTCCCTCTCTCTTCTCCTACTTTTCCCTGTTCCCTCTCTTCTCCTACTTTTCCCTGTTCCCTCTCTCTTCACCTACTTTCCATGTTCCCTCTCTCTTCTCCTACTTTTCCCCGTTCCCTCTCTTCTCCTACTTTTCCCTGTTCCCCTCTCTTCTCCTACTTTTCCCTGTTCCCTCTCTCTTCTCCTACTTTTCCCTGTTCCCTTCTCTCTTTACCTACTTTCCATGTTCCCTCTCTCTTCTCCTACTTTCCATGTTCCCTCTCTTCTCCTACTTTTCCCTGTTCCCTCTCTTCGCCTACTTTTCCCTGTTCCCCCTCTCTTCTCCTACTTTTCCCTGTTCCCCCTCTCTTCTCCTACTTTTCCCTGTTCCCCCTCTCTTCACCTACTTTCCATGTTCCTCCTCTCTTCTCCTACTTGTCCCTGTTCCCTCTCTCTTCTCCTACTTTTCCCTGTTCCCTTCTCTCTTCACCTACTTTCCATGTTCCCTCTCTTCTCCTACTTTTCCCTGTTCCCTTTCTTCGCCTACTTTTCCCTGTTCCCCCTCTCTTCTCCTACTTTTCCCTGTTCCCCCTCTCTTCTCCTACTTTTCCCTGTTCCCCCTCTCTTCACCTACTTTCCATGTTCCTCCTCTCTTCTCCTACTTGTCCCTGTTCCCTCTCTCTTCTCCTACTTTTCCCTGTTCCCTCTCTCTTCACCTACTTTCCATGTTCCCCCTCTCTTCTCCTACTTTTCCCCGTTCCCTCTCTTCTCCTACTTTTCCCTGTTCCCTCTCACTTCTCCTACTTTTCCCTGTTCCTTCTCTTCTCCTACTTTTCCCTGTTCCCCCTCTCTTCTCCTACTTTTCCCTGTTCCCTTCTCTCTTCACCTACTTTTCCATGTTCCCTCTCTTCTCCTACTTTTCCCTGTTCCCTCTCTCTTCTCCTACTTTTCCCAGTTCCCTCTCTTCTCCTACTTTTCCATGTTCCCCCTCTCTTCTCCTACTTTTCCCTGTTCCCCCTCTCTTCTCCTACTTTTCCCTGTTCCCCCTCTCTTCACCTACTTTCCATGTTCCCCCTCTCTTCTCCTACTTTTCCCTGTTCCCCTCTCTTCTCCTACTTTTCCCTGTTCCCTCTCTCTTCTCCTACTTTTCCCTGTTCCCTCTCTTCTCCTACTTTTCCCTGTTCCCCCTCTCTTCTCCTCTCTTTTCCCTGTTCCCCTCTCTTCTCCTACTTTTCCCTGTTCCCCCTCTTCTCTTCATGTTCCTCTCTTTCCACTTTTCCTCCTCTCTTCTCCTACTTTTCCCTGTTCCCTCTCTCTTCTCCTACTTTTCCCTGTTCCCTCTCTCTTCTCCTACTTTTCCCTGTTCCCCCTCTCTTCTCCTACTTTTCCTGTTCCCTCTCTTTTCCCTGTTCCCTGTTCCCTCTCTTCTCCTACTTTTCCCTGTTCCTCTCTCTTCTCCTACTTTTCCCTGTTCCTCTCTCTTCTCCTACTTTTCCCTGTTCCCTCTCTTCTCCTCTTTGTTCCCCTCTCTTCTCCTACTTTTCCCTGTTCCCCTCTTCTCTTCCTCCTCTCTTTTACCCTGTTCCCCTCTCTTCTCTACTTTTCCATGTTCCCCCTCTCTTTCCCTGTTCCCCCTCTCTTCTCCTACTTTTCCCTGTTCCCCTCTCTTCTCCTACTTTTCCCTGTTCCTCTCTTCTCCTACTTTTCCTGTTCCCCCTCTCTTCTCCTACTTTTCCCTGTTCCCTCTCTTCTACCTGTTCCCTCTCTCTTCTCCTACTTTTCCCTGTTCCTCTCTTCTCCTACTTTTCCTGTTCCCCCTCTCTTCTCCTACTTTTCCTGTTCCCTCTCTCTTCTCCTACTTTTCCCTGTTCCCCTCTCTTCTCCTACTTTTCCCTGTTCCCTCTCTTCTCCTACTTTTCCCTGTTCCCCTCTCTTCTCCTACTTTTCCCTGTTCCCCTCTCTTCTCCTACTTTTCCCTGTTCCCCCTCTCTTCTCCTACTTTTCCCTGTTCCCCTCTCTTCTCCTACTTTTCCCTGTTTCCTCTCTTTTCTCCTCTTCTTCTCCTACTTTTCCCCCTCTCTTCTTCTACTTTCCTGTTCCCCTCTCTTCTCCTACTTTTCCCTGTTCCCCTCTCTTCTCCTACTTTTTCCTGTTCCCTCTCCTCTCCTACTTTTCCCTGTTCCCCTCTCTTCTCCTACTTTTCCCTGTTCCCTCTCTTCTCCTACTTTTCCCTGTTCCCCTCTCTTCTCCTACTTTTCCCTGTTCCCCCTCTCTTCTCCTACTTTTCCCTGTTCCCCCTCTCTTCTCCTACTTTTCCCTGTTCCCCTCTCTTCCTACTTTTCCATGTTTCCCTCTCTTCTCCTACTTTTCCTGTTCCCCCTCTCTTCTCCTACTTTTCCCTGTTCCCCTCTCTTCACCTACTTTCCCTGTTACTCTTCTCCTACTTTCCCTGTTCCCCTCTCTCTTCTCCTACTTTTCCCTGTTCCCCTCTCTTCTCTTACTTTTCCCTGTTCCCTCTCTTCTCCTACTTTCCCTGTTCCCCCTCTCTTCTCCTACTTTTCCCTGTTCCCTCTCTTCTCCTACTTTTCCCTGTTCCCCTCTCTTCTCCTACTTTTCCCTGTTCCCTCTCTTCTCCTACTTTTCCCTGTTCCCCCTCTCTTCTCCTACTTTTCCCTGTTCCCTCTCTTCTCCTACTTTTCCCTGTTCCCCTCTCTTCTCCTACTTTTCCCTGTTCCCCTCTCTTCTCCTACTTTTCCCTGTTCCCCCTCTCTTCTCCTACTTTTCCCTGTTCCCTCTCTTCTCCTACTTTCCCTGTTCCCTCTTCTCCTACTTTTCCCTGTTCCCTCTCTCTTCTCCTACTTTTCCTGTTCTTCCTACTTTTCCCTGTTCTTCTCCTACTTTTCCCTGTTGTTCTTCTCCTACTTTTCTTCTCTTCTCCTACTTTTCCCTGTTCCCTCTCTTCTCCTACTTTTCCCTGTTCCTCTCTTCCTACTTTTCCCTGTTCCCTCTCTTCTCCTACTTTTCCCTGTTGCCCCTCACTTCTCCTACTTTTCCCTGTTCCCTCTCTTCTCCTACTTTTCCCTGTTCCCTCTCTTCTTCCTTTTCCCTGTTCCCTCTCTTCTCCTACTTTTCCCTGTTCCCCCTCTTCTTCTTTTCCTGTTCCTCTTTCCTACTTTTCCCTGTTCCCTCTCTTCTCCTACTTTTCCCTGTTCCCCTCTCTTCTCCTACTTTTCCCTGTTCCTACTTTTTTCCCCTCTCTTCTCCTACTTTTCCCTGTTCCCTCTCTTCTCCTACTTTTCCCTGTTCCCCTCTCTTCTCCTACTTTTCCCTGTTCCCCTCTCTTCTCCTACTTTTCCCTGTTCCCCTCTCTTCTCCTACTTTTCCCTGTTCCCCCTCTCTTCTCCTACTTTTCCCTGTTCCCTCTCTCTTCTCCTACTTTTCCTGTTCCCCTCTCTTCTCCTACTTTTCCCTGTTCCCTCTTCTCCTACTTTTCCCTGTTCCTCTCTCTTCTCCTACTTTTCCCTGTTCCCCCCCTCTCTTCTCCTACTTTTCCCTGTTCCCCCTTCTCCTACTTTTCCCTGTTCCCCCTCTCTTCTCCTACTTTCCTGTTCCCCTCTTCTTCCTACTTTTCCCTGTTCCCTCTCTTCTCCTACTTTTCCCTGTTCCCCCTCTCTTCTCCTACTTTTCCCTGTTCCCTCTCTTCTCCTACTTTTCCCTGTTGCCCCTCTCTTCTCCTACTTTTCCTGTTCCTCCCTCTCCTACTTTTCCTGTTCCCTCTCTCTTCTCCTACTTTTCCCTGTTCCTCTCTCTTCTCCTACTTTTCCCTGTTCCCCTCTCTTCTCCTACTTTTCCCTGTTCCCCTCTCTTCTCCTACTTTTCCCTGTTCCCTCTCTTCTCCTACTTTTCCCTGTTCCTCTTCCCTCTTCTCTCCTACTTTTCCCTGTTCCCTCTCTTCTCCTACTTTTCCCTGTTCCCTCTCTCTTTCTACTTTTCCCGTTGCCCCTCTTCTCCTACTTTTCCCTGTTCCCTCTCTTCTCCTACTTTTCCCTGTTCCCCTCTCTTCTCCTACTTTTCCCTGTTCCCCCTCTCTTTCCTCTCTTTCCCTGTTCCCCCTCTCTTCTCCTACTTTTCCCTGTTCCCCCTCTCTTCTCCTACTTTTCCCTGTTCCCTCTCTCTTCCTACTTTTCCTGTTCCCCTCTCTTCTCCTACTTTTCCCTGTTCCCTCTCTTCTCCTACTTTCCTGTTCCTCTCTCTTCTCCTACTTTTCCCTGTTCCCTCTCTTCTCCTCTTTTCCCTGTTCCCTTCTCTCTTCTCCTACTTTTCCTGTTCCCTCTCTCTTCTCCTACTTTTCCCTGTTCCCTCTCTCTTCTCCTACTTTTCCTGTTCCCTCTCTCTTCTCCTACTTTCCTGTTCCCCCTCTCTTCTCCTACTTTTCCCTGTTCCCCTCTCTTCACCTACTTTTCCCTGTTCCCCCTCTCTTCTCCTACTTTCCCTGTTCCCCCTCTCTTCTCCTACTTTCCCTGTTCCCCTCTCTTCTCCTACTTTTCCCTGTTCCCCCTCTCTTCTCCTACTTTTCCCTGTTCCCTCTCTTCTCCTACTTTTCCCCTCTCTCTTCTCCTACTTTTCCCTGTTCCTCTCTCTTCTCCTACTTTTCCTGTTCCCTCTCTCTTTACTTTTCCTGTTCCCTCTCTCTTCTCCTACTTTTTGTTCCTTCTCTTTCACCTACTTTTCCATGTTCTCTCTTCTCCTACTTTTCCCTGTTCCCCCTCTTCTTCTCCTACTTTTCCCTGTTCCCTCTCTTCACCTACTTTCCATGTTCCCCTCTCTTCTCCTACTTTCCCTGTTCCCCTCTCTTCTCCTACTTTTCCCTGTTCCTTCTCTCTTCACCTACTTTCCATGTTCCCTCTCTTCTCCTACTTTCCCTGTTCCCTCTCTTCTCCTACTTTTCCCTGTTCCCCCTCTCTTCACCTACTTTTCCCTGTTCCCCTCTCTTCTCCTACTTTTCCCTGTTCCCCTCTCTTCTCCTACTTTTCCCTGTTCCCCCTCTCTTCTCCTACTTTTCCCTGTTCCCCTCTCTTCTCCTACTTTTCCCTGTTCCCTCTCTCTTCTCCTACTTTTCCTGTTCCCCCTCTCTTCTCCTACTTTTCCCTGTTCCCTCTCTTCTCCTACTTT
>NC_068440.1:21946565-22109065 GCF_023373465.1 Oncorhynchus keta | reverse complement strand
GAGCTGCCGTCAGTCTTTCTGTTGGATCCACCTGCAGCAAGGCTCTCACCAGGCCTCGCGCTCCTACACGCAAGCACACACACACACACACACACACACGCAAGCACACACACACACACACACACACGCACACACACACACACACACACAGGGTACAATATGTGTGAGTGAGTGAGTGTGTGTGTGTGTGTGTGTGTGTGTGTGTGTGTGTGTGTGTGTGTGTGTGCGCTTGCGTGTGCTCGCGTGCATGTGTATGTGTGTTTGTACAAGCATGGGTGTATGTGCCCGCTTATGTCTATAACCATGTGTGTGTCTCACCGTCTGAGATGTCATCCCAGTAAGGTGACAGGAAGGTGAGGTGAGCCTCTCTGATCATCTGGAACAGCTCCCCTTGGTCTCTGACTCTGCTTCGGAACGGAGGGAACCCACAGAGAAGGACGTACAGTATCACTCCCAATGCCCACAGGTCTACTGGCAGACCATACCCTGTGGAGGGAGGAGAGAGAGAGACAGAGGTAGAGGTAAGTGATTGATAGAGTGACAGTGGCATGTATTCATGGATGCTAAGTGAAGCCAGGCTTCCCCAAAAATGTTTTTTTTTTAAAGAGAAAACCCCCCCATATAAAACAGTTAATCTTTCGCCTGTCTGTGTTTCATAATTTTTCTTCAATTCACAAGAGGCTGAACATATCACACCGGAGAAAGTATCTGAGCGAGCGAAACAACGCCCCTCTGTCTCAGTATGTGTAGCCAAAGCCCATCTATCTGATACTGTCTGGTCAGAAAGAGTATGACATTGTTGCCACCCCTAGCATTGAATGGAAGGGAAGCCAGAGAGCGTTTGGCCTCCTTTGATTAAAAAAATAAATAACAGCCAATCGGTGTTGAGCTAAACTGAGTGAGCTCAACTGTGAATGGTCCTGGAGCACCAAAGAAAAGTGTCAAGGGAAGCCAGTTTGGGTTTGGCTTCACACCAATCACATCACATCAAAAGCAGAACTCATTTACAGAAAAAAATGTAATTGTTGCTTCTCATTGTCTTCTGGTGGCTAGCTAGCTAAAATCGTCCCTTTCCTAAACTAGCCATGGAAGGAGATAGGGATTTAGATTTGTGGTTTTACTTCATTCTGATCCAACCATTAATTCATACATTGTGCCCCTGGCCTGAGAGGATGGAAGTTCAATATGTAGCTATATGTAGAAGGCTAATGTTGACTAGCTGTCCTGGCGCATCATTGCCCATGAAAAGAAGTTAGGCTAGCGAACAAGCATTGTTAGTCAGGTAGCCTAGGATAACAAAAGCTAAAAGAGTTTACTGTATGACAATCATAGACCGTTTCCGCAACATGAAAGAGAGGAGGATGTCATTGGTGTTTCTATACAAGTAGGGTGAGTCAACATGTTTTTCTACTTGCACACACACACACACACACACACACAAATCAATACCATGGACGGTCATATCATATTTAGTTGATTGGACTACATTGTTTTTGGTATCTTTTAGTTGTCACTGTATTCAACTAAGTAGAGGTGATATGATGATGTTGAAGTTGAAATGGTGCTGGAATAGTGGACTATCTGTGGTTCTAAATCATCAGTTGTTTAGTGGTCTGAAAATGTTGGAAACATTGAGCAAAGTTACATGCACACAATAGTGCGATTATTGTGGATAGGTTAATATAATAGTTTGTTTAAAATGTTTACATACTTTGCAAGAATAATGATTTCTCTAATATTCCTGTTTACATGGACACATCTGAAATCAGGCTACTGATGGGATTTTTGATAAATGCAGAAAATCAAAATAAACATTCTACCACAGTGACCATGTTATTTTTGCGAAGACTATTCGATTCTTAGTCCGGATATATAAAGTTTGTATGTGAAAGCTATTTATAAGATGCATACTTTCAGTTTTTCCAAACTCACTTCACTCGTCCATTTTAGGGAAACTTGCGCTACCCTTTGCTGGGAAATGTGCAGATCAAATACACCACTGGGATGGCGATTAAGCTGTTTACGTGTCCTAATAATTCAGAAGATTGCACACAAAACCAGGTGTTTGAATTGGTACATGCTTACTTCGATTATGACCTTACGCTGATTAAGATAAGCAGAGTAAGGTGTTTACATGACTAATGCCATACTCTGCCTTCTGCCAGAATCAATTTAATATCGAATTATTAGTGTGCATGTTAACGTACTCATTAACTTGCTTGACCATGCTGTAGGTCATATTACTGTGTGTTACATGCAAAATGGTGGGGTTGTGGACTTCACCAGGCAGATGTTGCTCTCCGGTTTTGTGATGAAACAGAGGTGTGCTTGAATTTATTCTGCCACTGTGTCTTCTTATTGTCTCAGTCTTAGGCCTATATATCACGGTGGCAAGGCATATGAATTAATAGGTTATAGAGCAAACATCACAATTGTCACAACACAGGCACAGCTACTGTAGAGTGATAGATAAAGGTTGAAATAAAGTGATAGACATGGTCACCTGTCTCCGAGAGGATCTCCGGGGCGACATAGGTGGGAGTTCCACACACAGTGAAGATGGGTTCTGTTACAACCATGGCCAGACCAAAATCACCCAGCTTCAACCTACTGACGCCATCACTACTGCATTCCACCTGGAAGAGAGAGGGAGGGGCAGGGAGAGGGGGGAGCAGCAGTGAGAGAGAGGGAGGGGCAGGGAGAGAGAGGGGGAAAGAGCAGCAGGGAGGGGGGGCAGCAGGGAGAGAGAGGGAGGGGCAGGGAGAGAGAGGGGGAAAGAGCAGCAGGGAGAGAGTGGGAGGGGCAGGGAGAGGGGGAAGAGCAGCAGGGAGAGAGAGGGAGGGGCAGGGAGAGGGGGAGCAGCAGGGAGAGAGAGGGAGGGGCAGGGAGAGAGAGGGGGAAAGAGCAGCAGGGAGAGAGAGGGAGGGGCAGGGAGAGAGAGGGGGAAAGAGCAGCAGGGAGAGAGAGGGAGCAGCAGGGAGAGGCAGGGAGAGAGAGGGAGGGGCAGGGAGAGAGAGGGGGAAAGAGCAGCAGGGAGAGAGTGGGAGGGGCAGGGAGAGAGAGGGGGGGAAAGAGCAGCAGGGAGAGAGAGGGAGGGAGGGGAAGGGAGAGAGAGGGGGGGAAAGAGCAGCAGGGAGAGAGAGGGAGGGGCAGGGAGAGAGAGGGGGGGAAAGAGCAGCAGGGAGAGAGAGGGAGGGGCAGGGAGAGAGAGGGGGGAAAGAGCAGCAGGGAGAGAGAGGGAACAGCAGGGAGAGAGAGGGAGGGGCAGGGAGAGAGAGGGGGAAAGAGCAGCAGGGAGAGAGAGGGAGGGGCAGGGAGAGAGAGGGGGGAAAGAGCAGCAGGGAGAGAGTGGGTTACAGAGAGATGCTTGGAATGCTTGTATTCACACACACACACGCACCTGCACAGACACACAGACACACACACATACCCTCTCCCTCACCAGTAGGTTTTCAGGTTTCAGATCTCTATGTACTATGGTCTTGCTGTGGATGTATCTCAGAGCCTCGCTGACATCACACACCATCAGCCCTGCCTCCTCTTCTGGAAACTTCCCACGGACCGCGATTGCCTCAAACAGGTCGCCCCCGGCAACCATCTCCATGACAAGATAGGAGTGTGTGTGTGTGTGGTGGTGTGTGAAGAGGCGAACCACGCGGGGGTGTGACAGGCTACCCAGAAGGCTCAGCTCATTCTGCATCATGTGCTCTCGGCCAATGAGCTTTGAGTGCTCCACAATCTTCACAGCGAAGGCTTCCCCATTGTCGCGCCGATGACACTCGTGCACAACAGCAAAGTTCCCGTCTCCGACCATGCGGCCAATGTCATAGCAACGCTCAATGTCTGACAGGGTGACATCACTACCATCAGATGGGAGGTCAAATATCACTTCCTGTTTCGTCCTCGCCTCTTCCTGTTTAGACTCTGAGGATGAAGGTTCTGATAGGCTGAGGGACTCCTCATCAAGCCTGCAGATTGGTCCAGTGTGGAGTGGGGTGGGACCGACGTGAGGTTTCTCTACTTCCTTATCGTTTGGTCCGTTTCCTGTTTGCTTCCTGGTTACGGGAGGAAGTGGAGCCCTCCCTGCTCTCGGATTGGGTCCTTCAGAAGGCTTACAGTTCCTGCAGAGTGGAGTAGGGGGCGTGTCTAGTTCCTCTCCTAGCCCCTCCTCCTGGGTGCGGGGACCTATCGGTGAGGAGAGAATCTCTCTGGCTGCAACTTTCCCTTTGACCCTCTGAAGGTGATTGGGGGGAAGAGAGGGGTGTGTGGCGTGTTGGTTAGAATGCGTGTTAGGGTGTCTATGTGTGTGCGCATCCGTGTCGAGGTGTGTGTGAATAGGGTGTATGGGCTGTCTAGTTGGGTGTTTGTTTTTGTGTGTGGAGTGCCTGTTTGGGTGTGTATTGTGGTGTGTCAGTGTTTTGGGGTGTGTATTGGGTTGTGTCAGTGTGTCTTGGTGTGTATGTGTGTGTGTATCCAGGTTGCAACCCTGTGTGTATGTAACACTGTATGTCTGTGTGTTCGTGTCGAGACTTGTGTGTGTATCCTTGTCAGGGTGTGTGTGTATGTCTGTCCCCTCGCTGTATCCGCTGTCGGCCTTGGCAGCTTTATCAGGTGAAGGTTGTAACCTCCTCTCCCAGGCCCGGAGTGCGTCGTTGCGGTAACAGGAATGTTGTGGAAACAGCTCCTCCAGGGCCTCCTCGACACTCCGGAGCTCTGGACGAGACTTTCCCAATGCCAGGAACGCTGCTTCGCCACGGAAGAAATCACACACACCCCGCACCTGGAGGGTTAGACACAAACACCTGGAATTAGAGGTGTGTTGTTGTTGTTGTTGTTGTTGTGTGTGTGTGTGTGTGTGTGTGTGTGTGTGTGTGTGTGTGTGTGTGTGTGTGTGTGTGTGTGTGTGTGTGTGTGTGTGTGTGTGTGTGTGTGTGTGTGTGTGGTTACCTCTCGTGCGTGTGGTGTGTAGAGGCGTGTGACTCTGGCCCTGTGCCAGCGAGGGAACCCCAGCGCCTCGGAGACGTCCAATAGAAGCTGCTCGTACGAGACCACGCTCCTACGATTCAACAGCAATGTCACCTGACCAGGCATAAAGATGATGTCATCAAGAAACCAGGAAGAACTGAACATGTGGGAGCCAAGCCAACCATATCATTATAATTGAATAAAATGTAATTGAAGCCAACTTCTTCCGTTATGAATCATGTGTGTTAGTGCAGGAATGGAACAAAATCCTGCAGATCCAGTAGCTCTCCAGAAAGAGGGTTGGTTACTTCTTTGTAATCATTAATCATTTCATTCTGGACCGTTACCTTCCTGAGGGTGCTGTGACCGCATGGTCGGACCACAGTAACCAAGCGTGGTCGCTCGGCACTCTGCTCAGCATGACGAGTGTGGAAGACTGGAAAAGGACTAGGGAGATGTGTCCTAGTGGCTGGAGGGAGGGGGTCAAGGTGGGGGAGGGGGAGAGAGGGCCAGGCCTGAGGGTGAGGAATACCCCCCATACGTTTAGAGAGGGAGGAATCTGAGAGAGATGGGGGAAGAGAGGATGGTGGGGAGGCAGGGGGAGAGAGAAATTAAAGATGTTGGGAAAGTGGTGAGAAAGAGAGGGTGCCGGAAAAGGGGGTAAAGAGTGTAGGGTTGAGAGAGAGATGAAAGAATCAACGGGTTAGTTAGATAAGTTAGTTGAGACGATTTCTTTCCACTTTCTAAATTTGTCATCATCAACTGTCTGTATAGGTTAACTGGGTTATTGCTTTTCCTTAGATAAACAAGGAGGTAACATGATGCGTGGTCCTCATTGTGTATTTGTGTGTGTGTGTGTGTGTGTGTGTGTGTGTGTGTGTGTGTGTGTGTGTGTCTTAAGGAAGCGTTAATAATTTAGGCAGGAGAGCGGGGCGCTCAAAGAATCTCATGCAGTCCATGGAAAAGACTCAAATCTGATCAGCCGGATTTGTTTACACACACACACACACACACACACACACACACACACACACACACACACACACACACACACACACACACACACACACACACACACACACACACACACACACACACACACACACACACACACACACACACAAGCCACAACAACAAAAGCGTGGCCTAGTTCTTTCCTGAAGCTGCATGATTAATTAAGCATTAGACACAGTGTCAAAGTTGAAGATGTTTCACTTTCAGACACACACACACCTGTGTTGTCCATGGAGTTGGAGAGGAGGTATATGGGATCCCTCCCTGACGCACACCCCATCCAGTATGTGCCATGAACCTATTTTACCCCTTCAACAAGGCTATCCCAAAAATCCACCATCTCCCACCAAGCTACAAAACACTTGTCCTGTCAGCTTTTCACTGAGGCAGATCCTAACCTCCTATGAACAAACACCTGATAAAAATAACTCTAACACAACAATAAGAACAAGGCCAAAGTGCTGAGGTTTATGCACAGATGGAGCCACAACGGCGACCAGAATACAAGATACAGTTGTATCTGTATTTTGCTCATTCTTCATTCCTCACAAATTGCAACTTTTTTTAACATAAAAATAATCTAGATATTTTTCTAGAATACATAAGAAATAAGAAATAAAGACTAAAAATGTGAAATAAAGACTAAGCAATATATATATATATTTGAGAGAAATTATACTTTTTACTTTTAAAGCATGAAGATAGAGTGTTTTCACCTCTTGACTGACATGCCGCTCTCCATCTCGTTCCTGGCGCCGCGTAACCGCATCCGAACCGTTGTTTCCACACGGGCGTCATAGCCTACCTGTTCACTTCTAGCACAATCATTCGGAGTTTCAGTTGGACATTTCTTTACCGGCAGCGGTGGTCATTATTTCAATGTAATATCGTCTTCCTTTTCCGTTTTTGAAAGAGAGATGAGGGATAGGGCTACAGTAGTTGACTGGATTCGCGCGTTGAACCGCTTTGACCAGAACATAGGAGGAACACCAGGGTTGCTACGGGTGCGCGTGGGAGGAGTCCAGTTGTGCAATTTAAAACGCTCTCTCGAAAGTTATAAGAAAGGGAAGGTGGGCAGGGACAACCGAAACCTGTGCGTCGAATGGGATGTTAGCGTACATAACAGCAACACTGCCGCCAAATCGGGACGGTAACAATAACAAGGGGAGTCCAGGTGATCATTGCCGGAATAACGGGAGAGATGCGTCACCGCTCTGGCACAGCTCGACCCCCCACACACACACACACGGCACACACGACACACACACAGACACACAGACACACAGACACACACACACACACACACACACACACACACACACACACACACACACACACACACACACACACGCACACACACACACACACACACACACACACACACACACACACACACACACACACACACACACACACACACAGTAGGCTATGCGATTGACAACAAAAACAACTTTTCCCCTTGGCTTTGTGCAGGGCAACTTCAGTACTTCATTACCAATCTACTACACTTTTTAAAATATCCCTTTTCCTGCATTGGGCTAAATCAGGGTCACACTGAGTGTTTCTTGGTAGTCTTAAACAAATCTACTTTGAAACAGTATACACTTCACACACATGGTTATGGGGTTAAACAAAAGAAGACAACTATACCATGTCAGATATGTATTATATGTTGAGTTTGCATGCCAATATTACACTTTATATACATCACAGAAGACTGAAATATAACAAAACCGTTTGAAATAGATTACTTTTTTTTCAATTGCTAACATGCATTGATCAACACTGAAGTCACGTTGTCAAAATACTTCACACAGTCAGCGAAACAGAAGTGTATGTGGAACAAACTGTGAATAATTTTTCATTGCTTTCACACAAAATGCATTCAATAACCACATTCTACGAAATCCATTAACTCTTTTCCCATTCATACTCCACCACCTGCAAAACAATATATTTCCAGCACGTTTTCAGATGCTAACACTGTTTCCAAAACTGTTAAAAACACATTCAAAACAGAATGAAATCGATAGGACTCATTTCTCAATACTTAGGTCACTTTTTCAAAACTCTTCACACAGTGAGCACAACAGCCGTCTATCTGGGCTAAACTGTGGATCAATTTTCATTGCTTTGGCACAAAATGCATTCAATGACAACATCTTTCAAATTTCATGAATTATTTTCTCACTCAGACACAACCACCACCAAAACTCTATGTACAGTGCCTTGCGAAAGTATTCGGCCCCCTTGAACTTTGCGACCTTTTGCCACATTTCAGGCTTCAAACATGAAGATATAAAACTGTATTTTTTTGTGAAGAATCAACAACATGTGGGACACAATCACAAAGTGGAACGACATTTATTGGATATTTCAAACTTTTTTAACAAATCAAAATTTTCAGTTTTTGATTTGTTAAAAAAGTTTGAAATATCCAATAAATGTTGTTCCACTTCATGATTGTGTCCCACTTGTTGTTGATTCTTCACACAAAAATACAGTTTTATATCTTTATGTTTGAAGCCTGAAATGTGGCAAAAGGTCGCAAAGTTCAAGGGGGCCGAATACTTTCGCAAGGCACTGTACCTACAGGCCAATTTGCACACGTTCAAATACTCTTTTCAAAACTGTTAAACTTAAGTTAAAAACCTAAAATAACACAAAATTGAACAAGACAGCAATTTGCTACATTTCTACAGTAATACCGTATTGAAATATATTCCAAATCTAAAAAATGAAATACTATCAAAACAATTAGACCAACCACAGCTGATTCCCATTGTAGCTGAACACCTACCCAGGTGTTAGTCTCTCAATTTCATTACCATCTATACAAAAGGGGACATCTTAGGAATCATGCTGTACTGTAATGTAAACATGGACCCAGAAAGAGATAGAGAAGTGGCTGACAGAGGAAGAAGAGTGGCTGGGAGAGGGAGAGGAGTGGCTGGGAGAGGGAGAGGAGTGGCTGGGAGAGGGAGAGGAGTACGTATGCGTGGTGGAAGAAGACCGAGAGGAAGATCAAGAGCTGTAGTCTCAGATGAGATTAGGGCTACTATAATTGATCATGTAATAATTAATGATCTGTCAATGAGTGAGGCTGGTCTGAGAGTGCAGCCAAATCTGAAACGCTCAACAGTGGCATCTATTGTGAGAAATTTCCGGCAAAACAACTGGTAAGATGTGCATTCTGCAAGGACATCTGACTGAACTGCACATTACAGAAGTAAATTGAGCAAAGCCTCCAAACCCACTTGTGTGTAATTGTTTTTGCATTTCTGCTTAGGACCCAACGGTTACCTCCTACAGGTGGGAGAGGTAGGATTTTCACTGCTGTGCAGGAAACTGCAATCGCTGATATGGTCATCAGAAACAATGGAATAAAACTCACAGAGATTCGGGACAGAGTGTTGACAGACAATATTGCATATGGAAATATTCACAATGTAACAATAACAACTATTGCTAGAGTCCTGAAACAACATAAAGTCAGGATGAAGCAGCTGCACACTGTCCCCTTGGAGAGGAACTCTGAACACTGTCCCCTTGGAGAGGAACTCTGAACACTGTCCCCTTGGAGAGGAACTCTGAACACTGTCCCCTTGGAGAGGAACTCTGAACGAACTCTGAACACTGTCCCCTTGGAGAGGAACTCTGAACAGGTTAAGCAAATCAGAAACCAATATGTCCAGGTAAGATGACTATAAAATACTGGTTTTGAACTAAACCAAACAGGGCAGAGGCACACAATGGCATGTTTTTAGGTATAATGTAAACTACCGTAGTAGCCTCACTGTTATGTTGCCTTGTGGATTTATTTGAGAGAGTCATGGAGATTGAAGCCAGGCAAACACCCCACATATTCATCTTTGTGGATGACGCTGGTTTTAACTTGGCCAAAACACGGCGGCGAGGAAGGAATGTGATTGGGAAAAGAGCCACAGTGGATGTCCCAGGCCAGAGGGGTGGATGTCCCGGGCCAGAGGGGTGGATGTCCCGGGCCAGAGAGGTGCCAACATCACAAGGTGTGCAGCAATATCCTCTGATGGATTGCTGTTACACAAACCACTAATTGGGCCAAACAACACAGAGCGTCTCATTTCATTCCTGGATGACCTCTTTGGAAGGTTGTACCAGGTGAGGAAAGGGTTGCAGTGAGGTGAAATCGACCAACGTTTGAAATTGTATGGGACAACGTGGCATTTCACCAGTCCCGTGCAGTCACAGAGTGGTTTGCAGCCCATCCCAGGATGGTGTCACTTTTCCTCCCACCTTACTCTCCATTCCTCAACCCCATAGAGGAATTATGTTCCTCCCACCTTACTCTCCATTCCTCAACCCCATAGAGGAATTATGTTCCTCCCACTTTACTCTCCATTTCTCAACCCCATAGAGGAATTATGTTCCTCCCACCTTACTCTCCATTCCTCACCCTCATAGAGGAATTATGTTCCTCCCACTTTACTCTCCATTTCTCAACCCCATAGAGGAATTATGTTCCTCCCACCTTACTCTCCATTCCTCAACCCCATAGAGGAATTATGTTCCTCCCACCTTACTCTCCATTCCTCAACCCCATAGAGGAAGTATTTTCCTCCCACCTTACTCTCCATTCCTCAACCCCATAGAGGAAGTATTTTCCTCCCACCTTACTCTCCATTCCTCAACCCCATAGAGGAAGTATTTTCCTCCCACCTTACTCTCCATTCCTCGACCCCATAGAGGAAGTATTTTCCTCCCACATTACTCTCCATTCCTCGACCCCATAGAGGAAGTATTTTCCTCCCACATTACTCTCCATTCCTCAACCCCATAGAGGAATTATGTTCCTCCCACATTACTCTACATTCCTCAACCCCATAGAGGAAGTATTTTCCTCATGGAGGTGGAAGGGTTATGACCACCATCCACATGATCAAATGTCCCTCCCGGACGAAATGAACGCTGGATGCCTGGACATATCTGCAGAAGATTGCCAGGGACGGACCAGACCAATAGATTAGTTTCTAGGTGTATTGCCCAAGAATAAGATGTGATGTGGATGAGAACCTGTGGCCAAATGCAGAAGACAGGGTTAACTACTGTATCTGTATTGGTAGATGGTGTATATACAAATTATTGTATTTTGGAATCACTCAATGCCAAAAATGACATAAAACATATTGAAGCATATTGCATCAAGTCTGATTCATTCCTGTAACATATACTGCAGTCAATTCTAAACAGTAGAGAGGTGTCATTCTTGTTTTGTAAAAACCTTTGACAAAATAAAACATTGTGTAATGCTACCTGTTGTTAGTGTTTTTATAGGTCATTGTTTTATGAGTGACAACGCGTGCTTGTTGGGTGACAACCTCTGCTGGTGTTACGGAAGAATGAATTGATTTGAGTCTTGTATGAAGTGTTTTGGTAGTTTTAGTGCATTTTGGATGTGAAATGAACTGCTGTGCCAAGCTGAAAGTTGGTTAGGAGAACTGTGTGAAGTGTTTTGAAAAGTGAATTAAGTATTACAAAATGGGTCCTAGCGATTTAAAAAAAACAATAATTCCAAACACAGCTGATTGCAATTTCAGCTGAAAGCCTACCCAAGTGTCCTGTTTTTAGTCTCCTTACCAAACAGACAAAAAAGAGGACGGCTTCGGAATGATTTATTTTGGAAACATGGATCAAGGAAGACAGGTTGGTGGGGGAAGAAGAGTGGCAGGGAGAGTGTGAATGCGTGGAGGACAAAGGAGACAAAGACGAAGAGCAGTGGTCTCTGATGAGATAAGGGCCCCAATTACTGACCATTGTAAACCATGGTCTCTCTCTGAGAGGGGCCGGTTTAAGGGTGCAACCAAATCTGCAGCGTTCAACAGTTGCATCAATAGTACAAATTTTCTGGCAAAACAACAGGTGAGATGTGCATCATTCAATGATAGTTGAACTACATATTACAGTACAATACAGTATGTTCACATTTTTACATGTACTGACATTTTGAAATGTATTGATTGTTTTGTGTTTTTCAGTAGGATCCAACGGTTGCCTCTCACAGGAGAGAGAGGCAGATTATTATTAGATGCGCAGGAAATTGCCATTGTTGACATGGTAATTGGCAACAATGCATTATAACTGCGGGAGATACGGGACAGAGTGCTGGCAGATAATATCACTTTTGGGAATGTGAATATGGTCAGCACAACAACAGTTGCCAGAGTCTTAGAGAAACATCAAATAGGGATGAAGCAATTGTACACTTTGAGAGAAACGCTGAACTGTGTGAAGGACTCCGGTATCAATATGTCCAGGTAAGATTTCTTTTTTCTTTCACCTTTATTTAACCAGGTAGGCTAGTTGAGAACAAGTTCTCATTTGCAACTGCAACCTGGCCAAGATAAAGGATAAAAGTCTCCAACTTCAGAGATTTTTGCAATTCGTTCCAGTCGCAGGCAGCAGAGAACTGGAAGGAAAGGCGGCCAAATGAGGTTTTGGCTTTAGGGATGATCAGTGAGATACACCTGCTGGAGCGAGTGCTACAGGTGGGTGTTGCCATCGTGACCAGTGAACTGAGATAAGGCGGAGCTTTACCTAGCATAGACTTGTCGATGACCTGGAGCCAGTGGGTCTGGCGACGAACATGTAGCGAGGGCCAGCCGACTGGAGCATACAGGTCGCAGTGGTGGCTGGTATAAGGTGCTTTAGTAACAAAACGGATGGCACTGTTCAATCACCAAACAGGGTACATACACAACTATGCATAATGTAAAGTACTGTAAAACTGTGGATTTACTGTATTTTAGAGAGTAATGGAGATGGAAGCCAGGCAAACTGCACAGATATTCATCTTTGTGGATGAAACTGGAATCAACCTGGCAAAAACACGTCGCAGGGGAAGAAATATGATTGGACAGAGAGCAACTGTGGATGTCCCAGACCAGAGAGGAGCTAACATCACAATGTGTGCAGCACTGTCCAATGATGGTTTTCTGTTACACAAACCACTCATTGGCCCCTACAATACAGAGAGGCTCATTTATTTTCTGGATGACCTGAATAATCAACTTGTACCAGCGGAGGATAGAGGGGCCAGAAACTCTCCAACCTTCGTTGTTGTGTGGGATAATGTGGCATTCCACCACTCTGCTGCAGTCACAGACTGGTTTGCTGCCCATCCCAGGATGTCAGTACTGTTCCTGCCTCCATACTCCCCCTTCCTAAACCCCATAGAGGAGTGTTTCTCTGCGTGGAGGTGGAAGGTTTATGACCACCATCCACATGATCAGATGTCCTTACTGGATGCCAAAACTGCAAAAAATGAATATATTTCCTCAATTTAAAACGATGTGTTTGCTCAAATTGTCTCATGTTCTTTCAACTAGAAATGATTATTTGGGCATCTTACCTAAAAAAAGGCTGTGGAGCTATAAATGCAGAATGCAACAATTTAAAAGATTTTACTGAGTTACAGTTCATATAAAGAAATCAGTCAATAGAAATACAATCATTAGGCCCGAATCTATGGATTTAACATGACTGGGAATACATACATGCATCCGCTGGTCACAAAATAGCATTTAAAAAGGGGCGTGGATGATGGCAGTGGATGATGGCAGTGGATGAATGGCAGTGGATGAATGGCATGACAACGGGCCTCAGGATCTCATCACGGTATCTCTGCATTCAAATTGACATCGATAAAACGCAAATGTGTTCATTGTCCGTATCTTATGCCTGCCCATACCATGACCCCACTGCCACCATGGGGCACTCTGTTCACAATGTTGACATCAGCAAACTGCTCACCCACACAACGCCAACATTTGCCATCTGCCCAGTACAGTTGAAACCGGGATTCATCCGTGAAGATCACACTTCTCCAGCGTGCCAGTGGCCATCGAAGATGAGCATTTGTCCGCTGAAGTCAGAACTGCAGTCAGGTCAAGACCCTGGTGAGGACGACAAGCACACAGATGAGCTTCCCTGAGACGGTTTCTGACAGTTTGTGCAGAAATTATTTGGTTGTGCAAACCCACAGTTTCATCAGCTGTCCGGGTGGCTGGTCTGAGACGATCCCATACAGTGCCTTGCGAAGGTATTCGGCCCCCTTGAACTTTGAGACCTTTTGCCACATTTCAGGCTTCAAACATAAAGATATAAAACTGCATTTTTTTGTGAAGAATCAACAAGTGGGACACAATCATGAAGTGGAACGACATTTATTGGATATTTCAAACTTTTTTAACAAATCAAAAACTGAAAAATTGGGCGTGCAAAATTATTCAGCCCCCTTAAGTTAATACTTTGTAGCGCCACCTTTTGCTGCGATTACAGCTGTAAGTCGCTTGGGGTATGTCTCTATCAGTTTTGCACATCGAGAGACTGAACATTTTTCCCATTCCTCCTTGCAAAACAGCTCAAGCTCAGTGAGGTTGGATGGAGAGCATTTGTGAACAGCAGTTTTCAGTTCTTTCCACAGATTCTCGATTGGATTCAGGTCTGTACTTTGACTTGGCCATTCTAACACCTGGATATGTTTATTTTTGAACCATTCCATTGTAGATTTTGCTTTATGTTTTGGATCATTGTCTTGTTGGAAGATAAATCTCCGTCCCCAGTCTCAGGTCTTTTGCAGACTCCATCAGGTTTTCTTCCAGAATGGTCCTGTATTTGGCTCCATCCATCTTCCCATCAATTTTAACCATCTTCCCTGTCCCTGCTGAAGAAAAGCAGGCCCAAACCATGATGCTGCCACCACCATGTTTGACAGTGGGTATGGTGTGTTCAGGGTGATGCGCTGTGTTGCTTTTACGCCAAACATAACGTTTTGCATTGTTGCCAAAAAGTTCAATTTTGGTTTCATCTGACCAGAGCACCTTCTTCCACATGTTTGGTGTGTCTCCCAGGTGGCTTGTGGCAAACTTTAAACAACACTTTTTATGGATATCTTTAAGAAATGGCTTTCTTCTTGCCACTCTTCCATAAAGGCCAGATTTGTGCAATATACGACTGATTGTTGTCCTATGGACAGAGTCTCGCACCTCAGCTGTAGATCTCTGCAGTTCATCCAGAGTGATCATGGGCCTCTTGGCTGCATCTCTGATCAGTCTTCTCCTTGTATGAGCTGAAAGTTTAGAGGGACGGCCAGGTCTTGGTAGATTTGCAGTGGTCTGATACTCCTTCCATGTCAATATTATCACTTGCACAGTGCTCCTTGGGATGTTTAAAGCTTGGGAAATCTTTTTGTATCCAAATCCGGCTTTAAACTTCTTCACAATAGTATCTCGGACCTGCCTGGTGTGTTCCTTGTTCTTCATGATGCTCTCTGCGCTTTTAACGGACCTCTGAGACTATCACAGTGCAGGTGCATTTATACGGAGACTTGATTACACACAGGTGGATTGTATTTATCATCAGTAGTCATTTAGGTCAACATTGGATCATTCAGAGATCCTCACTGAACTTCTGGAGAGAGTTTGCTGCACTGAAAGTAATGGGGCTGAATAATTTTGCATGCCCAATTTTTCAGTTTTTGATTTATTTAAAAAAGTTTGAAATATCCAATAAATGTCGTTCCACTTCATGATTGTGTCCCACTTGTTGTTGATTCTTCACAAAAAAATACAGTTTTATATCTTTATGTTTGAAGTCTGAAATGTGGCAAAAGGTCGCAAAGTTCAAGGGGGCCGAATACTTTCGCAAGGCACTGTAGGTGAAGAAGCCGGATGTGGAGGTCCTGCACTGGTGTGGTTACAGATGGTCTGCAGTTGGTCCGTGCTTCTACATCTGTATTTTTCTCTGTTTAGTCTGTTTAGTCTGTGTTTCTATAGAAGCCATTTGTGACATCTGCTGATGTAAAAAGTGCTTTATAAATATATTTGTTTTGTGAGGCCAGTTGGACGTACTGCTAAATTCTCTAAACAGGATGTTGGAGGTGGCTTATGGTAGAGAACAGCTCTGGTGGACATTCCTGCCGTCAGCATGCCAATTGCATGCTTTGTCAACACTTGAGACATCTGTGGCATTGTGTTGTGTGACAAAACTTTACAATTTAGAGTGGTCTTTTATTGTCCCCAACACAAGGTGCACCTGTGTAATGATCATGCTGTTTATTCAGCTTGTTGATATGCCACACCTGTCAGGTGGATGAATTTGTGCCTCTATATTTCAAAAACTTTGAAAGTTTCTTCAAGTGCGGTCGCAAAAAAGCACTGTGATTAAACTGGCTCTCATTAGGACCACCACGGGAAAGGAAGACCCAGAGTTCAGAAAGACCCATAAATTGCAGCACAAATAAATGCTTCACAGAGTTCAAGTAACAGACACATCTTAACATCAACTGTTCAGAGGAGACTTTGTGAGTCAGGCCTTCATGGTTGAATTGCTGCAAAGAAACCACTACTAAAGGATACCAATAATAAGAAGAGACTTGCTTGGGCCAAGAACCACGAGCAATGGACATTACTGTGGTTCCCACCGTGAAGCATGAAGGACGACGTATGATGGTGTGGCAGTGCTTTGCTGGTGACACTGTCAGTGATCTATTTAGAATTCAAGGCACACTTAACCAGCATGGCTACTACAGCATTCTGCAGTGACATGCCATCCCATCTGGTTTGAGCTTACTGGGACTATCATTTGTTTTTCAACAGGACAATGACCCAACTCACCTCCAGGCTGTGTAAGGGGTATTTGACCAAGAAGGAGAGTGATGGAGTGTTGCATCAGATGACCTGACCTCAACAATCACCCGACCTCAAACCAATTGAGATTGTTTGGGATGAGTTGGACCGCTTAGTGAAGGAAAAGCAGCCAACAAGTGCTCAGCATATATGGGAACTCCTTCAAGACTGTTGGAAAAGCATTCCAGGTGAAGCTGGTTGAGAGAATGCCAAGAGTGTGCAAAGCTGTCATCAAGGAAAAGGGTAGCTACTTTGAAGAATCTAAAATATAAAATATATTTGGATTTGTTTAACACTTTTTTGGTTACTACATGATTATATGTATTATTTTATAGTGTTGATGTCTTCACTATTATTCTACAATGTAGAAAATAGTAAAAAATAAGAAAAACCCTTGAATGTGTAGGTGTGTCCAAACTTTTGACTGGTATTCTACATATTTGACATACTTTATTATATTGTACATGTTTATTTATACAGTAATTAATGTTCAACATTTCCTCACCTGGGATTTGAATTCACAACCTCTTAGTTCACAGCATTCCAATCTTCCTGCTAAGCTACCATGCCTGTGTCAATAAATGATTTCACCTGTATTGCTACACTTTGCACTTCAAAGTAAATCTCAGCTCTGTTAAAAGTACATTCAAGAAAAACAAGTGTATTTATCCTAGTGATGATGGAGTACCATTTAAACAAGGTAGTTTGCACCACCTACCTTCGACAGCTATACAGCAAACAAAACAAACATTTCAAAGCAGTGATGAGACAATAATCAGATAAACAGATAATTGAGCCAGACATGGTGGCATATCAAGAAGATCGGAATGCCATGAACCAAGAGATTGTGAGTTTAAATCCCAGGTGAGGACATGTTGAATAATAACTACTGTATAAATTAACATGCACAATGTAATCATGTACTGTTTGCCAAATATGTAAGTTGAAAACATTGTGTTAAAAGTACTATTTATGTTTGTCACCAGTTTCACAGCCTTTTGGAGTTAAGATTCCCAAGTAATAATTAGTTGAAACAACTAGATTTGTGCTTGTTTTTTGTTTTTTTACAGTGTAGCCCTACACAGTTTGTGAAAACAAATTTATAGGAATTTCTTTGGTTTGAAAATGTGTGTTTCTGTCCCTCAGGTGTGTGGTGGAGATTCGCTGAGCGGAGAGAGAGATGGAGAGAGCGCGAGAGAGAGAGAAACAGAGAGAGGAAGAACAATAAACTGACAAACAAATTAAGAAACAAAAACAGAGAAAGAAACAGAAAGACAGACAGGCAGACAGGCAGACAGACAGACAGACAGACAGACGGACAGATGGACAGACATACAAACAGACAGACAGACAGACAGACAGACAGACAGACAGACAGACAGACAGACAGACAGACAGACAGACAGACAGACAGACAGACAGACAGACAGACAGACAGACAGACAAGAGGAGAGAGAGGGGGAGGTGAAAAAGAGAAAGAGAGAGTGGTGGTCTCTCTAGTTTCAGGCATAGCTGAGGTGGAATCCCACCTCTGTCTGGCCCGTCTCTTTGTCCTGCTCTCCCCAAGGGTCTGTCACCATGGTTACTGTTAACACCAGGTCAGTTACCACGGTTACTGCTAACACCGGGTACCCGGCGATGAGTCTCATTCCGGATACTCATCCTGGATCTACTCATCAGATAACAGGATGTATGTGTGGGTAGGTGGGTTTGTGTTAGTGTGTGTGTGTCACAGGAGGCTGCTGAGGGGAGGATGGCTCATAATAATGGCTGAAATGTAGGGAATGGAATGGTATCAAACACGTGGAAACCATGTATTTGATGTGTTCGATACCATACCATCAATTCCGTTACAGCCATTACTATGAGCCTGTCCTCCCCAATTAAGGTGCCACCGGATGCCTTTAGTGTTTGTCAATACCGAGGTAGTACATGCTGCAGGAGGGGTACGGGCATATGAGGGTCTTGGAGCTTGCCTACATTGGAAATCACCAATAGGGGCAGTCTGACCAGATGTGAATTCTGTTGTTGATTTCTCCAAGCAGGAAGTTGACCTGTTCTGTATGATGATGTCATAATGCTGAGTCCATGTTAACTATCAGAGGAATGAAACATTGTCTATCTCACCACCAGAGAGCAGAAGACACTCACTGTAGTAGCATACCACTTTAGTACCACTGTAGAAGCACTGTAGAAGCATACCACTGTAGTAGCACTGTAGTAGCATACCAATGTAGTAGCACTGTAGTAGCATACCACTGTAGAAGTGCTACTACATACTACTGCACTAGCATTCCACTGTAGTAGCATACCACTGTAGTAGCATACCACTGTAGTACCACTGTAGCAGCATTCCACTGTAGTAGCATACCACTGTAGTACCACTGTAGTAGCATACCACAGTAGTACCACTGTAGCAGCATACCATTGTAGTAGCATGCCGCTGTAGTACCACTGTAGTAGCATACCACTGTAGTAGCATACCACTGCAGTATCACTGTAGTAGCATACAACTGTAGTATCACATCACTGTAATAGCATACCACTGTAGTATCACTGAAGCAGCATACCACTGTAGTACCACTGTAGTAGCATACCACTGTAGTACCACTGTAGTAGCATACCACTGTAGTACCACTGTAGTAGCATACCACTGTAGTACCACTGTAGTAGCATACCACTGTAGTACCACTGTAGTAGCATACCACTGTAGTACCACTGTAGTAGCATACCACTGTAGTATCACTGTATTAGCATACCACTGTAGTAGCATACCACTGTAGTAAAATTCCAGAAAATGATGTCATGGCTTTAGAAGCTTCTGATAGGCTAATTGACATAATTTGAGTCAATTGGAGGCGTACCTGTGGATGTATTTCAAGGCCTACCTTCAAACTCAGTGCCTCTTTGCTTGACATCATGGGAAAATCAAAATAAATCAGCCATGACCTCAGAAAAAAATGTAGACCTCCACAAGTCTGCTTCATCCTTGGGAGCAATTTCCAAATGCCTGAAGTTACCATGTTCATCTGTACAAACAATAGTATGCAAGTATAAACACCATGGGACCACGCAGCCGTCATACCACTCAGGAAGGAGACGCGTTCTGTCTCCTAGAGATGAACGTACTTTGGTGCAAAAAGTGCAAATCAATCCCAGAACAACAGCAAAGGACCTTGTGAAGATGCTGTAGGAAACAGGTACCAACGTATCTATATCCACAGTAAAATAAGTCCTATATCGACATAACCTGAAAGGCTGCTCAGCAAGGACGAAGCCACTGCTCCAAAACCGCCATAAAAAAGCCAGACTACGGTTTGCCACTGTACATGGGGAGAAAGATCGTACTTTTTGGAGAAATGTCCTCTGGTCTGATGAAACAAAAATAGAAACGTTTGGCCATGATGACTATCGTTATGTTTGGAGGAAAAATGCGGAAGCTTGCAAGGCGAAGAACACCATCCCAACCGTGCATCATGGGGGTGGTAGCATCATGTTGTGGGGGTGCTTTGCTGCAGGAGGGACTGGTGCCCTTCACAAAATATATGGCATCATGGGACAGGATAATTATGTGGATATATTGAAGCAACATCTCAAGACATCAGTCAGGAAGGTAAAGTTTGGTCGCAAATGGGTCTTCCAAATGGACAATGACCCCAAGCATACTTCCAAAGTTGTGTCATAATGGCTTAAGGACAACAAAGTCAAGGTATTGGAGTGGCCGTCACAAAGCCCTGACCTCAATGCTATAGAACATTTGTGGGCAGAACTGAAAAAGTGTGTGCGAGCAAGGAGGCCTACAAACCTGACTCAGTTACACCAGCTCTGTCAGGTGGAATGGGCCAAAATTGACCCAACTTATTGTGGGAAGCTTGTGGAAGGCTACCCGAAATGACCCAAGTTGAACAATTGAAAGGCAATACTACCCAATACTAATTAAGTGTATGTAAACTTCTGACCCACTGGGAATATGATGAAAGAAATAAAAGCTGAAATAAATCACTCTCTCTACTATTATTGAGACATTTCACATTCTTAAAATAAAGTGGTGATCCTAACTGACCTAAGACAGGGAATTTTTACTAGGATTGAATGTCAGGAATTGTGAAACTGAGCTTAAATGTATTTGGCTAAGGTGTATGTAAACTTCCGACTTCAACTGTAAATGTATTTAATGGTGTGTAGACAGTATGGACAGTATATGAATAGAAAAGTGTGTACAGCAGTAGTTATAGGATGAGCCTTGACTAGAATACAGTATATACATATGAAGTGGGTAAAACAGTTATGTAAACATTATTAAAGTGACCCTTGTTCAATGTTCACAGGGCAGAAGTCTCTAATGGGTAGAGTACCAGGTGGTAGTCGGCTAGTAACAGTGACTAAGTTCAGGGCAGGGTACTTGATGGAGGCCGGCTAGTTGTGACTATTTAACAGTCTGATGGCCTGGAGATAGAAGCTGTCTCTCTGTCCCAGCTTTGATGCAGCTGTACTGTCTCCTTGCTCTAGATGGTAGCTGGGTGAACAGGCCGTGGCTCGGGTGGCTGAGGTCCTTGATGATCTTCTTGGCCTTCCTGTGACACCGGGTGCTGTAGATGTCCTATAGGGCAGGCAGTGTGCTCCCAAAGATGCATTGAGCTGACCGCAGAACCTTCTGGAGAGCCCTGCTGTTGCGGACGGAGCAATTGTTGTACCAGGCGGTTATGCAGCCCAATAGGATGCTCCAAATAGTGCATCTGTAGAAGTTTGTGAGGGTCAACCTCCTGAGGTTGAAAAGGCACTGTTGCGCCTTCTACACCACACTGTCTTTGTGAGTGGACCATTTCAGTTTGTCAGTGATGTGCATGCCAAGGAACTTGAAGCTTTTGACCTTCTCCACTGCGGACATTGTTTCAACTCTAACTATGGTGTGTTAGTATGTTTTGTTTGTGTGTGTGTGTGTGTGTGTGTGTGTGTGTGTGTGTGTGTGTGTGTGTGTGTGTGTGTGTGTGTGTGTGTGTGTGTGTGTGTGTGTGTGTGTGTGTGTGTGTGTGTGTGTGTGTGTGTGTGTGTGTGTGTGTGTGTGTGTGTGTGTGTGTGTGTGTGTGTGTGTGTGTGTGTGTGTGTGTGAGAGAGAGAGAGAGAGTTATCCAAATGGTTAACTGCTGAAAATAGTGAGATAGCAATGTAGTGTGAGATAGTCTTCAGAGGATTAGGACATCAAGATATGGGTGGAATGTGAATATGTAAAAAATAAAAATATATACACATTTTAAAAACGAACACTCTTTGTTGCTCTAATACTCGCATTTATTTTTTATTACTAGAACTGACTTTGCTGATAGCTACTTTATTTGCACTCAGGTAATGTAGATCACAGGTGTTATGTCATCTAAAACTAGACTAGAGGAATAGGGAGAGAGAAAGAGAAGGGAAGGGAGGCTATGGGGAAAGAGTGGGATGATGAATACAAAAGGGATTGGAGAGAGAGAAAGGGGGAGGAAGAATGAGGATAAAAAGGGAGGAAGTGAGAGGAATGGATGTAGAAACACTGCAATCAGGGTCCGGTCATCATTGAGTCAATGTTCAGATGTTTTTCTCCTTTACACAGAGTAGCCTGAGACACAGAGGGCTGGGATATACAGCTGAGTATAGCAGAGTATAGTAGAGTACCGTAGAGTGGAGTCCAGTAGAGTCCAGTAGAGTCCGGTAGAGTACGGTACAGTAGAGTACAGTAGAGTACAGTAGAGTAGAATACATTAGAGTCGGGTAGTGTCCAGTAGAGTACAGTAGAGTAGAGTAGAGTAGAGTAGAGTAGAGTAGAGTACAGTAGAGTACAGTAGAGTAGAGTAGTGTAGAGTAGAATACATTAGAGTCGGGTAGAGTCCAGTAGAGTACAGTACAGTACAGTACAGTACAGTAGAGTACAGTAGAGTACAGTAGAGTAGAGTAGAGTAGAATACATTAGAGTCGGGTAGAGTCCAGTAGAGTACAGTACAGTACAGTACAGTACAGTACAGTAGAGTACAGTAGAGTACAGTAATGTAAAGTATAGTGGTGTTGATCTAGTTCAGTTCAGTTGCATTAAAGTGCAACAAGTAGGAGCTTGATTAGACAGCATACTTACCAAGTTTGAGAACTACTGATTTAGCCAATAGAAGCAGGTTAGGTAATAGCTTTAGCCAATGGGAGCAGGTTAGGTTTGTGCTTTAGCCAATGGGCTGCTTTCCGAACATTTGAATTGTAGATTAGAAAACCAGGAGTACCTGTCTCTCAAGTCACTCACTCAAACACTGCAAACAGGTGAGCTTAGCAGAAGTGTGTGTGTGTGCGTGTGGGTGTGGGAATGTGTGGGTGTGTGTGTGCGTGCTTGCGTGCGTGCGTGCGTGTGTGTGTGTGTGTGTGTGTGCATGCATATGTGTGTGTGGTGTGTGTAAATGTAAACAGTGTTAACAGTACAACTACTAACTTTTTAAGGGTGTGTCCTCAGAGCATGGGGTGTGTGTGACATACTCTTTCTGCACCTAAGTATACAGAGCACACTAGAATTGATCCCTTGAAAGCACTCAAGTCCCACTCATAACCCTTAGTGGGACAGTGCATCCAAAATAATGATATAGACATTGAAGGGTTGAACTGAAGGGTTGCCGGTTCAAATCCAGGTCTAATGGAAAAATCTAATAGCAGGAGTAAGAATCAATATCTCAGATGTGTCCAAGTACTGCTGTGCTCCAGAGGCTCTGCTGACCTACCGGTGATACTAATCCTGTGTCCGGGATTGGGTACTACTGTGTCAACAAAAGACTGTTTCTATTGTATAAGTAAGCAATGAACAATGCCACATGAAGCGGTGGGGGCCGTTCCCTCGAGAACTATACAAATTGTTGCTTTAAGTTTAGTAACTGTCCGATAATCTTCAATCCAATCAGAATCAAATATTAATCCATGTCTGATTCTTTGTGTAATAGATCTATACTATTCTATTCTATGTTAATCAACAAGACCTCAGATTTGCCATTTGGTCCTTTGGTTATGTTAAATATCAATTTTAAAGAGGACCCAGAATATATTATCCAGTCTGTAAGGAACTGTTTTCACCAAATCATGATGATCAATATAATCAATATACAGACTGGCTTGGGTCTGAACCAGGATATATGAAAATATAAGAGAAAATACGGTGTACTTTAGAAGTAAGTCAATATGGGATGAAAATCTGTCTGCTGCACCAGCAGTGCAGGGCCCTATGAGCGTTTTTTAAAAGTTTCCTGCTCAAGGTTAAGTTCTTTTCTCTGGCCTGCTTCTCTAAATATTTAACCTTGAGGCTACCGCCGCCCAAGATACAATATATCCTGACCCCTATGAACCCACACAGTAGCAAAACACACTCCTGCAAGACAACACTCGTTATCAGTACATATGGATTACTGCACTTATCCTCACAGTGTCGTGTCTGTTGATTTGGTCAACATATCACTTTGGTTTCTAGACTACATGTGGCATATGGTTGTGTGTGTGTGTCACTTGTGTGTTTTCTGAGCAGGGGTGGGTACGAATAAGCCTGTTGGCAGTTGCCTGAACAAGTCCTTTTGGTATTCAGTTTGAATTATTTATGACTAAGTGTGCTAACCATTGTACTCTCTCACATATCATACTGTATATCATATAACAATCACACACACCTATAGATGTTTGCCAAGGAAAGAGTTGGATAAGTTTGACCTTTCACCTCATTTCTCTCTCTCGCTCAGCCTCCCTCTCTAACCCTCCCTCTGTGTACTCTCTGGCCACCTGTTTGTGTCAAATGTCAAACATATGCACACAGCATACTGATTTCGTCACACACGTGTCAGTTTAGGCACAGAGATACTTTGGTGAGGGGGAGGGGTGAGTGAGGGAGTGAGAGAGATGAATAGGGTGAGAGGGGAGAGTGGGGAGTGGTGAGAGAGGGGAGAGAGGGGGAGGGGAGTGGTGAGAGAGGGTGAGAATGATTTAACATTCTTACCAGGGTAAAAGGGTCAATTCCATTTCAATTTAGTTAGTTCAAGGCCTCCTCATCAATAACACACAGCGCATTCAGAAAGTATTCAGACCCCTTCCCTTTTTTGCACATTTTCTTACATTACAGCCGTATTCTAAAATTGATTAAATTGTTTTTTTTCCCGCCATCAATCCACACACAGTGACAAATGTAATAATGACAAAGCAAAAACAGGTTTTTAGAATTTATTTAAAAAACAACAACTGAAATATCACATTTATATAAGTATTCAGACCCTTTACTCAGTACTTGAAACACCTTTGGCAGCAATTACAGCCTCAAGTCTTCTTGCGTATGATGCTACAAGCTTGGCACACCTGTATTCGTTTTTTTTCCCCCCATTCTTCTCTGCAGATCCTCTCAAGCTTTGTGAGGTTGGATGGGAAGTGTCGCTGCACAGCTATTTTCAGTCTCTCCAGAGATGTTCCATCAGTCTTGGTTTCATCAGACCAGAGAATCTTGTTTCTCATGGTCTGGGCCAATTATGTGCCGCCTTATGGGACTCCCGGTCACGACTGGTTGTGACACAGCCTGGGATCGAACCCGGGTCTCTAATGACTCCTGCAGTGCCTTAGACCGCTGCGCCACTCAGGAGGCCCCAACAAGGCATTTCTGTTTTATATTTAGCAAAAAAACTGTTTTTGCTTTGTATTCATGGGGTATTGTCTGTAGATTGATGAGGAAATTATTTAATCAATTTTAGAATAAGGCTGTAACGTAAAATGTGAAAAAAGTCAAGGGGTCTGAATAGTTTCCGAAGGCACTGTATAGATTTTTTAAATTTTAGAACTGGAATTTAAATTCAGTTCTTCAATAAAAAAAAAAGAATCTCCTGAATTGAAATGGAACTGACTGGATTGGTATGAACTTTTTGGTTTTTCAGAGCGAGCCTCTGTAACAGTACAACTTTTAAACCGTCCCCTCGCCCATACCCGGGCGCAAAGCAGGGACCTTCTGCACACATCAACAACAGTCATCCACGAAGCATCATTACCCATCGCTCCACAAGAGCCGCGGCCCTTGCAGAGCAAGGGGAACTACTACTTCAAGGTCTCAGAGCAAGTGACGTAACCGATTGAAACGCTATTTAGCGCACACAGCTAACTAAGCTAGCCGTTTCACATCCGTTACACTCACCCCCCTTTTGACCTTCCTCCTTTTTCCGCAGCAACCAGTAATCCGGGTCAACAGCATCAATGTAACAGAATAATTTTACGTCCGTCCCCTCGCCCATACCCGGGCGCAAACCAGGGACTTTCTGCACACATCGACAACAGTCACCCTCGAAGCATCATTACCCATCGCTCCACAAAAGCGCGGCCCTTGCAGAGCAAGGGGAACTACTACTTCAAGGTCTCAGAGCAAGTGACGTAACCGATTGAAACGCTATTTAGCGCACACCGCTAACTAAGCTAGCCGTTTCACATCCGTTACACCTCTGTGAGTGTGTTCGTCTGTCCATTTGTCTGTCCCTTACAGAACCAGTGGAGTTGGTTGTCTCATTATTGGCTAAAGACAATATTTCACAAGACACATAGACAGTCTGAGAGACTTGTGTGTGTGTGCGTGTGCGTGTGTAAGAAAGAGAGAAACGACAAGCCATGGTTCTACAAGAGCAAGAACAGGGACCTCTATAGCGAGGCCAAGAAAAAGCTACACTCAGGAATTAAGGCAGCATTTTACATTTACCAGACACTCTTATCAAGAGTGACTTATAGGAGCAATTAGGGTTAAGTGCCTTGGTCAAGGGCACATCAACAGATTTTTCACCTATTCATGGTTAAAACCAGCAACTTATTCTGTTACTGGCCCAATACCAGCAGTAGGGGAGAGGGGGGCAAGTTGCGCGCATTTTTACAATCAGCATCACTCCGTCAAGGGAAATATAGTATTCTGTCTAACAAATATACTGTATCTACATATATTTGAGTATGTTGTGTATCCCTGGCAATAATCAACATTCCTGTAAACATCACAGTTTCTAAAACATCCCACTTAGCACAAAATTCAAAGTCTATTTCACATTGGTTCAACGTAATTTAATTGAAATGAAGTGGAACCAATGTTGAATCAGCCAGTGTGTGACCAGTGGGATGTTGATGTTGTGGTAAGTAAAGCCGCTACATATGTCTGTACTGAATGGGATAATACCTTTTTATATTTCCCAAACACAATATAAACACAATCGGAATCACTTTTTTGCACAATAAACAAATTCATATAATTGAATAGTTAGCTCGCATCACAGAGCCTAAAAGTAACAAGACACTTTGTATTAAAAAAAAAGAAAAAAAGGAAGTGACTCCACTCAAACCAAAAGCCCCCCGGGTAGCAGACAACCCCTCACTGCTGAATACACTAAACCAGTTTGACTCACAAAGGCCCATAAATCACCAGGATCTACCCCCCTTGCCACTTCCACTCTCAGCCATCTACCTCCCACCCCTCCGTCCCCCATTCCTCTCGCGGCTGCTATATCCTCTACCCCTCTGCCATACCAGGAACCCCCACCTCTCTGCATTTAGATATATTTAAACTGATACTGTACATTTGTACGTCCACTGTCTATCAACTGTAATCCACTGTATATCCTTACAGAGTCATTAACATTACAGAGTTAGGGAGGTAAGTCCCGACTCCTGGTCAGTGTGTCACTCTGTTGCTGGTAACCACACACACACACCCGTGTGTACGCACACATACACACTCTTTCTCTATCATTGTCTCTTTATCTGTTGAGTGAATAATTAGAGTGAGGTCGTTGACGGTCAGATGGAGGAGAGAGAACGAGAGAGAAAGAGGTAGAAAACAGGAGAGAAATAGAAAGAGAGAAAATGTCCATGTCGTTCCCCCTGACCTTCACACCAAATCAATCATCAACCCCTCCCTCTCTCGCTTCCTCCCTCTTTCCCCCTCCCTCTCTGTCTTCGTCCCTCTTTCCCCCTCCCTCTCTGGCTTCCTCCCTCTTTCCCCCTCCCTCTCTGGCTTCCTCCCTCTTTCCCCCTCCCTCTCTGGCTTCCTCCCTCTTTCCCCCTCCCTCTCTGGCTTCCTCCCTCTTTCCACCTCCCTCTCTGGCTTCCTCCCTCTTTCCCCCTCCCTCTCTGGCTTCCTCCCTCTTTCCCCCTCCCTCTCTGGCTTCCTCCCTCTTTCCCCCTCCCTCTCTGGCTTCCTCCCTCTTTCCCCCTCCCTCTCTGGCTTCCTCCCTCTTTCCACCTCCCTCTCTGGCTTCCTCCCTCTTTCCACCTCCCTCTCTGGCTTCCTCCCTCTTTCCCCCTCCCTCTCTGGCTTCCTCCCTCTTTCCCCCCTCGTTCTCTCTCTTTCTGACTGGAGCAAGATGTTCTTCTACTCTCCCCTCCCCCACTCCTCTCCTCTTTTTTTGACTGACTTTTATTCTTCCTGCTGGACACCTTAATATCCCCCTGCCCCTCCTGTCTGTCTGTCTGTCTGTCTGTCTGTCTGTCTGTCTGTCTGTTTGTCTGTGTGTCTGTGTCTTTGTCTCCTCTCACCTCCCCTCCCTCCCCCTTCCCTCCTCTCCCCGCTCAGAGTGATGACATCACGAACAGCCGGTATAAAACCGACCAGTAGGATTGCAGCATAGCAGTCTCTCTGTCCCTCTCTCTCATTCACTCTCTCATTCTGTTTCTGCTCTCTCACTCCCTCTCTCATTCCTCCACACCACTGCTAACAACATGGCTGAGGCATTCACAGGCACATGGAACCTGAAGGACAGCAAGAACTTTGACGAATACATGAAGGCTCTGGGTGAGCAGCGTGTGCATTTGTAGTGTAACGGTAATGGTAAAGGATGGGGTGTGCCTCCCTGTGGGTGCATGTGTGCACTTGTGAGAAGGGTGTGAGTGTTCATGAGTACTTAAAGGTGTGTGCTTGTGTGCACCCACATGTGTGTTTTTGTACTGATGTGTGTTTGTGAACATGAGTGTGTGACACACATGAGCTCACAAATACACATAGACGCCCAAAACTACACACACATGCAGGTGTGTGTATCTGTGTGCGCCCTCATATATGTGTGTGGCAGTGGAGGCTGCTAAGGGGAGGATGGCTCATAATAATTGCCAGAATGGTGTGGAATCAAACACATGGTTTCCACATGGTTTGATTCTATTCCATTACAGCCATTATTATGAACAGTCCTCCCCTCAGCAGCCTCCACTGGTGTGTGGGCGCTGCATGTGTGTGTGTGTGTGTGTGTGTGTGTGTGTGTGTGTGTGTGTGTGTGTGTGTGTAAGTAGCAGAGCATGCGTGTTTAAACGGATAATGCAGCCATTAATGCTAAGCATGGGAAAACAGGGTGTGTGTTGGACACACACAAATAGAGAACGAAGAGGGAAAGGGACAGAAGGAGAGAGAGATATCAGGAGGGAGAGAGTGAGGGAGGTTGGATGAAAGATAGGAAGAGAAGTAGGAACAGAGCCAGAGAGGGAGATGAAGACAGTGGTTCACCACATGGAGATAGTGGTAATTATTATTATTTTTTAATAGTTTTTTTATTGAACCTTTATTTAACTAGGCAAGTCAGTTCTTATTTATTTACACCAGCCAAACCCGGACGACGCTGGGCAAATTGTCTCCCTATGGGACTCCCAACCAACCTAGTGGTGGGGGGGGGTGAGTGGGAGACTCAATTTAATTCAAAGGGCTTTATGGACATTGGAAACATGTTTACATTGCCAAAGCAAGTGAAATAGATAATACGTTAAATAAACTAAAAATGAAACAGTGAAGACTACATTTTTTAAAATAAAAAATAAAAAAGTAACCTTTATTTAACAAGGCAAGTCAGTTAAGAAGAAATTCTTATTTTCAATGACGGCCTAGGAATAGTGGGTTAACTGCCTGTTCAGGGGCAGAATGACAGATTTGTACCTTGTCAGCTCGGGGATTTGAACTTGCAACCTTTCGGTTACTAGTCCAACACTCTAACCACTAGGCTACCCTGCCGCCCCACATTCAAAAGATTTCAAATGTTTTTATCTTTCAAATGTCATATTATGTATATATATATATTATGTATATATTCAGTGTTGTAACGCTGTGCAAATAGGGCAATAAAAAGGGAAAATGAATAAACATATAGGTTGTGGTGTTTGTTCTTCACTGGTTGCCCTTTTCTTGTGGTAACAGGTCACAAACCTTGCTGCCGTCTCTCTCGCTCTCTCCGTTTGAATGGGGGAGGGGGGGAATGCCCCTACTGTGAGAAACTCGTTGTAGTCTGAGCTGTGTACACACACACACACATAGGGGGTGAAATTCTCTGAAAGAGTGGTCCTTTTTTGAGGCGAGGTTGTGAGGAGGGGTTGAATATTAACATAGTGTGTGTGTGTGACCTGTTCGTTGACCCCTGGGGTTATTAGCTTCGACCCCTCTGCTCTTGTCACCATAGTATTGACCCCCAACCAACTCTCCGGATCACTCAGGCAGGTGCCACAAACTAGCTGTTTGTTGTATGGATTGTGTGACTGTGTCTCTATTTGCCTTGGGAGATGAACTCAGCTGCTACAGAAACAGCTGCTACAGAAACATTACTTTAGTTCAGGGGAGGAGGAAAGTACTCTAGAACCGATCACACACAGCTGGGTCTGATGACTTTTGCTGAATGTTTAAAGAACACAGGAAATAGTGATAAGAGTGGGAATTAGATTCCGTTAGATCAGTCCAATCAGCAGTCAGTTTCCACAAACAGAACAGATCAATAAGTGATGCAGTGCACTTATTGGTGTAAAGACTTCCCTTAGTGTGTACCTTTTTATTTTGGACCTATAGTCACAAGGAGTTTTTATGGGCTTGAAAAGTCAGTCAGTCACACATCATTAACTCCAAAAGAGTTTTCGTGCATGGGTGCGTGCTTTGTCTTTTTCTTCTGAAAGGAATATCTACAGTAAGGGTGGGGCTGTATTGGCAGCAGCAGCAGCAGTCTTTCTAATCAAGATGTGATATGAGATAGTAGGCTATAATGTCCTTATCTAGATGAAGTGTTAACTTGTGATGTGTTTTTGATTGACAGGTGTGGGCTTTGCAACACGCCAGGTTGGCGGTATGACCAAGCCCACCACCATCATCGAGGTAGCTGGAGACACAGTCACTCTGAAGACACAGAGCACCTTCAAGAACACCGAGATCTCCTTCAAACTAGGAGCGGAGTTCGACGAGACCACCGCCGACGACAGGAAAGTCAAGGTAAGAGGTCAGGGTTAAGAGTGCTGAGAGAGAGAGAGAGAGAGAGAGAGAGAGAGAGAGAGAGAGAGAGAGAGAGAGAGAGAGAGAGAGAGAGAGAGAGAGAGAGAGAGTGCTGAGAGAGAGAGAGAGAGAGAGAGAGAGAGAGAGAGAGAGAGTGCTGAGAGAGAGAGAGAGAGAGAGTGCTGAGAGAGTGCTGTGAGAGAGAGAGTGCTGAGAGAGAGAGAGAGAGAGAGAGAGAGAGAGAGAGAGTGCTGAGAGAGTGCTGTGAGAGAGAGAGAGTGCTGAGAGAGAGAGAGAGAGAGAGAGAGAGAGAGAGTGCTGAGAGAGTGCTGTGAGAGAGAGAGAGTGCTGAGAGAGAGAGAGAGAGAGAGAGAGAGAGAGAGAGAGAGAGTGCTGAGAGAGAGAGAGAGAGAGAGAGAGAGAGAGAGAGAGAGAGAGAGAGAGAGAGAGAGAGCTGAGAGAGAGAGCTGAGAGAGAGAGAGAGCTGAGAGAGAGAGAGAGAGAGAGAGAGCTGAGAGAGAGAGAGAGAGAGAGTGCTGAGAGAGTGCTGTGAGAGAGAGAGAGTGCTGAGAGAGAGAGAGAGAGAGAGAGAGAGAGAGAGAGAGAGAGAGAGAGAGAGAGAGAGAGGCTGCTAAGCATGATCTGAGTGAAAAAGAGAACAGACACACACACAATGTCTTATTGTTGAGGAATAGTTACTTTTGTTTGTGTGTGTGTGTCTAGTAACCTCAAGTCAACTCTCGATAGGTGGCCATACATGTCACATAGTGCAGGCTAACTTTGTTGAAAGTGCAGTCATATCCATTCTTAATCTGCAATTACACACATTCACCAGTCTCAAACTCACTTAATTAGTAGTAGATTGTATCTTCTTATCGCCTCTCTCCAGTTTTCCCCAGTCAATAGTATGTGACGTGTGTGTTCATAACATATCTCTCGCTCTCTCTAGTCTCTAATAACGATAGACGGTGGTAAGATGGTTCACGTGCAGAAGTGGGACGGCAAGGAGACCACTCTGGTCCGTGAAGTCAGCGGCAACGCCCTCGAACTGGTCAGTACTGAGTGTGTTTTTGTGTACATTTATGGAGCGTCTGCATATACATACACACACTGTATAAATCTGTGTATATTGTATATCTAACTATTCTCTCCTCTCTGTTCCACAGACTCTGACTCTGGGTGACGTCGTCTCCACACGCTCCTACGTCAAGGCCGAGTGACAACATTCCCCAAAAGACGGCACTATGCTTTGCCACACCTGCCCCCAAAAACAACCCTACCCGACCCCCACCGCAACGACCTCTAACCTCTGACCGAAGCCCTGACTCCCCCTGCTGCCCCGTCCTTCTCTTTGTAGTTTCTCTTCTGTATGAAACACTGAATAAATTCCACGTATGTTTTTTTTTTCTCTAAAACCATCCCGAGTGCTTCTCTGTCAATTACACTCACCATGACAACAGTCACAGTATATAAACCATTGTGTATAATAGATAAGTCATTGGTTATAACACTGGGTACTGCACTTACACACTAGTTTCATGAAACCACATGAATTTTTCAACTAGCCTGGAGGAAAGTCATCTCATCTACCAACGTTGTGTGGCAACCATTTTGTGCCAAATGGCTCATCACGTCTTACAGTAGTGGGACCCATCAGGGTGAGGCACGGCAGCCATTTTGTGCCAAGCTGAGATCAGAGCTTTCTGTGTGGAAACAGCATATGGCTCCTCAGACAGATCAAGGCAGTTTGTGTGTTGCCACAACACCAAGTAAAGGCCTTTCCACTTTGACCCATTTCTGAGTAGTTATGGCCGTTTGTGTAGCTCAGTGAGGGGGAGTTGACTTCTGGTACAATTATAGCAGTTCCAAAACAGCGACAAGTTTCCATCTTAACTAGGTTTACACAGAGCATCACGAGGAGAATAATTATAGACCAACCTCAGTGTGTGCCACCATCGGCTCCTCCTAGGTGAACAGAAATTGTGATTGGTGCCTGGCTGCGTAGGTGTGTGTGTGTGCCCTGGGCTATGAGTGTGTGTTCTAATTTGGGCGCATTCCTGGATTGTGTAGATTGGTATCATGTGTTGCAGACAGGGTGCCAACCAGGGACAGAGGACCTGCAGTACAGGACACCTCACAGTGACCCCTACATGCTATGACCACAACATGGAACAAACAGACTGGTGTTTGAGCAAATGAACCCTACAACGTAATGATCAACTCTAACAAAACCATTCAAATGAACTCAAAATCAACATCACCATAAATTACCAAGCCAGACTGGAGCAAAGCTCTGCTTCATGAACGCTTTGTGACCATACGGACCATGAAATACTTGACAGTTCAAATCTTTAATAAAGACCCTCATAGTTTGCATACAGGAATATGGACCATGTTACTTACACAAACTCCTTTGCGCACAAACACACATCTTCAAGTACTGGATGACATGGTTGCAGAGTACACGTGTTCACACACAATAAGGGGCGTGTACCAACAGGATATCGCAAGCATGAGGTTCCTGTATGTTTGACCGGGAGTCCCTAAAAACACAGCACTTCCATACAGCTATGACCGTGACTTTTCGTAGAAGGTTACGAGAGCATTTTTGCTAACCCTAACCTTATTCTCCTAACCTGCTACGAAAAAGTAACTTCCGGTCATAGCTGTATCGAAGTGGCATGTTTCTGGGGAATCTCCTGTAACACATATACACTTCCTCTTTACGGCTTTACCACTTCCTGTGTGTGTTGCTTTGATGTATGTACACTATATATATATATATATATATATATATACAAAAGTATGTGGACACCCCTTCAAATGAGTGGATTCGGCTACTTCAGCCACACCTCTTGCTGACAGGTGTATAAAATCGAGCACACAGCCATGCAATCTCCATAGACAAAGATTGGCAGTAAAATGGCCTAAACTGAAGAGCGGGACCACAGAGTGTGGAAGCGTGTAAAAATCATCTGTCCTCGGTTGCAACACTCACTATCGAGTTCCAAACTGCCTTTGGAACCAACGTCAGCACAAGAACTGTTTGTCAGGAGCTTAATGAAATGGGTTTCCATGGCTGAGCAGTCGCACACAGGCCAAAGATCACCATGCGCAATGCCAAGCGTCGGCTAGAGTGGTGGAAATCTCGCCATCATTGGACTTTGGAGCAGTGGAAACGCCTTCTCTGGAGTGAAGAATCACGCATCACCATCTGGAAGTCCGACAGACAAATCTGGGGTTGGCGGATGCCAGAAGAGCGCTACCTGCCCTAATGCATAGTACCAACTGTAAAGTTTGGTGGATGAGTATTAATGATCTGGGACAGTTTATGGTTCGGTCTAGGCCCCTTAGTTCCAGTGTAGGGAAATCTTAACGCTACAGCATACAATGACAATCTAGACAATTCTGTTCTTCCAACTTTGTGGCAACAGTTTGGGGAAGGCCCTTTCCCGTTTCAGCATGGTTTGTCGACATCGTTGTAGAAGAACTTTAATAGCCTGCACAGAGTCCTGAACTCAACCCCATCAAACACCTTTGGGATGAATTGGAACGCCGTCTGTGAGCCAGGCCTAATCATCTAACATCTGTACCTGACCTCACTAATGCTCTTGTGGCTGAATGGAAGTAAGTCTCCGCAATGTTCCAACATCTAGTGGAAAGTCTTCTCAGAAGGGTGGAGGCTGTTATAGCAGCAAAGGGAGGACCAATTCCACATTAATGCCTATGATTTTGGAATGAGATGTTCGACGAGCAGGTGTCCACATACTTTTGGTCATGTAGTGTATGTCATGCGTTTAACCTGACCAGTGAGGACAGGTGGATTGGTTCCAGATACACGTATTACTAACACAGCACAGGCCTGCACAGATTACAACGTCTTGATATGGTTCCTGAGATGTTAACTCCAGGTGTTGTGGGATCTGAGACACCTATACTGTCATCCTGAAAACAACACTAACCTCTTCAGTGTGAAAGGTAGATCTGAGGGAACTGGATAGGTGCAATATATACTTAACTTTCCGATGGGCTCAGGGAAGCTGCCATATTGCTAACACCTATCAGGTTTCTATCGATCTGCATGTGTCAGACGGTAGGGGCAAGGGGCTATGAGGGGCTTCTGACTGTTGCGTCAACTTGTGTGTGTGTCCAACCAAGTCTACGCTGTGTATGTGCGTGTCCACAGTTTAACTGTGTGTATGTGTGTCTACAGTGTAATTTGTGTGTGTTTAGTGCAATGTATGTGTGTCAGTCCGTCAGATCAGTCTCAGATGTGTTTGTGGGACTTGTGTTTCTTGTGTTTCTTCTTCTTTCTGTCCTCTCTGTCGTCATGGCGCCCTCTCTTGGCCTGACTGGGTCCACTGCTGCTGCTGTCACTTTCGGACTCCTTCCTCTCTCTTTTCCTCTTCTTCTTCCCCTTCTTCTCCTGAGGAAAGGGGAGGAGAGAGAAGCAATGAAAGACAAAGAAGAATCAAACTGATAGAGTTTTATATCACTACATGAATCATCTATTTAAAATGTTGGTTATTCTGCAATGCGTCACTGACGCAACTTCTCTCAGGACAGAGAGACATGGTCACCAGGGGGTGTTAACCCAAGTGTTACATTTTACAGGAGCGATAAATACCTCACACGAGAGAGAGATAGACAGACCGCCGTAGGCAGACCTGGCTCTCAACAGAGAGCACACTGCCCACAAAATGAGGTGGAAACTGAGCTGCACTTCCTAACCTCCTGCCAAATGTATGACCATATTAGAGACAAACATTTCCCTCAGATTACACAGACCCACAAATAATTCCAAAACAAATCCAATTTTGATAAACTACCATATTTATGGGGTGAAATACCACAGTGTGCCATCACAGCAGCAATATTTGTGACCTGTTGCCACAAGAAAAGTGTAACCAGGGAAGAACAAACACCATTGTAAATACCCATATTTATGTGTATTTTCCCTTTTGTAATTTAACTATTTGCACATCATTATTACACTGTATATAGCCATAATTACATTTGAAATGTCTATTTAAAAAGAAAACTTGAGTAATGTTTACTGTTAATATTTGTTTGTTTATTATCTATTTCACTTGCTTTGGCAATGTAAACACGTTTCTCATAACAATAAAGCCCTTTGAATTGAGAGAGGGAGAAAGAGCCACTGTAGACTATTGATAAATACCCCTGGCGCCAATCAATCCTTACCATGGAGACAGGAATATAAAACCTTGAGTTCTATGTCACTCTGTGGTCTTTACCTTTTTCTCTTTTTTCTCCTTTTTCTTCTTCTTGTGTGAGTCCTGTGGAGGTTGGGTTTTGCGGACTGCGAGTGGGATGAGGTTGGGGTTGATAGGCTCTTTCTGTAGCTGCTGAGGCTCATCATCGCCCTCCTCAGGTATCAGATCATACTGCAGCCCTGGGGCCGAGAAACAGTCCTTAGCGAAGTGCCCTGAGAGAAAGAGAGAAACAGTCCTTAGCAAAGTGCCCTGAGAGAAAGAGAGAAACAGTCCTTAGCGAAGTGACCTGTGAGAAAGAGAGAAACAGTCCTTAGCGAAGTGACCTGAGAGAAAGAGAGAAACAGTCCTTAGCGAAGTGACCTGAGAGAAAGAGAGAAACAGTCCTTAGCAAAGTGCCCTGAGAGAAAGAGAGAAACAGTCCTTAGCGAAGTGACCTGAGAGAAGAGAAACAGTCCTTAGCGAAGTGACCTGAGAGAAAGAGAGAAACAGTCCTTAGCGAAGTGACCTGAGAGAAAGAGAGAAACAGTCCTCAGCAAAGTGTCCTGAGAGAAACAGTCGTGAGCAAAGTGCCCTGAGAGAAAGAGAGAAACAGTCCTTAGCAAAGTGCCCTGAGAGAAAGAGAGAAACAGTCCTTAGCAAAGTGCCCTGAGAGAAAGAGAGAAACAGTCCTTAGCGAAGTGACCTGAGAGAAAGAGAGAAACAGTCCTTAGCAAAGTGCCCTGAGAGAAAGAGAGAAACAGTCCTTAGCGAAGTGACCTGAGAGAAAGAGAAACAGTCCTTAGCGAAGTGACCTGAGAGAAAGAGAGAAACAGTCCTTAGCGAAGTGACCTGAGAGAAAGAGAGAAACAGTCCTTAGCAAAGTGTCCTGAGAGAAACAGTCGTGAGCAAAGTGCCCTGAGAGAAAGAGAGAAACAGTCCTTAGCAAAGTGCCCTGAGAGAAAGAGAGAAACAGTCCTGAGCAAAGTGCCCTGAGAGAAAGAGAGAAACAGTCCTGAGCAAAGTGCCCTGAGAGAAAGAGAGAAACAGTCCTGAGCAAAGTGCCCTGAGAGAAAGAGAGAAACAGTCCTTAGCGAAGTGACCTGAGAGAAAGAGAGAAACAGTCCTTAGCAAAGTGTCCTGAGAGAAACAGTCCTGAGCAAAGTGACATGAGAAAGTCCTGAGCAAAGTGACATGAGAAACAGTCCTGAGCAAAGTGACATGAGAAACAGTCCTGAGCAAAGTGACATGAGAAACAGTCCTGAGCAAAGTGACATGAGAAAGTCCTGAGCAAAGTGACATGAGAAACAGTCCTTAGCAAAGAGACCTGAGAGAAAAACAATCCTTGGCAAAGAGACCAGAGAGAAAGAAAGAGAGAGAGAGCGAGATCATATGCTACATTAGGATGGAGGTAAACAACAGGGGCCGTGTTTAGAGGCTTTTGTTCCAGTCCAGTTCCAAACACACATAATTCAAGGTTTGATTGAAGGTCTTCAGGATTAGTTGAATCCGTTTGTCTAGAGAATGTGTTCATTAGGGATATGAATGGTTATTTGAATGTCCGAACGGACATTACTATTTGAATACTTGTGAGTATTCATTTTTGTGATAACATTTTATTAAAGGCCTATTATAACACTGAAAAGGCTTTTTTTACATTTAAAATACACATGTGACAACCCCAAACTTTTCAATGAGAAGGAGTAGGCTACAATGAGAAACCAACAGGTAGGCTGTTTTATCTGAATGGGGTTGAGGAGAAAGCGCAGCATGTGGCATCAATTAGCTTAGCTAGCTAGCGTCTCTAGGCTACTCCAGTCAAGACAGGCACTTAAATGGGATGATAAATAACATGATAAATAATATTGTAGCTGCTACAAGTTAGCAAGTCATGGCTGTAGCTGAGTTTCCTTGGCATCTCTCCCTCTTCCTCAGTCTGTTCGCTCACAGCTGCAGCTATAGTGCGTGCAGGTTTTAAATATCCAAGAAATTCATGATACTATTGGAATAGTGAAAATATTTCAACCCCCCTAGTGTTCATGTGGCTGTACCTTTGCAGCCACACTTCTTGCAGGTGGTGTTGAGTACAGCCTCCAATGTGATCCTCCGTCCTGTACCATCTTTGAACTGTCTACGCCTCCGCTCGTCCTGCCTACACACTCACACACACACACACACACACTTGAAAAAAGCAGCAGTAGCCAAGCATCGTATCAGTGCACCCAGTTGGACACAAAAACATACTCTGCTATGACATTGTTGGGGTCCAGGTCTTTGCCTGTTCCTTGATTGACAGCTTTCATTGAGAAGGAGAGCTTCACCTTGTCATCACGCATCTGAGAAAGATGGAGGGAGGGAGAGGTAAGGCCATGTTCGGAACCATTTGCTTATTAGGGAGAGATGGAGTTTATTTACGTGTATGTGTCTGCATGTTACCTCTCTCCCGATGACCTTGATCCACACCTGCTCTCCCACGTCAACGACTTCTGCAACATTCTCAACCCTACAGGCTGACAACTCACTGATATGAACCAACCCTGAGAGAGAGTGAGAATAGATAAAGTGGGAGAGATAGAGGGAAGAGGTAGAAAGTGAGGAGAAAGAGTAGTGCCTCAGAAGAAACCGTAATACTCAAAACAGACAAAGATAATATAAATCAGAAAGAGATCATGAAGTCAAAGATATTGTAAAGTGAAAGATGCCCAAAGGTGTCCGCATGCTTCCCAGCCGAAACAATTAGGAAGAGTTTGTGCATATATCATGGCGACATTTTGTGACGTTTCTGTTCATCTTGGCCTTGGGTAAGGGTTTTTTCTCGAGGCCCGCCGAAGTTCGGGAGCCAAAGTCTACACCGCTTCGTCAGTGATTGGTCAACAGTAGGAACTCTTCAATAAAGTCCTTGTTGTCATTCAATGAGAGACAACAGGTTTTCATGCACATTTTTGGGGGAAAAATAATGCACCAACCATTAATTAGATGTAAAATTGCATGACTAAGATCTCCAAATGAATGACAGATTATTTGAGTTATATTAGATTAATTCTGACTTGAGAAAGTATACTGGCTACAGCGTCTCAAAATGGACAAACAAGTACTATTGCCGCTTTTTTCTCGTTTTCCAAGCTTTTTATTATTTTAAGGGAGCAAGAGAGCACACTCGTTCAAGGCGCCAGCCGAACTGAAGCATGCTGATGCCTTAAGCCTACCCTGCTTCCTGTAGCCAGGAATCTTGATGAAGGCTCCGTAGGTCTGTACAGAAGCCACCTCTCCCTTCACAATACTGTACATGGCTGGCAAGCCATCTAGTCCTGCAGGCTCCTGCTGGTCATGGTCAAAGTCTGCCATGATGATGATGGCGACTCACAGTATAACTCTCTCCCTGCAGACACACAGAAGGACAACTGGGTTAGGTAAGGAGATGATCATCATGTAAAGACTAGGTGCAACACCTCAATCTAAACATTCTGTAATGTTGCACTCCACTGAATACGCCTGGTTATGTATTTTGGCACTCTGCTTTGAAACTGTGTACCCTTCCTCCTTCGTAATGCCTTGTTAAGAGGAATCCCTGATCTAACTAGCTAGCACAGAATTTTCTACCAACCTTAACTTGGCGATAATTTATCAAATCCTGACTTGGAAGACACCAAGTCTTTTAAACATCCATGTCTAGTTGCAGGGGGTTCGTTTGAATTGAGAAAATGCTCTGTTATTAAATGTAATCATTGTTTTGCTCCATGATGTAATCCAACAATGTGTACGCCGCCATCTTGTCTATTTCAAATATTATCTCATTGATCGAGACTGACGAGTGTCATCATGACGTGTAGCACTTTGGGGTGGACATCCACTTGTCTCAATCAATGATTGTTTATCAGCCAGCTGGAACAGTGTCTGACTAGGCAACATGTTAAATAGCTATACATACAGTATAGAATACATGGCTGGATGTGGGGTCAACTAGCTACTGTAAGCAACCTGAGTAACTTTGCCAACAAGCAGTATGTTGCGGAGGGTGACAAACTGATTCAAAATTTAGCCGTTTTACCTTTTCCTGTTTTAAAGCACTAGATTGATGGGCTGGCTAGCTAGGCTAACGAGTTTATATAGCCTATGGCTAGTAGCCTTGGCGTTGTTAGCTTGCCCTACCTTAGGGGCAAATATACGTATGTACACTTCTTATAGGGAGATATGTAGCAATCAAATCTTAAAACGTAACCTACACACGTTTATATAAACACTAATATATATTATAGCTACCTTGTGTGCCGAGTATTTATTTTTGTAGTCTGTTTCAGATGTTTTCTTCCGGTTCACGGGCCATGGTTAACAACAATGATAACCAATCAACGTTAACAGAGGAGCTGCGACCCAATCAATCGCCCTGAGAACCGGAAGTACCTCAGACCGCTCTTCACTTCGTACTTGTGTCGAAAGCGGTTTGTAGAAAGAAGTTAATTTATTCAAGTCGATTTCTGTTATACACCATCGTGTTCATTGAGTTGTTAAACCATGATTGAGCCAAGGAAGAGGCCGGGGGACATTGCTTTGGTTCCTGCCGGCGGAGTAAAGAGGCCCAGGACGGAGCTGATCGCGGCGGCACAGTCGCAACAGCTCGTGGCCATGGTAAGAAAGGAGGGGGTCATCAAAATACAAGGGGGAAGTTCAATTTCGCTAGTTAGCTTGAGAGAGTTGTTAACTACCAATGTTTTCAGTCTTTCAACTAGTAACAGGAAAATAACCTAAATTGCAGCTTTGATACGCTGTGACTGAGATATGCACTTGTTTACTAGTTAAGGCTATTCAATGCATATACTGCTAGCAGAAAACTTATTTTGATCGCAAGATAGCATGTATAATTGTTTTACTTTATCAGCTAGTTTAATCAATACCAGGATTGTTATTGGGCCATGCACATACAGTAACCCTCTGAGAATAGTGTGTGCGTCTACCTGCCTGCTTGTTTGTGACGGTGTGATATGATAATCTAACATGTCCCCTCTCCAGGGCCCTCCCCGCAGCTCCAGCCTGCAGGCTCCCATCATGCTGATGTGTGGCCATGAGGGAGAGGTCTACTGCTGCAAGTTCCATCCCAATGGAGCCACCTTGGCCTCCTCTGGCTATGACAGGCTCATCTGTGAGTGATATATATATATGTGTGTGTGTGTGTGTGTGTGTGTGTGTGTGTGTGTGTGTGTGTGTGTGTGTGTGTGTGTGTGTGTGTGTGTGTGTGTGTGTGTGTGTGTGTGTGTACATACAGTACCAGTCAAGAGTTTGGACACACCTACTCATTCAAGGGTTTTGTTTTATTTTTTACATTGTAGAATAATAGTGATGACATCAAAACTATGACATAAGACATGGAATTATGTAGTAACCAAAAAACTGTTAAACAAATCCAAATATATTTTAGATTATTCAAAGTAGCCACCCTTTGCATTGATGATAGCTTTGCACATTCTTTGCATTCTATCAACCAGCTTCATGAGGAATGCTTTTCCAACAGTCTTGAAGGAGTTCACACATACTGAGCACTTGTTGGCTGCTTTTCCTCCATTTTGTTACATTACAGCCATATTCTAAAATTGATTAAATATTTATTTTCTGAAATACATAATACATTTACATACATTTTCAGACCCTTTCCTATGAGACTTGAAATTGAGTGTTCTAACACACTGCATCTAAGTGCTAGAGGCATCACTACAGACCCTGATTCGATTCCAGGCTGTATCACAACCGGCCAGGAATGGGTGTCCCATAGGGCGGCGCACAATTGGCCCAGCGTCGGCCGGTGTATGCCGTCATTGTAAATAAGAATTTGTTCTTAACTGACTTGCCTAGTTTAAAGGTTACATAAATATTCAATTGATTGGACATGATTTGGAAAGGCACAAGACTGTCTATATAAGGTCCCACAGTTGACAGTTCATGTCAGAGCAAGAATCAAGCCATGAGGTTGAAGGAAATGTCCGTAGAGCTCCGAGACAGAATAGTGTCGAGACAGATCTGGGGAAGGGCACCAAAACATTTCTGCAGCATTGAAGGTCCCCAAGAACACAGTGGCCTCCATCATTCTTAAATGGAAGAAGTTTGGAACCACCAAGACTCTGGCCACCCAGCCAAACTGAGCAATTGGGGGAGAAGGGCTTTGGTGACCAAGAACCCGATGGTCACTCTGATAGAGGTCCTCTGTGGAGATGGGAGAATCTTCCAGTAGGACAACCATATCTGCAGCACTCCACCAATTAGGCCTTTATGGTAGAGTGGCAAGATGGAAGCCACTCCTCAGTAAAAGGCACATGACAGCCCGCTATGAGTTTGCCAAAAGGCACCTAAAGACTCTCATACCATGAGAAACAAGATTATCTGGTCTGTTGAAACCAGGATTGAACTCTTTGGCCTGAATGCCAAGCGTCACGCCTGGAGTAAACCTGGCACCATCCCTATGGTGAAGCATGGTGGAGACAGCATCATGCTGTGGGGATGTTTTTTAGCGGTAGGGACTGGGAGACTAGTCAGGCTCAAGGGAAAGATGAATGGAGCAAATTACAGAGAAATACTTGATGAAAACCTTGTCCAGAGCGCTCAGGACCTCAGACAACAACCCTAAGCACACAGCCAAGACAACGCAGGAGTGGCTTTGAGATAAGTCTTAATGTCATTGAGTGGCCCAGCCATAGCCCGAACTTGAACCAGATCTAATATATCTGGAGAGACCTGAAAATAGCTGTGCAGCAATGCTCCCCATCCAATCTGACCACTTGAGAGGATCTGTAGAGAAGAACGTGTCGCGAACTGGCTCAAAGCCAGGAACAAACATGGAGATAACAAAAATATATTTAATATCTCAAGTAACCTATATACAATAAATATTGGTGTATGTAGTTAGTAGTATGAGTGGTTGCGTGCATAGATGTGATAATGAAGGGTGTTGAAAGGTGCCAACGCAAACAAAGCGGACACGCAAAAAAATGCAACAACCAAAAACAAAGTGTGTCTGCATGGAGAATTTCTTCAATGAATGGGGAAGAGATGTATTTATCCCGGGCCCAGGTGTGTCCCATTTCTCTGACGAACCTCCCGGATCTGCCCACCAACATCCTATTAAGGAAAACGAGAGCAAAGAGAGAATATGGCAGACGGAGTGAGAGGGTCGTCACAAATGGGAGAAACTCTCCAAATACAGGTGTGCCAAGCTTGTAGCGTCATACCCAAGAAGACTGGAGTCTGCAATTACTGTCGAAGGTGTAAAGGGTCTGAATGTTTATGTAAATGTTTTATTTTTAATACATTTGGCTAAAATGTTGTTTTTTTTTAAACTGGTTTTGCTTTGTCATTATGGGGTATTGTGTGTAGATTTATAAAAAAAATACCATTTTTATTTTTAGAAAAGACTAACGTAACAATGTGGGAAAAGTCAAGGGGTCTGAATAGAAGGCACTGTACACGTGTGTGCATATACACAATCCTCTCGCTCACTTGACCTAACTGGTGACACTCATCCATCTCCCTCTCTACAGTGATGTGGAATGTGTATGGGGATTGTGATAACTTTGCCACCCTGAAGGGACACAGTGGAGCTGTGATGGACCTTCACTACAACACAGACGGCAGGTAGGATATATATTCACACGTACGAACTTGCTCAGGTCCAGTAAAAACGTGATGTAGTTGTTGGGTCAATATCCTGTGTGTTTAATGACCCTTTCCCCACCTGTGTGTGTGCAGCCTGCTGTTCAGTGCCAGTATAGATAAGACGGTGGGAGTGTGGGACAGTGAGACGGGCGAGAGAATCAAGCGTCTAAAAGGCCACACCTCCTTCGTTAACTCCTGCTACCCTGCTCGACGCGGACCCCAGCTCGTCTGTACCGGCAGTGACGACGGAACTGTCAGGGTAACCATGCCTACCACAGACTGCTTTAATTAAGCCTGTGTTCTTCAAACCTGGTTCTAGACAACTACTGTGTGTGCAGGCTTTAGGTCCATTCCAGCATCAAGTTCTCTTATGAGCAGTGTATTTATTGAATCAGGTGTGTTAACACTGAGCTGGAACTAAAACCTACCCTGCACAATCTTTCTGAGTGTTGTTTGACTGTTGTAAGTGGAGGACAGCCGTAATTAGGATATTGTTGTGTTTGTTAACAGTGTGCGCGTGTTTGTTGTAGCTGTGGGACATCCGTAAGAAGGGGGCAGTCCATACGTTCCAAAACACCTACCAGGTGTTGGCTGTCACATTCAACGACACCAGCGACCAGATCCTGTCTGGGGGCATCGATAATGACATCAAGGTACGTGTGTGGGTTTTGATAGTGTGAAAGAAAGACCTGGGCCCATGTCCACAAAGTATCTCAGAGTAGTAGTGCTGATCTAAGATTAATTTAGCCTTTTAGGTCATAATGAAACATATTATATGAACAGATCCTAAATCAGCACTCCAACTCTGAGATGCTTTGTGGCTACGGGCCTGGATACTACCAGGAGGCAAGGCTACTGTGCCATACAGTGATCAACTCCTTGTGTAGGTGTGGGACCTGAGGCAGAATAAGCTGGTCTACAGTATGCATGGTCATGGTGATTCTCTGACTGGACTCAGCCTGAGCTCAGAGGGGTCCTACCTCCTCTCAAACTCCATGGACAACACAGGTCAGTGTGTGTGGGTGTGTCATATTTAAAGACGTGTGTTTGTGTGAGATAGATTGTGTGTTTACAAATCAAATTTGTATTGGTCACATACACGTCTTTAGCAGTTATGCTGGGTGTAGTGAAACGCTTGTGTTTCTATCGCCAACTGTGTGTGTTTACAGTACTTGATTATGTGTGTTGTTCTGCAGTGCGTATTTGGGACGTCCGTCCGTTTGCTCCCAAGGAGAGGTGTGTGAAGATATTCCAGGGGAACATTCACAACTTTGAGAAGGTAAATAAAATACCTTTGACCAGAGTGTATGAGATTAAAGTGTTTTGATTTTGAAACTGGACAAAGACTTTCAGTGTGAGTGTCACTATTTGTGCTCATATCATGTTTGATAAGCCTAGTGGCCTGCTATAGCATGGTTATGGCCTGCTATAGCATGGTTATGGCCTGCTATAGCATGGTTATGGCCTGCTATAGCATGGTTATGGCCTGCTATAGCATGGTTATGGCCTGCTATAGCATGGTTATGGCCTGCTATAGCATGGTTATGGCCTGCTATAGCATGGTTATGGCCTGCTATAGCATGGTTATGGCCTGCTATAGCATGGTTATGGCCTGCTATAGCATGGTTATGGCCTGCTATAGCATGGTTATGGCCTGCTATAGCATGGTTATGGCCTGCTATAGCATGGTTATGGCCTGCTATAGCATGGTTATGGCATGTTAATACACTCTGTATAGGTTTAGTTTATAGTACATTGATGTGTCTGCAGAACCTTCTGAGGTGTTCCTGGTCCGCTGACGGCAGCAGGCTCAGCCGACAGGTGAGCACTCTCTCCGCAGTACGAAACCTCAACATAAATGCACCAATCCCCTCTTTTATGATTCTTTATAAGCTGTGTGTGTGTCCAGGTTTGTATATGTGTGGGACACCACGTCTCGTAGGATCCTGTACAAGCTGCCAGGCCATGCTGGGTCAGTCAATGAGGTCGCCTTCCACCCTGAGGAGCCTATTGGTGAGATGGCTTTATATCTGTCTGGCTATTCACACTCTCCCTCTTTCTATTGCTTTAAAAAAATAAAATAATTGAGTGCTTAGTCACTCTCTAATATATATATATATATATATATTTTTTCCCATTGAGTGCTTAGTCTCTCTCGCTCTCATATATATATATATATATATATATATATATATATATATATATATATATTTTTTTTTTAACTTTCCCACAGTCCTCTCTGGTGCCAGTGACAAGAGACTCTACATGGGAGAGATTCAGTGTGTGTGTGTGTGTGTGTGTGTGTGTGTGTGTGTGTGTGTGTGTGTGTGTGTGTGTGTGTGTGTGTGAACATCTGAGTGTGTATGTTCTGCTCCGTTGTGTGAATGATCAGTACTCTGTACTTGTTTACGCTTCTGTTTATTTAATAATGAGACAGTATTTTGAGTTTATAATTTCCAGTCACAACCAACACCTGTAATTTTTTTTGTATTTCTCTTAATAAATTACTTCTGGAAGAATGTTGTCATTCTTCTGTTTCCTGTTCTTGTTGAAGCTGAATATTTGTATATCTTTACTCTGAAACTATTAGTATGTAAGCCTGTCCTTTTGTTAAACTCTCACTCTTAATAAACACAGCCATAAAACCAAATAGGGGTTTAAATGGCCATAAGGTTAAATTGAGTTTTAGAATATCAAATCAATATTGACCAATCTAATCAAAGTAATAGATTATTTAGATTTTGTTTATGCAAATGTATTTGAATTATTTAACCACTAGCTGCCTACCATGACAGAGCATGGTCCTAAATATTGTATTATTCTCACTCTTATTTCTGCCCGGCAATTCCATTATTTTATTTGTATTGGCTGTTAGTCCTGTTTCTTTTGTCTCTGCTGAAGGTCTGGCGCTCCACGGGTTCGCTACCCACAGGGAAAGTCCTATATGTTCGGCCCCACCTGGACACCAGTTGTGATCCTCCAACCATTTTACTTTGACCTGTCCTGTTTTTAGGATATGTTTGTTACTTGATTGGGCGCCATTTAGGTTAAACTGTTTGATCGGAGAAACCTGCATGATGTAAAATATGTCTGTCTCATGACATTGTCATACATTTTATCTCCAGCCTGTATGCTACTGAAAGGGCCACATACTGGTTCTACCATTATTCTATATCTGCTACAAGATTCATGTTCATGTTTTTATTTGACGGAACGTTGGTGGAGCGCCGCACAGATGTGTCTCCAACAGCACCCTGGAGAGGCTCGTTGGGAATGGACAAGCAAAATATTTTACGCCCCTTCCTTTGACAGAATGGGGACTATCACAGGGCAGCGTCAACTCTCACATATATAATCCCATATGCCAGTGGTTGAGATCAATTGTTTGGGGGTAGGATTATGTGAGGTGTTGTGTTGTTGGAGGTGCGTCTTGGTCAATTTTTACGAAGGCTGTATTTCTGAGTTAATCTTCACTCTGCCTAATGAGCTGACCAGCGGTAATTCCCCATGCAGTCTGCAGAATATAGGGGCCCATTTCGACTACTTTAAAATTGCATCCTTACTCCCTCTCCTTTAGTTTATAATTTATTTGACAAAGTTTGAAGTTAAAATCTATTTAGTGGGTCACTAATTTACTTTATTCAATCCCATCATGTCAAATCAGTGATCGCCATCAAGGAACACGGCCCATTTCCTCATTTGAAATGAGGAAATGGGCTTGCAATGTCCCCCCCTCGCGCCCACCCCGGCAGGCACCACCGATTGTTGACAAAGACACCGCGAGACAGAAGAGAGCCCTAGTCTTGGTTTTTAGCATTACGCCATCGGAGGCCTACGGAGAACGGGAAAGCAGCGCAAACGTCTTGAAAACCGACCGTGAGTCACTAGTACGGCTTTGTGTGTGTCGGTGCATGGTATATTTCATTTAGCCATCCCAGACAGTTGGCCACCTCCATCCGCTCATTTAATTCCTCTCCCTCCCCGTGTTACCCATTATCATATTATGCTAATGTATACCCGCTAACCCGCGAGACCTGCTCCGTTATGACAGCTTTCCGTCTTTCTTTGTGTCTGTCTGTGTGGTTTTCGCCCCCTCCTTTCGCTACCAACCGGAAGGTGTGGTCGGCTCGAGGCGATTCGTAATCGTTACCTAGTGGTCGGACCGCAGACCTCGCCGCGTGAAGAAGAGGACACCTCCGGCGAACCACAGCCACCTTTACCTACCCACCGACAGAATGATCACGGCGGGTCGGGCTGGGTTGGTGTCGGTGTGATTTAACGTATCTCAAGGAGTCTTCCGTACCTAGAAGAACCAAGAGGCCGGGGTCTAGGCGAGATCTGGCCGGGCATGGTGTGATCTGAGTCGGGCTGCCAGTCTGGATCTGACCGGTGACCACCCGTCCTTTCCCCGGAGCCTTTGTGGCTCCAAGCCGCGTCCAGAGCACTCCAAGATGGGGAATTGTGACGGGAGATGCACGTTGGTGGCGATATGTTCACTGCAGCTGGTGAGTGTGTTGGGGTGAGGTGAAATGTGATTGGGAGAATGAGAAAAGGTGTTGTTGTTGACCATATTTTGACTATATCCCTATTCCTTTCCTCTTTCACTCATCGAATATGTGTGTGTAACTGAGAGGGAGTGCTGGTCTGACTGACTGAAAAGTGTTTCAAAACTACTAGCTGTGTGTGTCACATTATTGGTATTATTGGCAACCACACAGTGTGTGTGGTGATCACTGTATTCTGGGAGACCACGTGAAAAGGAACCCTTCAGCTTTTGAAAGTAACAGCAGGAAAACAAGGGAGCTCCCTCTCGCTGTCTTCCTGCTCTATCAGTCTCTCTAAACTTTTTCATTTCCAGTTTTTAATTTCTACTTTTATTTTCTGACTTGAATAGTGTGTGTGGTGGTGTACTATTGTTGGTGTATGTGTGTTTTATTTTTTGGTGATATAGTGTGACATTGGGCATTTGGAATACAGCATATTTTCAGTTGTTTGGGGAGTTTATTAGTGGGTGTGTGTCGGGGGGTAGTCCCTCAGCTGGTGCTCCTGGCACCCGCAGCTGGAGCTCCTGGCAGTTTCCATGGAAACATCTGGCAGACTGTGTGAAGGTGTGTGTGAGAGACAGTTGTTTCCTTATCTGTGTGTTTGCGTGTGAAACTGTAACAATGTAATACCATGCCAATCCTCTAGAAGTACGGGTGGCCTCTTTTAGTAAAAACATACCTGTGTGTGTAGATGGCAGCACTACAGAGACAGGTGTTTGACTTCCTGGGCTACCAGTGGGCTCCTATCCTGGCCAACTTCCTCCAAATCATGGCCGTCATACTGGGGATCTTTGGAACCGTGCAGTTCAGATCCCGCTATCTCATACTGGTGAGACATACATGCATGCATACACTATATACACAAATGTATGTGGACACCCCTTCAAATGAGTGAATTTGGCTATTTCAGCCACACCCATTGCTGACAGGTGTATAAAACCGAGCACACAGCCATGGAATCTCCATAGACAAACATTAGCAGTAGAATGGCCTTACTGAAGAGCTCAGTGACTTTCAACATACGGTGGGTGATAGGACCGTCATAGGATGCCACTTTTCCAAAAAGTCTGTTTGTCAAATTTCTGCCCAGCTACAGCTGTCCCGGGTCAACTGTAAGTGCTGTTATTGTGAAGTGGAAACATGTAGGAGCAATAACGGCTCACCCGCGAAGTGGTAGACCACACATGCTCACAGAACGGGACCACCAAGTGCTGAAGCACGAAGTGCGTAAGAATCGTCTGTCCTCGGTTGCAGCACTCACTACCGAGTTTCAAACTGCCTCTGGAAGCAACGTCAGCACAATAACTGTTCGTCAGGAGCTTCATGAAATAGGTTTCCATGGCTGAGCAGACCTAAGATCACCATGCACATGCCAAGCGTCGGCTGGAGTGGTGTAAAGCTCGCCGCCATTGAACTCTGGAGCAGTGGAAACGTGTTCTCTGGAGAGATTAATCACGCTTCACCATCTGGCAGCCCGACGGACAAATCTGGGTTTAGCGGATGCCAGGAGAACGCTACCTGCCCCGACTGCATAGACCCAACTGTAAAGTTTGGAATAATGGTCTGGGGCTGTTTTTCATGGTTCGGGCTAGGCCCCTTAGTTCCAGTGAAGGGAAATGTTAACGCTACAGTATACAATAACACTCAAGACGATTCTGTGCTTCCAACTTTGTTGCAACAGTTTGGGGAAGACCCTTTCCTGTTTCAGCATGATAATGCCCTTGTTGAACACCTTTGAGATGAATTGGAACACCGACTGCGAGCCAGGCCTAATCGCCCAACGTTAGTGCCCAACCTCACTAATGCTCTTGTGGATGAATGGATGAATCCCTGCAGCAATGTTCCAACATCTAGTGGAAAGCCTTCCCAGAAGAGTGAAGGCTGTTATAGCAGCAAAGGGGGGACCAACTCTATATTAATGAGCATGTGTCCACATACATAGTTTTATTTAACGCACACGCACTAACCCCTTTTTGTCACTGTGTCTGTCAGTATGCAGTGTGGTTGGTGCTGTGGGTGGGATGGAACTCCTTTATCATCTGTTTCTACCTGGAGGTGGGACACTTGTCTCAGGTAAGAGATGTGTGTTTGTTTAGAGCATGTTGATAATGTGTGTTTATGTGTTTAGAATGTGTTTAGAACATTTGTGTGCTTATAACATGTTTTAAAATATATATGTGTGTGTGTGTGTGTGTGTAGGACAGGGACTTCCTGATGACTTTCAATACGTCGCTGCATCGGTCATGGTGGATGGAGCATGGCCCTGGTTGCCTAGTAACACCAGTGTTGGACTCCCGCATTGCCCCTGATGACCACCATGTCATCACCGTCTCCGGCTGTCTCCTTGACTACCAGTACATTGAGGTGTTGAGCTCTGCACTACAGGTCTTACTGGCTGTGAGTATCTCTCGCACACACACACACAAACACACACACACTATGATACTAACCTTATCCTGTCTACCTGTCCCTCAGCTCTTTGGCATTGTGTATGCCTGCTACGTGAGCAAAGTCTTCCAGGATGACGAGGATAGCTGTGAGTGTTGCTCACCTTTCTTCTGTCGGTCTGAGTGTTCCTGTCGGTCTGAGTGTTCCTGTCGGTCTGAGTGTTCCTGTCGGTCTGAGTGTTCCTGTCGGTCTGAGTGTTCCTGTCGGTCTGAGTGTTCCTGTCGGTCTGAGTGTTCCTGTCGGTCTGAGTGTTCCATCTGCATCTGAGTGCTTTGTCAGCTTCTGATCTTTCTCCCTCTGTCAGTTGATTTCATTGGTGGCTTTGACTCCTATGGTTACCAGCCTCCTCAGAAGACCTCCCACCTCCAACTGCAGCCCCTCTACACGTAAGTAACCCCTGACCTCTAACCTTTCATCCTTAACCTCGCGGTGATCCCTAAACCCCTAACCAGTAGGGAGGGAATTGGTTCAACAAGAGATATCTACTTTTTAGTTTGACCTTTTTAGTTTTTCCTTGGAACTGTATATCATTCTCTCTTTCAGTGCTGGGTAGGTGAAGGTGGCGCACCTATCAGACAATACCTCAGCAGGGAAGCGGAGTCGCCATGGGAATAGAACATTCACTCTGTGTGTCACAGTACAACTGAACGATAGACTCACCTGTGTGTGTATGTGAAACCGTGTGTGTATGTGTTAACCAAGGCTAAACTGACTGACACCCCTGAGGTGAATGTACCAGCAGTTCTAGGGGGAAGCAGGGGGAGATGGCAGGGAGACACTGGGCGTGGTCACATCCTAATGGACACTGAGGATATTGAGAGGACACTGCACCTACCGGCTCTCCACATTCCTGCGACCCTGTGTGTGTGTGTGTGTGGCGCTACAGGACTAGCTGGATGACCTCGGAACTATTGTGGAGGGGGCCTCGAAGTCACATGGGGCACAGCTCTTCATGTTGTCGTTTTAGAATGTGATGTCGTAATAGAACAGTTGAATGTCGAATTCCAAGCCTGTCCCTAGTTCTGTTGTGACAGGGTGACTCTGTTTAAACACAATCACGGCAAAAATGGACTGGTTAGGGATTGGGCTTTAGTGTCTCTGGGTAAAGATATGGGGGATTCTGTGCATGTACATATCTGGCTGATGAATGGTTGTTGCTTTTGTTTGGTGATGAGGGGGTGATCGTGTAGCCACGTCCCTTTACATTTCTCCTCTCACCTTTAGACGACCCAGGGAGAATCTCAATTGCATACTTCTCGCATACTCTCCTCGCCTCCTTCTCAAAACCAATTGGAGGAGAATGTTCAAGGGGAGTGACCTCTGGCTTTCTCATCCAATGGGTTTTGAAAAGGAGGCCAGGAGAGAGATGATGTGAGGAGTATGTAATTGAGCTTCTCCCCCAATGTCCTCCTTGACTTTGGGGGAGAATGCGTCCTTCCTCACACCCTACTATCCTTCCTTTTATTCTCTCCTTACACTTCATTCACTCCCTCTTTCCTTCCATCCATCCCTAAAGATACAGTATCACTGGTCTGACCTGATGATATTGATGAAAGGAATATATGAAGGACACTGATTTATTTCACCAACATACAATAGGTCTGGTCAGGGAGTGTTTCCAGGAAGAGAGGAGAGGATAGGAGGGCTGTATTTCTGAAGTGGTTTACTTGGATGAGACAGGTGTGTGTGTGGGGGGGGGGGAGAAATAAAGAAACTTTCTAAATGAAATCAGTCTGGTGTTGTCTATACACAAACACACACACACACACACCTGTATAAAAGATCCCAGAAATGTTTAATTCTCTCAAATTGTGAGCACAAATTTGTTTCCATTATTGTTAGTGAGCATTTCTCCGTTATCAAAATATGCCACACCTGTCAGGAGGATGGATTATCATGAAGCTGAATAAACAGCATGATCATTATACAGGTGCACCTTGTGCTGGGGACAATAAAAGGCCACTCTAAAATGTGCAGTTTTGTTACACAGCACAATGCCGCAGATGTCTATAGTTTTGACAGAGTGTACATTTGGCATGCTGACTGCAGGAATGTCCACCAGAGCTGTTGCCAGAGAATTGAATGTTAATTTCTCCACCATAAGCCGCCTCTAATGTCATTGTGAGGACTCGCAACCCGAAGACCACTTGTAACCACGCCAGACCAGGCTGGGACCAGCCACCCGGACATCTGATGGAACTGTGGTTTTGCACAACTGAAGAATTTCTTCACAAACTGTCAGAAACCGTTTTAGGGAAGCTCATCTTCATGCTCATCGTCCTCACCAGGGTCTCGACCTGAATGCAGTCTGTTAAGACTCCAGACGTCAGTGGGCAAATGCTTACCTTCGATGGAAGTGTGCTCTTCACAGATGAATCCGTTTCAACTGTACCTGGCAGATGGCAGACTGTATGGTGTGGTGTAGGCGAGTGGTTTGCTGATGTCAATGTTGTGAACAGAGTGCCCCATTGTGGTGGTGGGGTTATGGTACGGGCAGGCATAAGCTACGGACAACGAACACAATTGCATTTTTATCAATGTCAATTTGAATGCACAGAGATACCGTGAAGAGATCCTGAGGCCCATTGTCGTGCCATTCATCCGCCGCCATCACCTCATGTTTCAGCATGATAATGCACGGTCCCATGTGGCAAGGATCTGTACTCAATTCCTGGAAGCTGGAAATGTCCCACTTCTTCCATGGCATGCATACTCATTAGACATGTCACCCATTGAGCAGGTTTGGGATGCTCTGGATTGACACGTACTACAGCGTGTTCCAGTTCCCGCCAATATCCAGCAACTTCGCACACTCATTGAAAAGGAGTGGGACAACATTCCACAGGCCACAATCAACAGCCTGATCAACTCTATGCAAATGAGATGTGTTAAGAATGTGTTCTTAACTGACTTGCCTCGTTAAATAAATAAAAAATAAATGTGTTGCACTGCATGAGGCAAATGGTGGTGGTCACACCAGATACTGACTGGTTTTCTGATCCATGCCCTTACCTACTGTTTTCCCAGTCATATGAAATCCATATATTAGGACCTAATGAATTTAAAATTAACTGATTTCTTTATATGAACTGTAAAATTGTTGAAATTGCTTTTATATTTTTGTTCAGTATAGCATAATTTTCCATAATAGACTATGCATTATTTGTTGCATATAGTCTCCTGAGGATTAATCTCCCACAAATGAAACAATATGTGATTTGGGATCTCAATTTACTGTTGAGAGTTAGAATAGTAGAATACATCAGGTGCAATTTCGAAATGTGGTTATGCATCAGCAGTTTTTCTCTTATGTCGGTCACTGACAGTCAATCAACTGGCCCATGTTAGCATTTTTTTAATTTAATTTAGTCTAGCCAGCTATCTAACCTTGCAGCAATCATGGTCTAATTACCGACCGGGGGGGCAATGATATTGTTAGTCACTCTCACTCAGATATCATATTAACAACTTCAAAAATGTCTCTACACCCTATGGCAAAATGCATAGAATTGCGTGAAATTAGCTCTAAATCCGTGCAGCAAAACATTTCAGTAGCCCCACTTGAGTGAAAACTCCCATTTTAAAATAAATGTTCTGCAATTTTACGCATTTTGTCATGACTTATTTCATGTTAATATGATATCTGACTAAGAATGACTACCAAAATCAATAAAACCACATGTCACTTGCCTGGAACCGACCCTGACTGTGGCCCCTCATGATTTTTTTAATTTATTTTTATTTCACCTTTATTTAACCAGGTAGGCTAGTTGAGAACAAGTTCTCATTTGCAACTGCGACCTGGCTAAGATAAAGCATAGCAGTGTGAACAGACAACACAGAGTTACACATGGAGTAAACAATTAACAAATCAATAATCAAATCAAATTAATTTATATAGCCCTTCGTACATCAGCTGATATCTCAAAGTGCTGTACAGAAACCCAGCCTAAAACCCCAAACAGCAAACAATGCAGGTGTAAAAGCACGGTGGCTAGGAAAAACTCCCTAGAAAGGCCAAAACCTAGGAAGAAACCTAGAGAGGAACCGGGCTATGTGGGGTGGCCAGTCCTCTTCTGGCTGTGCCGGGTAGAGATTATAACAGAACATGACCAAGATGTTCAAATGTTCATAAATGACCAGCATGGTCGAATAATAATAAGGCAGAACAGTTGAAACTGGAGCAGCAGCACAGTCAGGTGGACTGGGGACAGCAAGGAGCCATCATGTCAGGTAGTCCTGGGGCACGGTCCTAGGGCTCAGGTCCTCCGAGAGAGAGAAAGAAAGAGAGAATTAGAGAGAGCATATGTGGGGTGGCCAGTCCTCTTCTGGCTGTGCCGGGTGGAGATTATAACAGAACGTGGCCAAGATGTTCAAATGTTCATAAATGACCAGCATGGTTGAATAATAGTAAGGCAGAACAGTTGAAACTGGAGCAGGAGCATGGCCAGGTGGACTGGGGACAGCAAGGAGTCCTCATGTCAGGTAGTCCTGGTACATGGTCCTAGGGCCCAGGCCAGTTGAAACTGGAGCAGCAGCATGGCCAGGTGGACTGGGGACAGCAAGGAGTCATCATGTCAGGTAGTCCTGGGGCATGGTCCTAGGGCTCAGGTCCTCCGAGAGAGAGAAAGAAAGAGAGAAGGAGAGAATTAGAGAACGCACACTTAGATTCACACAGGACACCGAATAGGACAGGAGAAGTACTCCAGATATAACAAACTGACCCTAGCCCCCGACACATAAACTACTGCAGCATAAATACTGGAGGCTGAGACAGGAGGGGTCAGGAGACACTGTGGCCCCATCCGAGGACACCCCGGACAGGGCCAAACAGGAAGGATATAACCCCACCCACTTTGCCAAAGCACAGCCCCCACACCACTAGAGGGATATCTTCAACCACCAACTTACCATCCTGAGACAAGGCCGAGTATAGCCCACAAAGATCTCCGCCACGGTACAACCCAAGGGGGGGCAACCCAGACAGGCCGACCACAACAGTGAATCAACCCACCCAGGTGACGCACCCCCCCCAGGGACGGCACGAGAGAGCCCCAGCAAGCCAGTGACTCAGCCCCCGTAACAGGGTTAGAGGCAGAGAATCCCAGTGGAAAGAGGGGAACCGGCCAGGCAGAGACAGCAAGGGCGGTTCGTTGCTCCAGAGCCTTTCCGTTCACCTTCCCACTCCTGGGCCAGACTACACTCAATCATATGACCCACTGAAGAGATGAGTCTTCAGTAAAGACTTAAAGGTTGAGACCGAGTTTGCGTCTCTGACATGGGTAGGCAGACCGTTACATAAAAATGGAGCTCTATAGGAGAAAGCCCTGCCTCCAGCTGTTTGCTTAGAAATTCTAGGGACAATTAGGAGGCCTGCGTCTTGTGACCGTAGCGTACGTGTAGGTATGTACGGCAGGACCAAATCAGAGAGGTAGGTAGGAGCAAGCCCATGTAATGCTTTGTAGGTTAGCAGTAAAACCTTGAAATCAGCCCTTGCTTTGACAGGAAGCCAGTGTAGAGAGGCTAGCACTGGAGTAATATGATCAAATATTTTGGTTCTAGTCAGGATTCTAGCAGCCGTATTTAGCACTAACTGAAGTTTATTTAGTGCTTTATCCGGGTAGCCGGAAAATAGAGCATTGCAGTAGTCTAACCTAGAAGTGACAAAAGCATGGATTAATTTTTCTGCATCATTTTTGGACAGAAAGTTTCTGATTTTTGCAATGTTACGTAGATGGAAAAAAGCTGTCCTCGAAATGGTCTTGATATGTTCTTCAAAAGAGAGATCAGGGTCCAGAGTAACGCCGAGGTCCTTCACAGTTTTATTTGAGACGACTGTACAACCATTAAGATTAATTGTCAGATTCAACAGAAGATCTCTTTGTTTCTTGGGACCTAGAACAAGCATCTCTGTTTTGTCCGAGTTTAATAGTAGAAAGTTTGCAGCCATCCACTTCCTTATGTCTGAAACACATGCTTCTAGCGAGGGCAATTTTGGGGCTTCACCATGTTTCATTGAAATGTACAGCTGTGTGTCATCCGCATAGCAGTGAAAGTTTACATTATGTTTTCGAATAACATCCCCAAGAGGTAAAATATATAGTGAAAACAATAGTGGTCCTAAAACAGAACCTTGAGGAACACCGAAATGTACAGTTGATTTGTCAGAGGACAAACCATTCACAGAGACAAACTGATATCTTTCCGACAGATAAGACCTAAACCAGGCCAGAACATGTCCGTGTAGACCAATTTGGGTTTCCAATCTCTCCAAAAGAATGTGGTGATCGATGGTATCAAAAGCAGCACTAAGGTCTAGGAGCACGAGGACAGATGCAGAGCCTCGGTCCGATGCCATTAAAATGTCATTTACCACCTTCACAAGTGCCGTCTCAGTGCTATGATGGGGTCTAAAACCAGACTGAAGCATTTCGTACTTCAGACCAGCTCCAGAACCAAGTGGAGAACATGTCTGTCAACGATTCTTAGACACCATCATCATTCCTATCCTTAAGTTCACACAGTAGAAAAAAAGAGGAGTATATATACAATGTGTGCAAAGGGCATGAGGAGGTAGGCGAATAATTACAATTTTGCAGATTAACACTGGAGTGATAAATGATCAGATGATCATGTACAGGTAGAGATATTGGTGTGCAAAACAGCAGAAAAGTAAATAAATAAAAACTGTGGGGATGAGGTGGTGAAAATGGGTGGGCTATTTACCATTTACTATGTACAGCTGCAGCGATCGGTTAGCTGCTCAGATAGCTGATGTTTGAAGTTGGTGAGGGAGATAAAAGTCTCCAACTTCAAAGATTTTTGCAATTCGTTCCAGTCACAGGCAGCAGAGTACTGGAACGAAAGGCGGCCGAATGAGGTGTTGGCTTTAGGGATGATCAGTGAGATACACCTGCTGGAGCGCGTGCTACGGATGGGTGTTGCCATCGTGACCAGTGAACTGAGATAAGGCGGAGCTTTACCTAGCATGGCCTTGTAGATGACCTGGAGCCAGTGGGTCTGGCGACGAATATGTAGCGAGGGCCAGCCGACTAGAGCATACAAGTCGCAGTGGTGGGTGGTATAAGGTGCTTTAGTGACAAAACGGATGGCACTGTGATAAACTGCATCCAGTTTGCTGAGTAGAGTGTTGGAAGCAATTTTGTAGATGACATCGCCGAAGTCGAGGATCGGTAGGATAGTCAGTTTTACTAGGGTAAGCTTGGCAGCGTGAGTGAAGGAGGCTTTGTTGTGGAATAGAAAGCCGACTCTTGATTTGATTTTCGATTGGAGATGTTGGATATGAGTCTGGAAGGAGAGTTTGCAGTCTAGCCAGACACCTAGGTACTTATAGATGTCCACATATTCAAGGTCGGAACCATCCAGGGTGGTGATGCTAGTCGGGCATGCGGGTGCAGGCAGCGATCGGTTGAAAAGCATGCATTTGGTTTTACTAGCGTTTAAGAGCAGTTGGAGGCCACGGAAGGAGTGTTGTATGGCATTGAAGCTTGTTTGGAGGTTAGATAGCACAGTGTCCAATGACGGGCCGAAAGTATATAGAATGGTGTCGTCTGCGTAGCGGTGGATCAGGGAATCGCCCGCAGCAAGAGCAACATCATTGATATATACAGAGAAAAGAGTCGGCCCGAGAATTGAACCCTGTGGCATCCCCATAGAGACTGCCAGAGGACCGGACAGCATGCCCTCCGATTTGACACACTGAACTCTGTCTGCAAAGTAATTGGTGAACCAGGCAAGGCAGTCATCTGAAAAACCGAGGCTACTGAGTCTGCCGATAAGAATATGGTGATTGACAGAGTTGAATGCCTTGGCAAGGTCGATGAAGACGGCTGCTGTCTTTTATCGATGGTGGTTATGATATCGTTTAGTACCTTGAGTGTGGCTGAGGTGCACCTGTGACCGGCTCGGAAACCAGATTGCACAGCGGAGAAGGTACGGTGGGATTCGAGATGGTCAGTGACCTGTTTGTTGACTTGGCTTTCGAAGACCTTAGATAGGCAGGGCAGAATGGATATAGGTCTGTAACAGTTTGGGTCCAGGGTGTCTCCCCCTTTGAAGAGGGGGATGACTGCGGCAGCTTTCCAATCCTTGGGGATCTCAGACGATATGAAAGAGAGGTTGAACAGGCTGGTAATAGGGGTTGCGACAATGGCGGCACATAGTTTCAGAAATAGAGGGTCCAGATTGTCAAGCCCAGCTGATTTATACGGGTCCAGGTTTTGCAGCTCTTTCAGAACATCTGCTATCTGGATTTGGGTAAAGGAGAACCTGGAGAGGCTTGGGCGAGGAGCTGCGGGGGGGGGCGGAGCTGTTGGCCGAGGTCGGAGTAGCCAGGCGGAAGGCATGGCCAGCCGTTGAGAAATGCTTGTTGAAGTTTTCGATAATCATGGATTTATCAGTGGTGACCGTGTTACCTAGCCTCAGTGCAGTGGGCAGCTGGAAGGAGGTGCTCTTGTCCTCCATGGACTTCACAGTGTCCCAGAACTTTTTGGAGTTGGAGCTACAGGATGTAAACTTCTGCCTGAAGAAGCTGGCCTTAGCTTTCCTGACTGACTGCGTGTAAGTTGATAAGTTCAGGGTTTTTGTGGGCCCCACACCATCAGTAGCCCATCCCTGGTTTACTTCATTCTAGTGACAGTAACTACACAGTAAGTCGACTAGCTTCACTATTGAATTGTAATTTATTTGGTTGTTACAGGCTACGCCCTACTTTTCACTATGGCTGTTGGTTGGTTTACATTCCACCAGTCTAGCAGAGCATCTGGGTCTTTGTGTCTCAGCACGTTGCCGTGGTTGCGGCTAGACTCCATCCATTACGGTCATAGTCCGCTGAACATGCTGTACCAACCGGAATAGCAGTATGTTTATTATAGGGGAACATCAGCCCAGGGGATCTGGGACTGGGAATAAACTGTCCAGATTTACCTAACCAGTGTTTTTGGTATTTAATTATTAGTATATTTATTAGTTTATTTTTAGGTTATTATTGCATTTTTGTCGATTGTGAGATAGAATACATCATGTCAACAAAGCCACATAACAAAGGACTGGCAGTGGTGAAACGGTTTGCGCAATGAACCGCACGCGCTCCGCTCTCGCCATCTTCCGTTCCCATGATGCAGCGCGTCAGCCTGTCTCTGAGTCCCTCCGAGCCGCCATGTTGTTGGAGTGAAAGCTTGGAAGTCTGGAAAGAGAACCGGGGCTGAAATCTGCGACCATCTGCCCTCTCCGCCTGTAAGTAGCCCTCTCCCGTGGGCACAGAAACACTCTAGACGCATTAAACCACACATCACCCGGTTTATTGTCTTTACCGGACCGGAACGAGAGTTCTGGGTGTTATTTTAACGGCTGTGTTGCCGCCTCCCTCTCCTGCCTCCGGTTATGTTGCTGTCTTCCGCTCTTGCCAGACAGCTCAGGCCTTTGTTAGCTAGCTTATATCCGCGTCATGGAGACAGCGCTCTTCTCGTGCCCCTCCTGGTACTAGTAACGGGTCACCGGTGTGTGCGATCCAGAGAGGAGGTGTTGGAGCCGGGTTTGGCCAGTGTCGGACTGGGCTGAACAGGTCTCTGGCTTGGAGGCCGTGTATTGTTGGTAAATGGGTAACGTTAGCTAGCTACTGGAACCAGTTCCGTGGTTGGCATGCGACTTTAGCTAGTTAACGTTATTCGGCTAGCGAACACTTCTTTACACAGAGAACATAGTTAACTAGCTATATGTCAAAACCAGACGAACTAATTTGCTTACGTCCATTTATGCCTAAATGGCCTCATTGTTTTGTTTAGTTAGCTAGTTGGATGTTGTGCCTCAGCGACTGACATCTAACGCTAGCTAGCTGGCACACAAAGGTACGTTCCGCTTTTGTTCTGGCACGGGTGGACAGGACAGTAGATCGCGGTGATAATCGATCCCTGGTATTAAATAATGATTAACCCAGTTAGAGCCAACAATGCCTATTTCCGGGTGGCGAACACAACGACTCGAGCGTGATGAACAAGAGACTGCTACTGATTTCCGGGTGTTTCCAAATAGGTAGCTAATGTTACATGTCTAACATGGCATAAACCGCTGTTGTCTGCTTGCATGGAATAACATACTTTAATGCTATTTTCATGCAATACAGACTGGGGTATTTGTATATATATTTTGTATTTCAAGTGGCTGTTTTGAAACGTTGTCTGGATGGCAGGACCTAGCTTGCTGGCTAGCTAATGATACCTGCAGAGGGGGGCGTGTTCGTTACGGTATAGCTCAATGCATGGAGGCGTCTGCTCATTGTAGTGTGTCTGTGGTTGATAGGTGTGTGTACACCTCGGAACCATGATGGTGTGTTTGATGTAGAGAGAGTTTTGCGATATGACAAATTCAGGCTGTATTTCCCAAGACTTCTCTCCATCTGTGTATCAGTACAAGGCCTTATGATTCAGACAGAGGTTGAGGTTCAATGATAAATAAAACATGGAAACAGAAGCAGACCACCTGGTTGTCTAGGTAGAAAATACCTTACCACTGAACACACTCCTCGCCTGTTGAGTGGGTGGAATCCACATCACCTGAGGTGTAGGCTGTTGGAAACCATCTTCTCCAAGTGGAAAAATGGAGGTATGTCCCTCGCTGTTTGGTTCTGTTTGCTTCCATTTGGTTCCTAGAGTAAACGGTTCGGTCTGTTGCAAAACTTTTGCAATGGTCTGTAACTAATGAATACACCCCTGGCTGGGCCGCGTTCAGCAGGACACAATGTTGTGGAATGTTGCAGATGGAATGTTGCTGACGTATGTTAGAAAAGCATGTTTGCGCTACAGAATATATTCCTATAGGAATATTGCACAACCCTGTAGTCAATGTTCCTATGGTCTACTGATCAAGACAAGTGATGCCCTTAATACAGTTGTTGAACATAAGTAGGTTCACATATCCAAGCCATCTGAGTCTATAGTAGAACATGTATAAGAAACAGGCGTGCCTCCTGAAATATGACAACGCAAGCATTTGCTGCAGAATCATGTGGAGTAAACTGTATCAGAATGGGTTTCTGTCTAGCAAGTCATGGAGGCCACATAAGATGAAATACACCAGACTTCTAATGTTACCCACCTACGATACCTATTTACCTTTAGATCAGGGGTGTCAATCTAATTATATAGAGGGCCTAGTGTCTGCTGGTTTTTCCTTTCAATTAAGACCTAGACAACCAGGTGAGGGGAGTTCCTTAGTAATCAATGACGTTAATTAATCAAAAGTACAAGGGAAGAAAGATAACCTGAAGACACTTGCCCCTCCTTGGAATAAGTTTGACAAGCGGTTTAGATCATCTATTACTACTGAAAGGGAATGGGCAAGTGGTGATGTCAGGCTTCAGATCCATTTCAAACTCTTGTCTATCAGTTAACTCGAACGTGGAAATCCCCCACACGAGTCATGAATTGACTGAAAGTATTGTCGAGATGGAATTTGACCCCAATTTTTGAGCTTGTGTTATTTATTTATGACACTGTGGGTGATTTGCAAAATGCTGGGTATGAAAAATAGGTTTTCCCCAACCACCGTTGTTGCTTACCTGATTCACCTTATCAACCAGATAATTATTAGAATCGGATGTGTTAGATTAGGGTTGGAGTGAATATCTATTGGACGGTAACTCTCCAGGAACAGTTGGGGAGCCCTAACTTAGGATGTGTTGTAATTTATGTTCTGCAAGTTGACTCCACTGGCTGGTGGACATAAATGTTGATTCATTCCAGCCCCTGCAAATGTGTATGTGTCTTCCAGATTGTGTTGAAAGGAGTGTAGCTCATGTGTATTGGAGGTGTGTGTGTGTCACTAACCATGTGTGTGTGTCTCCCTCTTCTCCCCAGGCCTTGGTGGAATGAGCAGTGTGTGTGTGTTGAAGGGTAAAGCAGTGCTCTGGCAGGACTCATTCAGCCCCCACCTCAGAACTTCAACTCCCAGCATGCCTGTGGTGCTGAGCAGCGGAGGACACGCCCCCCCGGCCGGACAAACCCCACATGCCCCGTCCCCTAGCCAACAGGTAAAGGTGGAGATGGATACAACCGCATATAGTCGGTAGATACCAATACAAACATGTCTCCTATTTATACATTACATGTCACACGTGCAGACAAATTAATATACTGCTCAAAAAAATAAAGGGAACACTTAAACAACACAATGTAACTCCAAGTCAATCACACTCACACAAATCAAACTGTCCACTTAGGAAGCAACACCGATTGACAATAAATGTCACATGCTGTTGTGCAAATGGAATAGACAACAGGTGGAAATTATAGGCAATTAGCAAGACAACCCTAATAAAGGTGTGGTTCTACAGGTGGTGACCACAGAACACTTCTCAGTTCCTATGCTTCCTGGCTGATGTTTTGGTCACTTTTGAATGCGGGCGGTGCTTTCACTCTAGTGGTAGCATGAGACGGAGTCTACAACCCACACAAGTGGCTCGGGTAGTGTAGCTCATCCAGGATGGCACATCAATGTGAGCTGTGGCAAGGTTTGCTGTGTCTGTCAGCGTAGTGTCCAGAGCATGGAGGCGCTACCAGGAGACAGGCCAGTACATCAGGAGACCTGGAGGAGGCCGTAGGAGGGCAACAACCCAACAGCAGGACCGCTACCTCCGCCTTTGTGCAAGGAGGAGCAGGAGGAGCACTGCCAGAGCCCTGCAAAATGACCTCCAGCAGGCCACAAATGTGCATGTGTCTGCTCAAACGGTCAGAAACAGACTCCATGAGGGTGGTATGAGGGCCCGACGTCCACAGGTGGGGGTTGTGCTTTACAGCCCAACACCGTGCAGGATGTTTGGCATTTGCCAGAGAACACAAAGATTGGCAAATTCGCAATTAGCGCCCTGTGCTCTTCACATATGAAAGCAGGTTCACACTGAGCACATGTGACAGAGCCTGGAGACACCTTGGAGAACGTTCTGCCGCCTGCAACATCCTCCAGCATGACCGGTTTGGCGGTGGGTCGGTCATGGTGTGGGGTGGCATTTCTTTGGGGGGCCGCACAGCCCTCCATGTGCTCGCCAGAGGTAGCCTGACTGCCATTAGGTACCGAGATGAGATCCTCAGACCCCTTGTGAGACCATATGCTGGTGCGGTTGGCCCTGGGTTCCTCCTAATGCAAGACAATGCTAGACCTCATGTGGCTGGAGTGTGTCAGCAGTTCCTGCAAGAGGAAGGCATTGATGCTATGGACTGGCCCGCCCGTTCCCCAGACCTGAATCCAATTGAGCACATCTGGGACATCATGTCTCGCTCCATCCACCAACGCCACGTTGCACCACAGACTGTCCAGGAGTTGGTGGATGCTTTAGTCCAGGTCTGGGAGGAGATCCCTCAGGAGACCATCTGCCACAACACCAGGAGCATGCCCAGGCGTTGTAGGGAGGTCATACAGGCACGTGGAGGCCACACACACTACTGAGCCTCATTTGACTTGTTTTAAGGACATCACTTCAAAGTTGGATCAGCCTGTAGTGTGGTTTTCCACTTTAATTTTGAGTGTGACTCCAAATCAAGACCTCCATGGGTTGATAAATTTGATTTCCATTGATAATTTGTGTGATTTTGTTGTCGGCACATTCAACTATGTAAAGAAAAAAGTATTTCATAAGAATATTGAATTCATTCAGATCTAGGATGTGTTATTTTAGTGTTCCCTTTATTTTTTTGAGCAGTGTAGTTTTTGGTGCAAAACTGGCGGGGCCAGAGGCGTTAGCTAAGTGTGCCTGTGTCGCAGGGCGTGGCGGGTGCCGGTCGGTCTCAGGATGATGCCATGGTGGATTACTTCTTCCAGCGGCAGCACGGAGAGCAGCCTGGGAAACACCGCTGGCCCATTGGGGATAACATCCACGACAGCCAGGTACTAAGTGTGTGTGTGTGTGTGTGTGTGTGTGTGTGTGTAAAATCAGAAAATTGTCTGGGTTAATGTGTGTGAGTGTATACCCTTAGTCTTTACCGACCGTCTCTCTCTGTTGCTCTGTGTATGTGTAATCTTGCCTCTCAGTAGGGCTGATTATGTGTGTGGTACTCTAATATTGTCTGTCTGTAGATGTTTGATGCTCTACCATGTCTTTCTGTTGGGATGTGTGTGTGTTACTCTAAACTTGTCTCTGTCTGTAGGTGTGTGTGTGTGTGTGTTACTCTAATCTTGTCTTTTTCTGTAGGTGCGGTCGATGGATGAGCTGAACCATGACTTCCAGGCCCTGGCTCTAGAAGGGCGTGCCATGGGAGAGGTAAGGGGTCAGGTGTTGGAGGTCAATTAGTTTGAGGACTGTCGACACAACTTACCAAAGGCCATGTGGTGGTAGGAAGACTGAAACCCTGAATAGTGTCCTGTCATACAGCACATCCAGCTGCTGTAGGAATCTTCAGCATTGTAATGTTAGCTAGCAGTTATCTTGGTAGTTATATAGCGAAGACATTGAGGAAAATGTCCTTACACTTCATATTTCTCTTTCCGTTTCTCTCGCTGTCCCTTTCGATGTTTCGCTCCTGTCTCTCCTCTATAGCAGCTTCTGACAGGTAAGAAGTTTTGGGAGAGTGATGAAGCGGGGAAAGACGGACCAAAAGGGATCTTTCTGGACCAGTGGAGGGACAGCGCGTGGGGGGCCACAGGTAAGACCGAGGGTGGGCCCTTTCACAGGATTAAAACACCAATGGGTCAACACACCAAAGTCTCAGTGCCCAGCCTAATGTGTGTGTGTTTGGAGACTGATGGTAGGGTGCTTTCTAATTTCCCCTCCCCAGACCACTCTGTATCTCAGCCAATCATGGTGTCCCGTCGGCCTGGCGGTGGGTTCCATAGCGGCGGGGAAGTGGGCGGGTCAGTGATGTCACCGCGGTCAGAGAGTGGGGGTTTAGGAGTCAGTATGGTAGAGTACGTCCTCTCCTCCTCTCCCGCCGAAAAACTGGACTCGTGCCTTCGCAAGGGACCCTACGTAAGTAGCCTAAACCCGTTTTCACTATCATTCATCTATCACTATCACCAACTCACTTTTATCACTGACAAACTGGACTCCTGCGCCAAGTTCTATTGTAGTCTGAACCTGGACTCCTGCGCCAGGTTCTATTGTAGTCTGAACCTGGACTCCTGCGCCAGGTTCTATTGTAGTCTGAACCTGGACTCCTGCGCCAGGTTCTATTGTAGTCTGAACCTGGACTCCTGCGCCAAGTTCTATTGTAGTCTGAACCTGGACTCCTGCGCCAAGTTCTATTGTAGTCTGAACCTGGACTCCTGCGCCAAGTTCTATTGTAGTCTGAACCTGGACTCCTGCGCCAAGTTCTATTGTAGTCTGAACCTGGACTCCTGCGCCAAGTTCTATTGTAGTCTGAACCTGGACTCCTGCGCCAGGTTCTATTGTAGTCTGAACCTGGACTCCTGCGCCAGGTTCTATTGTAGTCTGAACCTGGACTCCTGCGCCAGGTTCTATTGTAGTCTGAACCTGGACTCCTGCGCCAGGTTCTATTGTAGTCTGAACCTGGACTCCTGCGCCAGGTTCTATTGTAGTCTGAACCTGGACTCCTGCGCCAGGTTCTATTGTAGTCTGAACCTGGACTCCTGCGCCAGGTTCTATTGTAGTCTGAACCTGGACTCCTGCGCCAGGTTCTATTGTAGTCTGAACCTGGACTCCTGCGCCAGGTTCTATTGTAGTCTGAACCTGGACTCCTGCGCCAGGTTCTATTGTAGTCTGAACCTGGACTCCTGCGCCAGGTTCTATTGTAGTCTGAACCTGGACTCCTGCGCCAGGTTCTATTGTAGTCTGAACCTGGACTCCTGCGCCAGGTTCTATTGTAGTCTGAACCTGGACTCCTGCGCCAAGTTCTATTGTAGTCTGAACCTGGACTCCTGCGCCAAGTTCTATTGTAGTCTGAACCTGGACTCCTGCGCCAGGTTCTATTGTAGTCTGAACCTGGACTCCTGCGCCAGGTTCTATTGTAGTCTGAACCTGGACTCCTGCGCCAGGTTCTATTGTAGTCTGAACCTGGACTCCTGCGCCAGGTTCTATTGTAGTCTGAACCTGGACTCCTGCGCCAGGTTCTATTGTAGTCTGAACCTGGACTCCTGCGCCAGGTTCTATTGTAGTCTGAACCTGGACTCCTGCGCCAGGTTCTATTGTAGTCTGAACCTGGACTCCTGCGCCAGGTTCTATTGTAGTCTGAACCTGGACTCCTGCGCCAGGTTCTATTGTAGTCTGAACCTGGACTCCTGCGCCAGGTTCTATTGTAGTCTGAACCTGGACTCCTGCGCCAGGTTCTATTGTAGTCTGAACCTGGACTCCTGCGCCAGGTTCTATTGTAGTCTGAACCTGGACTCCTGCGCCAGGTTCTATTGTAGTCTGAACCTGGACTCCTGCGCCAGGTTCTATTGTAGTCTGAACCTGGACTCCTGCGCCAGGTTCTATTGTAGTCTGAACCTGGACTCCTGCGCCAGGTTCTATTGTAGTCTGAACCTGGACTCCTGCGCCAGGTTCTATTGTAGTCTGAACCTGGACTCCTGCGCCAAGTTCTATTGTAGTCTGAACCTGGACTCCTGCGCCAGGTTCTATTGTAGTCTGAACCTGGACTCCTGCGCCAGGTTCTATTGTAGTCTGAACCTGGACTCCTGCGCCAAGTTCTATTGTAGTCTGAACCTGGACTCCTGCGCCAGGTTCTATTGTAGTCTGAACCTGGACTCCTGCGCCAGGTTCTATTGTAGTCTGAACCTGGACTCCTGCGCCAGGTTCTATTGTAGTCTGAACCTGGACTCCTGCGCCAGGTTCTATTGTAGTCTGAACCTGGACTCCTGCGCCAGGTTCTATTGTAGTCTGAACCTGGACTCCTGCGCCAGGTTCTATTGTAGTCTGAACCTGGACTCCTGCGCCAGGTTCTATTGTAGTCTGAACCTGGACTCCTGCGCCAGGTTCTATTGTAGTCTGAACCTGGACTCCCTCCATCTTACTGGTTCATTCCTTCCTGCACTCCTCTATCGATCTCATCCTCTGATCAGTAAAGGGACAGTGATACATCTCTCAATCACAATGTTCTCAATCTGTCCATCCATCGACTTTTACATCTCTATCCCTCGCTCTCCCTCTGACAGGGCCCGAGGGATGGAGAGGTGGAGGATGAGAAGAGGGAGAAACCTAAGGCCGCGTTTGAAGTAGAGAAACTCGAGATGACGGAGGGAGAGAATGATGTCATCAGTGATGTCATCAACCCTAATGGACTCCCTGTGCAGAATGGCCTGGACGTGGACGTCAAAGAGTACAGGTACACACACATATATTCACTCACACCGACACACCGACACACACACACACACACACACACACACACACACACACACACACACACACACACACACACACACACACACACACACACCCTTCCCCATGTTCTCTCCTGCTCTCTTTCCTCTCTTCAGTCGTCAAGGCCAGATGCAGCCTGCGGGGACAGACACTGACATGATGGGGGGTGTAGGGGGATGTGTAGGAGGGGAGGGTATGGTCCCCATGGGAGGAGGCGGGGGTCCCAAACCCCAAGAGGACTTCTCTGGTGTGGAACAGGGCGTTACCATGGATACCATGGAGTCTGTGATGGAGCCTCTGCAGTTTGACTACAACTCCCAGATGGCCATGGACTCACAGCCCACCGTGGGGCTGTTTGACTACAGCAACCAACAACAGGTTTGTTTGTGTGTGGGGTATGATGATGACCACCATGGACTCATGCACTACTGCAGCCCACTTTGGACAGAATACTGTTAAACACCATGAAATCAGCTCCAAGTAATTTTCATTTTGGAAATCTGTTCCCATGTATTCCCACGTATAATACAGAGATGTGATCTTATTCAAATGTCAGCAAGGTTTGCAATGATTGTTTTAGTCAAATTTTGTGTCTCTTTGGTCTTGTGGTCAATTTGCAGTCAACAAATGATTTGTAATTAAGTTTCCACTCCCGGCCACCCACTCAAGAAAAAATAATCCCTCAGTTTAATCTAGTTGATATTCCTTGGTGTACATACTCAAATCAAATAATATTTAATTTGTTGATACACATATTTTGTGTGTGAACAGCAGTAGTTATATAGGGCCGAGCGGGTGTAGTATATAGCTAATATGCCACGGCTAAGGGCTGTTCTTAAGCATGATGCAACACTGAGTGCCTGGTTACAGCACCTTGGCCGTAGTATATTGGTCATATACCACAACCCCCCAAGGTGCCTTATTGCTATTAAAACCTGGTTGCCAATGTAATTAGAGCAGTAACAAGAAATGCTTTGGTGGTATACGGTCTGATTTGACACTGCTGTCAGCCAATCAGCATTCAGGGCTCGAACCACCCAGTTTATAAACTAGAACAGCCCTTAGCCGTGGTATATTAGCCATCATGCCTTATTGCTTAAATATATCATATGAAGTGGGTAAAGCAGTATGTAAACAGAATTAAAGTGACCAGTGTTCAATAACTAAATAGGGAAGCACTCTCTAAGGTACAGGGTTGAGTACTGGGTGTGAGCAGACTGTGTATGTATGTACACTACCGGTCAAAAGTATTAGAACACCTACTCGTTTAAGGGTTTTTCTATATTTGTGCTATTTTCTACTTTGCAGAATAATATTGAAGACCTTAAAACTGAAATATCACAAAAAAAAAAGTGTAAAACAAATCAAAATATTTTTTATTTGAGATTCTTCAAATAGCCACCCTTTGCCCTGATGACTTCATTGCACACTCTTGTTATTCTCTCAACCAGCTTCACCTGGAATGCTTTTCCAACAGTCCTGATGGAGTTCCCACATATGCTGAGCACTCGTTGGCTGCTTTTCCTTCACTCTGTGGTTCGACTCGTCCCAAACTATCTCAATTTGGTTGAGGTCGGAGGATTATGGAAGCCAGGTCATCTCATGCAGCACTCCATCACTCCTTCTTGATCAAATAGCTCGTACACAGCCTGGAGGTGTGTTGGATCATTATCCTGTTGAAAAACAAATGATAGTCCCACTAAGCGCAAACCAGATGGGATGGCGTATCGCTGCAGAATGCGTTGGTAGCCATGCTGGTTAAGTGTGCTTTGAATTCTAAATAAATCACACCTCTTCCTCTATGCTTCATGGTGGGAACCACACATGCAGAGATCATCCGTTCACCTACTCTGCGTCTCACAGAAGACACGGCTGTTGGAACCAAAAATCTCACATTTGGATTCATCAGACCAAAGGAAAGATTTCCACTGGTGTAATGTCCATTGCTCGTGTTTCTTGGCCCAAGAAAGTCTCTACTTATTGGTTTCCTTTAGTAGTGGTTTCTTTGCAGCAATTTATTTGGGCTGCAATCTGAGGTGCAGTTAACTCTAATGAACGTATCCTCTGCAGCAGCGGTAACTCTGGGTCTGCCTTTCCTGTGGCGGTCCTCGAGAGCCAGTTTCATCAGCGCTTGATGGTTTTTGCGACTGCACTTGAAGAAACTTTCAAAGTTCTTGACATTTTCCGTATTGACTGACATGTCTTAAAGTAATGATGGACTCTCGTTTCTCTTTGCTTATTTGAGCTGTTCTTGCCATAATATGGACTTGGTATGTTACCAAATAGGGCTCTCTTCTGTATTCCACCCTTACCATGTCACAACACAACTGATTGGCTCAAACGTATTAAGAAGGAAAGAAATTCCACAAATTAACTTTTAACAAGGCACACCTGTTAATTGAAATGCATTCCATGTGACTACCTCATGAAGCTGGTTGACAGAATGAGAAGTGTGCAATGCTGTCATCAAGGCAAAGGGTGGCTATTTGAAGAATCTCAAATATAAAATATATTTTGATTAGATGCATATTTTTGGCTACTACATTTTTAAAACTTATTTAATTAGGCAAGTCAGTTAAGAACAAAATCTTACTTACAATGACGGCCTACTGTGACGGCCTTAATGGCCTTGTTCAGGGGCAGAACGGCAGATGTCTTGTCTTACCTTGTCAGCTCAAGGATTCGATCTTGCAACCTTCCAGTTACTAGTCCAACGCTCTAACCACTAGGCTACCTGCCGTCCTACATGATTCCATGTGTTATTTCATAGTTTTGATGTCTTCACTATTATTCTACAATGTGGAAAATAGTCAAAATAAAGAAAAATCCTGAAATGAGAAGGTGTTTTTGACCGGTAGTTTCGGAAAGAAAAGCTTCTTTTTTTTTGTCCATTAAAATAACATCAAATTTAATCGGAAATACAGTGTAGACATTGTTAATGTTGTTAATAACCATTGTAGCTGGAAACAGCTGATTTTTAAAGGAATATCTACATCGGCGTACAGAGACCCATTATCAGCAACCATCACTCCTGCGTTCCAATGGCACGTTGTTAGCTAATCCAAGTTTATAACTTTAAAGGCCTAATTGATCATTAGAAAACCCTTTTGCAATTATGATAGCACAGCTGAAAACTGTTGTTCTGAAACTGTCCTTCTTTAGACTAGTTGTGTATCTGGAGTATCAGCATTTGTGGGTTCGAATACAGGCTCAAAATGGCCAGAAACAAAGAGCTTTCTTTTGAAACTCGTCAGTCTATTCTTGTTCTGCGAAATGAAGGCTATTCCATGCGAGAAACTGCTGAGAAACTGAAGATCTCATACAACGCTGTGTACTACTCTGTCACAGAACAGTGCATACTGGCTCTAACCATAATTGAAAGAGGAGTGGGAGGCCCAAGTGCGCAACTGAGCAAGAGGACAAGTACTCGCAAGTCCTCAACTGGCAGCTTCATTAAATAGTATCCACAAAACCCCAGTCTCAATGTTAACAGTGAAGATGCTGCTCCGGGATGCTGGCCTTCTAGGCAGAGTTCCTCTGTCTAGTGTCCTTTTGCCCATCTTAATATTTTCTTGTGGTGTTTTTCTGGTGATTTGCAGGTACTATTTAATGAAGTTGCCAGTTGATGTCTTGTGAGGTGTCTGTTTCTCAGACTAGACACACTGTCTACACTGTATTTCTGATCAATCGATTTTCTAAAAAAACAAAAAACAAGGACATTTCTCAATGACCCCAAACGTTTGAATGGTAGAGAGAGTGTGTGTGTGTAATAAATAACCTGTGTGTGTAGTTGTTTCAGAGACCCAGTGCTCTAGCACTGCAGCAGCTGACAGCAGCTCAACAACAACAGTACGCCTTGGCAGCAGCACAGCAATCTCACATTGGTAAGTTTTAGGTGAAAGACATGTTCAACATGATGCTCTGCTGACCCATTTCTGGGAATTTATTCAGTGACAAAGTTCTTGGACTGTGTGTGTTCCTGTCTCACTGACCTCTATCTCTGTGTGTGTTATCAGGTCTGGCTCCTGCGTTTGTTCCCAACCCTTACATCATCAGTACGGGTCCGCCTGGAACTGACCCCTACGCTGCTGGGCTGGCAGCTGCTGCAACACTGGGTGAGAGGCAGATACACACTCACCTGCCATTTCTATTCCATGTCCAGTGGCGATGCCTCCCCAGTGGGGGAGTGAGAGGACACACCTACTCATTCCAGGGTTTTTCTTTATTTTAAACTTTTTTCTATATTGTAGATTAGTAGTGAAGACATCAAAAAGATGAAATTACACATTTGAGATTTTTCAAAGTAGCCACCCTTTGCCTTGATGACAGCTTTGCACACTCTTGGCATTCTCTCAACCAGATTCATGAGGTAGTCACCTGGAATGCATTTCAATTAACAGATGTGCCTTAAGTTCATTTGTGAGATTTCTTTCCTTAATGCGTTTGAGCCAATCAGTTGTGTTGTGACATATAGTAGAGGTGGTATACAGAAGATAGGCCTATTTGGTAAAAGACCAAGTCCATATGGCAAGAACAGCTCAAATAAGCAAAGAGAAACGGCAGGCAATCATTACTTTAAGACATGAAGGTCAGTCAATATGGAAGATGTCGTGAACTTTGAAAGTTTCTTCAAGTGCAGTCGCAAAAACCACCAAGCGCTGATGAAACTGGCTCTCATGAGGACCGCCACAGGAAAGGAAGACCCAGAGTTACCTCTGCTGCAGAGGATAAGTTCATTAGAGTTACCAGCCTCCGATTGCAGCCCAATTAAATGCTTCACAGTGTTCAAGTAACACACAACTCAACATCAACTGTTCAGAGGAGACTGCGTGAATCAGGCCTTTATGATCGAATTGCTGCAAAGAAACCACTACTAAAGGACACCAATAAGAAGAGACTTTCTTTTGGTCTGATGAGTCCAAATTTAACCGCTGTGTCTTTTGAGAGATGCGGAGTAGGTGAACAGATGATCTCCGCGTGTGTGGTTCCCACTGTGAAGCATGGAGGAGATGGTGTGATTGTGTAGGTGTCCTTTACTGGTGACACTGTTTGTAATTTAAGGCACACTTAACCAGCATGGCAATCACAGCATTCTGAAGTGATACACCATTCCTTCTGGTTTGCGGCTGTGTAACGCCTATTTGACCAAGGAGAGTGATGGAGTGCTGTATCAGATGACCTGGCCTCCACAATCACCTGATCTCAACCCAATTGAGATGGTCTGATGAGTTGGACTGGAGAGTGAAGGAAAAGCAGCCAACAAGTGCTCAGAATATGTGGGAACTCCTTCAAGACTGTTGGAAAAGCATTCCTCATGAAGCTGGTTGAGAAAATGCCATGTGTGGAGAGGGTGGCAACTTTGAATAATCTAAAATATATTTTGATTTTGTTAAACACTTTTTTGATTCCATGTCTCGCTTCATAGTTGTGTTGTCACTATTATTCTACAATGTAGAAAAGAGTAGAAAAATAAACAAAAACCTTTGAATGAGTAGGTGTTTCCAAACTTTTGACTGGTACTGTCTGTCGGTGGGTGTGTGTGTGTAGATAAACTCAGCAAAAAAAGAAACGTCCCCTTTTCAGGACCCTGTCTTTCAAAGGTGATTCGTAAAAATCCAAATAACTTCACAGATCTTCATTGTAAAGGGTTTAACAAGTCTAATACAGCAAATGAAAGCTAAACATCTTGTTAATCTACCCATCGTGTCCGATTTTTAAAATGTTTTACAGCGAAAACACAGCATATATTTACGTTAGATGACCACCAAATTCAAAAACGCACAGAGCGATATTTCAGTCACAAAAGCATAAATATAGATAAAATGAATCACTAACCTTTGATACATCAGATGACACTCATAGGACATCATGTTATACATGTATTGTGTGTGTTGTTCGATAATGTGCATATATATATATATATATATCTATATATATATATATATACAAAACATTACTGCACGTAAAACACGCCCTGTATATAAGGCGCGTTTTACGTGCAGTAATTTTTTGATTCCAAAACATCCAGTGATTTTGCAGAAATATTCACAATAAACATTGATAAAAGATTCAATTGTAATTCACAGAATTAAAGATAAATGTATCCTCTATGCAACCGCTGTGTCAGATTTAAAAAAATAAAACGTAAATAATAATCTGAGAACGGTGCTCAGAACCCAAAGAAATAGCCGCCATTTTGGCGTCAACAGAAGCTACAAAAAACACATAAATATTATTTTACCTTTGAATATCTTCATCAGAAGGCAGTTCCAGGAATCCCAGTTCGACAATAAATGACTTTGTTCCATAAAGTTCCAAAAAGCCCATAATTTAGCCACTTGTTGTTAGCTTGTTCAGCCCAGCATTCAATCCTCAAAAAGCACAAGCAATTCCTCCAGACAAAAACTCAAACTTCCATTACAGGTCGTAGAAACAAGTCAAATGACGTTTGCAATCCATATTTAGGATGTTTTAAACATTAATCAGCAAAAAGGTTCCAACCGGAGAATTTCATTGTCTGAAGAAAAGCATAGGAACGCAAGAACACTCTCTCGTGACCGCGCGTAATGAAACCGAGGCTTTCTGCCAGACCACCTACTCAAAGAGCTATTATGAGCCCTACCTTTACAGTAGAATCATACAACCAGAATCTAAAGACGGGGACATCTTGTGGAAGCCCTAGGAAGTGCATTCTCATCCATATCTAAGGTGGACATCCAATGGCACTGTTTTCTAAATTGAGTTCTCACTTCCTGTTTGGATTTCTTCTCAGGTTTTTGTCTGCCATATGAGTTCTGTTATACTCAGACATAATTCAAGCAGTTTTAGAAACTTCAGAGTGTTTTCTATCCACAGGTAATAATAATACTATGCATATATTCCATCTGGGAAAGAGTAGGAGGCCGTTTACTCTGGGCACGCCTTTCATCCAAAAGTGAAAATACTGCCCCCTAGCCTCAACAGGTTTTAAACACTGTTCCCATGCTTGTTCAGTGAACCGTAAACAATTGAACATGCACCTGTGGAACGGTCGTTAAGACACTAACAGCTTACAGGCGTTAGGCAATTAAGGTCATATTTATGAAAACTTATGACACTAAAGAGGCCTTTCTCCTGACTCTGAAAAACACCAAAAGAAAGATGCCCGGGGTCCCTGCTCATCTGTGTGAATGTGCCTTAGGCATGTGCCTTAGGCATAAGGAGGCATGAGAACTGCAGATGTGGCCAGGGCAATAAATTGCAATATCCGTACTGTGAGACGCCTAAGACGGTGCTACAGGGAGACAGGACGGACAACTGATCGTCCTCACAGTGGCAGACCATGTGTATCAACAACTGCACAGTATTGGTACAGCTGAACATCACACCTGCGGGACAGGTACAGGATGGCAACAACAACTGCCCGAGTTACACCAGAAACGCACAATCCCTCCATCAGGGGGGTGCTCAGACTGTCCGCAATAGGCTGAGAGAGGCTGGACTGAGGGCTTGTGGGCCTGTTGAAAGACAGGTCCTCACCAGACATCACCAGCAATGACCTCGCCTATGGGCACAAACCCACCGTTGCTGGACCAGACAGGACTGGCAAAAAGTGCTCTTCACCGACGAGTTGCGGTTTTGTCTCACCAGGAGTGATGGTCGGATTCACATTTATTATTGAAAGAATGAGTGTTACACCGAGGCCTGTACTCTGGAGCGGGAGAGATTTGGAGGTGGAGGGTCTGGGGCGGTGTGTCACAGCATCATCGGGCTGAGCTTGATGTCATTACAGGCAATCTGCGTTACAGGAAAGACATCCTCCTCCGTCAAGTGGTACCCTTCCTGCAGGCTCATCCTGATATGACCCTTCAGCATGACAATGCCACCAGCCGTACTGCTCGTTCTTTGCGTGATTTCCTGCAAGACGGGAATGTCAGTGTTCTGCCATGGCCAGCGAAGAGCCCGGATCTCAATCCCATTGAGCACGTCTGGGACATGTTGGATCGGAGGGGGAGGGCTAGGACCGAAATTTCTGGTAACTGGCAGGTGCCTTGGTGGAAGAGTGGGTTAACATCTCACAGCAAGAACCGGCAAATCAGGCGCAGTCCATGAGGAGGAGATGCACTGCAGTACTCAATGCAGCTGGTGGCCAAACCAGATACTGACTGTTACTTTTGATTTTGGGGGCACATTATTCAATTTCTGTTAGTCACATGTCTGTGGAACTTGTTCAGTTTATGTCTCAGTTGTTGAATCTTGTTATGTTCATACAAATATTTACACATGTTAAGTTTGCTGAAAATTAACGCAGTTGACAGTGAGGGAACGTTTTGTTTTTTTGCTGTGTTTATATATACAATTGAAGTCGGATGTTTACATACACTTAGGTTGGAGTTTTTAAAACTTGTTTTTCAACCACTCCACAAATGTATTGTTAACGAACTATAGTTTTGGCAAGTCGGTTAGGACATCTACTTTGCATGGCACAAGTAATTTTTCCAACAATTGTTTACAGACGGATTATTTCACTTATAATTCACTGCATCACAATTCCAGTGGGTTAAGTTTACATACTCTAAGTTGACTGTGCCTTTAAACAGCTTGGAAAATTCCAGAAAATTATGTCATTGCTTTATAAGCTTCTGATAGGCTAATTTACATTATTTGAGTCGATTGGAGGTGTACCTGTGGATGTATTTCAACCCCTACCTGCCTCTTTGCTTGACATCATGGGAAAATCAAAAGAAATCAGCCAAGACCTCATAAAAAAAAATGTAGACCGCCACAAGTCTGGTTCGTCCTTGTGAGCAATTTCCAAACACTTGAAGGTACGTTCATCTGTACAAACAATAGTATGCAAGTATAAACACCATGGGACCACGCAGCTGTCATACTGCTCAGGAAGGAGACTCATTCTGTCTCCTAGAGATGAATGTACTTTGTCGCGAAAGGTGCAAATCAATCCCAGAACAGCAGCAAAGGACCTTGTGAAGATGCTGGAGGAAACGGGTACAAAAGTATCTATATCCACAGTGAAACAAGTCCTATATCGACATAACCTGAAAAGCCACTCAGCAAGGAAGAAGCCACTGCTCCAAAACCGCCATTAAAAAAGCCAGACTACGGTTTGCAACTGCACATGGGGAGAAAGATTGTATTTTTTTGAGAAATGTTCTCTGGTCTGATGAAACTAAAATAGAACTCTTTGGCCATAATGACCATTGTTATGTTTGGAGGAAAAAGAGGGATGCTTACAAGCCGAAGAACACCATCCCAATCGTGAAGCACGGGGGGGAGGGCAGCATCATGTTGTGGGGGTGCTTTGCTGCAGGAGGGACTGGTGCACTTCACAAAATAAGTGGCATCATGAGGGAGGGAAATTATTTGTATATATTAACGCAACATCTCAAGATATTAGTCAGGAAGTTAAAACATGGTTGCAAATGGGTCTTCCAAATGGACAATGACCCCAAGCATACTTCCAAAGTTATTGCTTAAGGACAACAAATCAAGGTATTGGAGTGGCCATCACATAGCCCTGACCTCAATGCTATAGAAAATATGTGGGCAGAACTGAAAAAGCGTTTGCGAGCAAGGAGGCCTACAAACCTGACTCAGTTCCTCCTGACAGCTGGCGTAACGGGCCAAAATTCACCCAACTTATTGTGGCAAGCTTGTGAAAGGCTACCTGAAATGTTTGACCCAAGTTAAACAAATTAAAGGCAATGCTACCAAATACTAATTGAGTATGTATAAACTTCTGACCCACTGGGAATGTGATGAAAGAAATAAAAGCTGAAATAAATAATTCTCTCTACTACTATTCTGATATTTCACATTCTTAAAATAAAGTGTTTATCTTAACTGACCTAAGACAGGACATTTTTACTAGGATTGAATGTCAGGAATTGTTAAACTGAGTTTAAATGTATTTGGCTAAGGTGCATGTAAACTTCCGACTTCAACTGTATCATTTAGCAACTTGCAGTCATGCGTGCATACTTTTTACATATGCATACTCCAAGGAATTGAACCCACTATTCTGGCATTGTATGTGCCAACCAACTTACTGTGTGTGTATTCAGGCCCAGCGGTGATGCCTCCTCAGTACTACGGGGTGACTCCATGGGGAGTGTATCCAGCCAATCTGTTCCAGCAACAGGCTGCAGCTGCCAATAACTCAGCCAATCAACAGGCTCAAGGACAGAACCAGCAGAACCAACAACAGGTCAGTGGCTTCCTATTGGCTAGACCTCTCCTCAACTGCTCTCCTATTAGATAAATCTTCTGTCAGACATTTTTTGCCTGTCTTTCAATGCTCACCACTTTATGGTTGTAGATTGTTTCGACATGCATAGAGTAATTATTGATGCAAACATGCACATTATTTGCCCAGTCACGTTGTGTCCGTGGCATTTTACTAAGGATAACACCCGTTTCAGACCCTCTGCCCTCTTATTGACTATTTCTTTGTGTATCCTGTGTTTCCTAGGTAATGCGTGGGGGTGGTAACCAGAGACCCCTGACCCCTAGCCAAGGTCCACAGGGTCAGCAGAATGACCAGCTGATCTCTGCCGCAGCTGTCAACTCGGCGCTCGCCTTCGGACAGGGGCTGGCGGCCGGCGTGCCCGGTGAGAAGCATACAGACACTCACATGCGCGTGCCTGCATACGCATAAATACACACACCAGGTTTCTGTTGGCAACGTAACCCAGGAATATTTTAATTTACCGGCCATTTCAGAAATTTACCTGAACCATATGCATTGGGTGTGTAACCCATTAGGTCGTCCACCGACAGTACTCAGAATGACAAATCACATTTAGATTAATTACCATAATCTAAACAGAATATGCAACTCCTGTAATGAAGTAGACAATTTTCAAACATTTTCCAAAATGCAATTCGTGGGAAAACACCGTTCTTAACAGTGCATCTGATGAGATGAAAATCTCTACTAGAGACTTAGAGGGAGAATCTAAAGGTGCAACAACTAGGATGGTTTGCTAATATGACTAGGATTGTGCGTTTGGCTTTTCCCTACAAAGAAAGAAAGGTGATAGGAAAACCAAGAGAAATGCTGGTTTCAATGGAATATGAAAGGAAGTCTTTATAAAGTAATTGCCTCCATGTTTCCATGGTCAGATTTGGTCTAGGCTACTTTTAAGCAAGGTAAGACATGCCTTGAAGTGAAATGTTCAGTTTTCAAAATGCACCCTGCCTGCAGCTCACATTGCAAAGCGGTGGGTGACGCTCTGATAACATGCCCATCCTTGCCTATTTCACATGAATGGGAGGCACACCAGTTGAGAAATAAAAATAGTAGCCTTTTAATTGTGGTGATCAAAACCGTTTTTAATAAGTTATTTCTTTTAGAGTTGTTGCACAATGACTGGGTTTATATAAGCACATTTCACCCCAGCATCTCTATTGTGCTCAAAATAGGCTCTGTAGGCTGTGTGCATGTGATAAATAAACATGCTCCAATTTAATTCCACAAAATTATGCAAATGAACCGTTAGACCCATAAGCATAACTGTCAAATGTTTTTCCGTTGACTTGTATTTCAATTAATTAAAAAGCACTATCCCTGTCGCCAGCAACAATTTTATTTATCGGCCTATAGTTTTTTTCATCTGCCAAAAGCCGGCAATTACCGGTTTACGGACATTCTGAGACACACACACAGTTCAAACACAAGTTTTCCCAAACGAGGTCCTCGGGACCCCAAGGGTGCACGTTTAGGTTTTTGCCTCAGCACGACACTGCTGGTTCAAATGATCAACTAATCATCAAGCTTTGAATCAGCTGTGTAGTGTTGGGGGGAAGAAATAAAAACGTGCACACCTTGGGGTCCCGAGGACCGAGTTTGAGAAATGCTGGTCTAACTCGTGTTTCTCTCTGCAGGCTATCCCATGCTGGCTCCAGCTGCCTACTATGACCAGACGGGGGCGCTAGTGGTCAACACAGGATCTAGGGGCGGACCTGTACGCCTCATGGCCCCCGCGGGCTCAGTTATTATCTCTCCCTCCGCTGCACAAGCAGGTAACACACTCCTCCATTTACACTGTCATTCCATGTGGGGTGGCAGGTAGCCTAGTGGTTAGAGGCAGGTAGCCTAGTGGTTAGAGGCAGGTAGCCTAGTGGTTAGAGGCAGGTAGCCTAGTGGTTAGAGGCAGGTAGCCTAGTGGTTAGAGGCAGGTAGCCTAGTGGTTAGAGGCAGGTAGCCTAGTGGTTAGAGGCAGGTAGCCTAGTGGTTAGAGGCAGGTAGCCTAGTGGTTAGAGACAGGTAGCCTAGTGGTTAGAGGCAGGTAGCCTAGTGGTTAGAGGCAGGTAGCCTAGTGGTTAGAGGCAGGTAGCCTAGTGGTTAGAGGCAGGTAGCCTAGTGGTTAGAGGCAGGTAGCCTAGTGGTTAGAGGCAGGTAGCCTAGTGGTTAGAGGCAGGTAGCCTAGTGGTTAGAGACAGGTAGCCCTGAGCTGACAAGGTAAAAATCTGTCGTTCTGCGCCCTGAACAAGGCAGTTAACCCACTGTTCCCCAGTAGGCTGTCATTGCAAATAAGAATTTGTTCTCAACTGACCTGAGTTAAATAAAGGTTAAGAACATTTTAAAAAGACTCTCTCTACCTCTACCCCTCTCTCTCTCTACCTCTACCCCTCTCTCTCTCTACCTCTACCCCTCTCTCTCTCTACCTCTACCCCTCTACCCCTCTCTCTACCTCTACCCCCACTATTCATCTTCTAGACTTTCTTCGACTCTCTACTTTCTTTACGCCTCTTCTCTGATTCTCTTCTAATTTCTTTCTTTCTCTTCTGATTCCTGTCTTCTTTCTAATCTCCTCTTCTAGATCTTTACTTTCTCTTCTCTAACCTCTCTGACTTTGCTCCCTTTCTTTACTCCTTTACTCAGCTTCTTCTACTCCCTTGACTCTATCATTTCTTTCTCTTTATACTCTTCGTTCTTCTTCGACCCCTTCTTTCTCTTCTATCTCTTCTCTAATCCCTCTCTCTATCCTTCCCATTCCCTATTCTCTTCTACCCTTTCGATCTTCTCTTCTATTCTCTATCTCTATCTACCTCTCTCTTCTAATCTTCCCACTCTACCTTCTCCACTTCACCTTCTTCTAATTTCCTATCCCTTCTTTACTTCTTCCCCAACTCTCTCTCACTTAATTCTCCCACTTAATTTCTACTCCTACCCCTCTCTCGATCTTCTATCTCTCGACCCACCTTCTGACTCTATTCACTCATCTCTCTTCTGATTCTCTATCCTCTCTATCTTCGACTCTCTTCTCTACTCTACCCTCTCTACCCACTCCCACTTACCCTCCCACTTCACCCCCATTCACTCCACCCCCATCTACTCCCATCCTCTTCTATCTCGACGATCTTCTGACCGATTTCTAATTCTCTTCTACTTTCCACCTCTCTGATTTTGATCACCTTCTCTCTGATTTCTCCACCTATCTCTTTCTACTCCCTCTTCTATCTCTCTCTAGCTCTCTCTCACTCTTCTACTATTCTCTCTCTTACTCACTTCTTCTATTCCCTTCTCTTCTCCTCTGATTCTCTCTCTAATCCCATCTCTCTACTTACCCTCTATCTCTACCCCGACTTAACTCGACTTCACCCCCTCTACCTCTTCTACCTTTACTCCCCTCTTCTAACCTAATCTCTTCTCTTCGCACTTTCTATCTCTCTCTCATATCTCTTCTTCTCATTTCTACTCTACCCTCTACTCTCTTCTCTCGACTGATCTTGTCTTTCTTCTACTCTCTTTCTCCTCTCTCTATCTTCTCTCTCTTCTCTATCCCTTCTGCTTCTACCTTCTCAACTCCTATCTCTCTCTTCTCTCTACCCTCTACTCTATCTCTCTCTCTCTATTCTTCTACTTCTTCTGATCTTTCTTCACTCTTCTGACCTCCTCTTTCCTTTCTTTATCTCTTTCCTCTATCTCTCGACTTTACTCTCTTCTTCACTTATCTCTTTACTTTCTTCATCTTCTTCCTTTATCTTTCTTGATTTCTTCGATCTACTTACTCTTCTTCTCATCTCTTCTCTTCTCTTTTCATCTTCTTCTTTACTCTATCTTCTATCTCTTCTCATTCTTCTCTTTCTATCCTTCTATCTCTTCTTTCGATTCTTCTCTTCTATCTTCTTCTATCTTTCTTCTATCTTTCATCTTTCTTTCTCTTTCTTTCTTTCTTATCTCTTCTTCTATCTCTTCTTTATCCTACTTCTCTTTCTTTCTTCTTTCTTCTGATCTTTGACTCTTTCTTCTATCTCTTTCTCTTCTTCTCTATCTTCTCTCTCTCTCTATCTTCTATCTTTCTGATTTCTTCTATCTTCTCTTCTTTATCTTTCTATCTTCTATCTCTTCTCTCTCTTTCTTCTGATCTTCTCTATTCTTTCTATCTCTTCTTCTATCTTCTCTTTCTTCTTCTATCTCTCTGTCTTCTACTCTTCTCTATCTTTCTTCTATTCTCTTCTCTCGATCTTTCTCTCTTCTGTATCTTCTTCTCTTCTCTATCTCTTTCTCTTCTTTTCTTTCTTCTTCTATCTTTCTTCTATCTCTTCTTTCTTCTTCTTTCTATCTCTTTCTTTCTTCACTCTTCTTCTTTCTTTCTTCTATCTCTCTTTCTTTCTTTCTCTTCTCTACTTTCTTTCTTTCGACTTTCTTCTTTCTTTCTTTCTTTCGATCTTTCTTCTTTCTTCGATCTTTCTTTCTTTCTTTGATCTTTCTTTCTTCTTCTTCGACTTTCTTCTCTTTCTCTTTCTTTCTCTCTTCTATCTTTCGACTTTCTTCTTTCTTTCGACTTCTTTCTTCTTTCGATCTTCGACTCTTTCTTCTTTGATCTTTCTGACTTTCTTTCTTCTCGACTTTCTTCTTTCTTTCGATCTTTCTTCGATCTCTTCTTTCTACTTTCTTCGACTTTCTTCTATCTTTCGATCTTTCTTCTCTATCTCTTCTGACTCTTTCTTCTATTCTTCGATCTCTTTCTTTCTTTCGATCTTTCTTTCTTTCTATCTTTCGACTCTTCTTCTTTCTTCTGATCTTTCTTTATCTTTCTTCTTCTGATCTTTCTTCTTTCTTCTCTTCTTTCTTTCGACTTTCTTTCTTCTTCTTCGATCTTTCTTCTCGATCTTCTTTCTCTTCTTCTTCGACTCTTCTTCTCTCTCTTCTATCTTTCGATCTCTTCTTTCGATCTCTCTTTCTTCGACTTTCTTCTCTTTCTGATCTCTTCTTCTTTCTATCCTTCGATCTTTCTATCTTTCTCTTTCGATCTTTCTATCTTCTCTTCTTCGACTTTCTTTCTTCGACTTTCTTTCTCTTCTTTCTTCTATCTCTTCTATCTTTACTTCTCTTCTACTTTCTTTCTCTTTATCTTTCGACTTTCTTCTGACTTTCTTTCGATCTTTTCTCTTCGATCTTCTTTCTGATCTCTTCTATCTTCTTTCTTCTTTACTTCTTTCTTTATCTTCTTCTTTCTTCTCTCTTTCTTTATCTTTCTTTTACTTCTTCTTCTATTCTTCTTCTGATCCTTTCTTTCTATCTCTTCTTTCTTCTTCTATCTCTTCTTCTATCTTTCTTTCTTCGATCTTTCTTCTCTTCTTCTGATCTTTCTTTCTTCTTTCTATCTTCTTTCTTCGACTTCTTTTCTTTCTATCTTTCTTCTTCTCTTCTTTCTCTTCTCTTTGATCTTTCGATCTTCTTTCTATCTTTCTTTCTTCTTTCTTTGATCTTTCTTCTGATCTTTCGATCTTTCTTCTCGATCTTTCTTTCTTCTTTGATTCTTTCTGATCTTTCTTCTTCTTCTGCTTTCTTCTTCTGATCTTTTCTTCGATCTTTCTTCTGACTCTTCTTTCTGACTCTCTTTCTTCTTGATCTTCTTTCTTTCCGACTTTCTTCTTTCGATCTTTCTTCTTTCTTCTCTTCTTCTTCGATCTTTCTTCGACTCTTCTTCTTCGATCTTTCTTCTATCTTCTCTTCTATCTTTCTTCTTTCTTCTTTTCTTTCGATCTTTCTTCTTCTTATCTTTCGACTTTTCTTCGACTTTTCTTCGACTTCTGACTTCTTTCTGACTCTTTCTTCGACTCTTTCTTTCTGACTCTTCTTCGATCTTTCGATCTTTCTTCGACTTCTGATCTTTCTTCTTCGACTTTCTTTCTTCTGACTTCTTCTTTCGACTTTTCTTTCTTCTGACTTCTTTTCTGACTTCTTTCTTCTGACTTTTCGATCTCTTCTCGACTTTCTTCTATTCTCTTTCTTTGACTTTCTTTTCGACTTTCTTCTTTCTTCTGATCTTCTTTGATCTCTTTCTTTCTTCTTCTTCGACTTTCGACTTTTTTCTTCTTTCTTCGACTTTCTTTCTTCGATCTTCTTTACTTTCTTCTTCTTCTTTCGATCTTTCTTTCGACTTTCTTTGATCTTTCTTTCTTCTATCTTTCTATCTTCTTTCTATCTCTTCTTCGATCTTTCTTTCTTCTTATCTTTCTGACTTTCTTCTTTCTTCTGATCTTCTTCTTCTGACTTTCTATCTTCTTCTTCTTCTATCTTCTTCTCTTCTTCTTTTCTACTTTCTTCGATTCTCTTTCTTCTATCTTTCTTGACTTCTTCTTCTTCTATCTTCTTTCTTTCTTCGACTCTTCTTTCTCTTTCTGACTTTCTCTTCTTCGATCTTCTCTTTCTTCTTCGATTCTCTTCTACTCTCTTTCTATCTTTCGATCTTTCTTTCGATCTCTTCTTTCGACTTCTCTTTCTTTCTTTGACTTCTTTCTTCTTCTTCTCTGATTTTCTTTCTATCTCTTTTCTTTCTATCTTCTATCTTTCTTTCTTTGATCTTTCTTCTTTCTTCTTCTTTCTATCTTTCTTCTTTCTATCTTTCTTCTCACTTTCTTTCTATTCTCTTCGACTTTCTCTTTCGATCTTTCTTTCTTCTTTATCTTTCTTGACTTCTTTCTGATCTTTCTTCTTTCTATCTTCGATCTTCTCTTCTTCTACTTTCTTCGATCTTCTTTCTTTCACTTCTTCTATCTTCTTCTTCTATCTTTCTACTTTCTTCTGACTTCCTTCTATTCTCTTCTATCTATCTTCTTTCTTTCTTGATCTTCTTTGATCTTTTCTTCTATCTTTTCCTTTCTATCTTCTTTCTTCTTTCTGATCTTTCTTTCTTCTTGACTCTTTCTTTATCTTCTTGATCTTTTCTTCTTCGACTTTTCTTTCTTTCTTCGACTTTCTTTTCTTTCTATCTTCTTTTCTTCTCTTCGATCTTCTGACTTTCTTCTGATTCTTTCGACTTTCTTTCTTTTCTTCTTATCTTCTTTCTCTCTTCGACTTTCTTCTTCTTATCTTCTTCTTCTGATTTTCTTATCTTCTTTCTTCTATCTTTCTTTCTTCTTCTTTCTTTCTATCTTTCTCTTCTCTTTCTATTTCTCTTTCACTTCTTGATCTTTCTTCTTCTTCTCTTCTATCTCTTCTTGACTTCTTTCTCGACTTTCTTCGACTTTCTTTCTCTTTCGACTCTTCTTTCTATCTTTCTGATCTTCTTCTCTTCTCGATCTTCTTTCTTTGACTTTCTTTCGACTTTCTTCTTCGTTTCTTCTCTCTTTCTGACTTTCTTTGATCTTTCTTTCTATCTTTCTCTTCTATCTTCTTCTCGATCTCTTTCGACTTTCTTCTTTCTTTCTGACTTTCTTCTTTCTTCTGATCTTCTTCTTTCTTCGACTTTCTTCGACTTTCTTTCTTCTCTCTTTCTTGATCTTTCTTTCTTTCTTCTATTCTTTCTTCGACTCTTTCTTCTTCTTTCTCTTTCTTTCTGATCTTCTTCTTCTGATCTTTCTGACTCTCTTTCTTTATCTTTCTCGATCTTCGACTCTTCTTTCGATCTTTCTTTACTCTTCTCTTTCTTTCTATCTCTCTTCTTCTTCTTCTTTATCTTCTTTCACTTCTCTCTTTCTTCTTCTTCGACTTCTTTCGATCTTCTTTCTTTCTCTCGATCTTTCTTCTATTCTTCTTCTATCTTTCTTCGATCTTTCTTCTATCTCTTTCTTTGACTCGACTTCTATCTTTCTTCTATCTTCTTCGACTTTCTTCTTTCTTCCTTTCTTTCTTCTCGACTTTCTCTTCTTCTATCTTTCTTCTCTTCGATCTTTCTTTCTTTCATCTCTTTCTTCTATCTCTTCTGACTTCTCTTCTCTTTCTTCTTCTATTCTCTTTCTTCGACTCTTCTTCTTCTATCTCTTCTTCGATCTTTTTCTTCTATCTTCTTCGATTCTTCTTCTTCTTCTATCTCTCTTCTTCTATCTTCTTCTGATTCTCTTTCTTTCTTCTATCTTCTCTTCTATCTCTCTTCTATCTCTTCTACTTCTTTCTTCTTCTTTCTCTTTGACTTTCTTCTATCTTTCTCTTTCTTCGATTTCTTTCATCTCTTCTTTCTCTTCTATCTCTCTTTCTTCTCGATCTTTCTTTCTTCTCTTCGATCTCTTCTTTCTTCTATCTCTCTCTTTCTATTCTTTCTCTTCGACTCTTTCGACTCTCTTTCTTTCTACTCTCTTCTTCTTTCATCTCTTTCTCGATCTCTTCTTTCTATCTCTCTTCTTCTTATCTCTTCTTTCTTCTTCGATCTTTCTCTTCTTCTATCTCTTTCTTCGACTTTCTTCGACTCTTCTTTACTTCTCTGATCTCTTCTTTCTTTGACTCTTTCTTTCTTTCTCTTACTTCTTTCGACTTTCTTCTACTTTCTTTCGATCTTCGACTTTCTTTATCTCTTTTCATCTTTCTTTCGACTCTTCTTTCTATTTTCTTTCTATTCTCTTTCTTTGACTTCTTCTTTCTTCTTTCTATCTTCTTCTTCTCTTTCGACTTCTTCTTTCTTCTTTCGACTTCTTTTCTTCTACTCTCTTCTCTTCTATCTCTTCTTTCTTTCTCTTTCTTGACTTTCTTTCGACTTCTCTTTCTTTCTCTTTCTTTGACTTCTCTTTCTCTTCTTGACTTTCTTCTTTCTTTCTTTCTATCTTTCTTCTTTCTTTTCTTTCTGACTTTCTTCTCTTTCTACTTCTTTCGATTCTCTTCTTCTATCTTTCTTCTTCGATTTCTTCTTCTCTTTCTGACTTTCTTTCTATTCTTTTCTTTCTTTACTCTTTCTTTATCTCTTCTTTGATCTTTCTTCTCTTCTGATTCTCTTCTTTCTTTCTGATCTCTTTCTTTATCTTTCTTTCGACTCTTTCTTTATCTTTTCGATCTTTCTCTTCTCTTTCTTTCTTCTCTTCTGATTTCTTTCTTTCTTCGACTCTTCTTTCTTCGACTTCTCTTTCGACTTCTTCTATTCTCTTTCTTTCTGATTCTCTTCTTTCTCTTTCTATCTTTCTTTCTTTCTATCTTTCTTGATCTTCATCTCTTCTTTCGATCTTCTTTCCTTTCTTCTTTCTCGATTCTTTCTTCTATTCTTCTTTTATCTTTCTATCTCTTCTTTCTTTATCTTCTTTCTTTCTCTTCTATCTTCTCTCTTTTCTTCTATCTCTTCTACTTTCTTCTTTGACTCTTCTTTCTTCTTGATTCTTTCTTTCTATCTCTCTTCTTTCTGACTTCTTCTTCTCTTGACTTCTTCTTCTTCTTTTATCTCTCTTTCTCTTTCTTTCTGTCTTCTTTTTCTTTCTTTCTTCTCTTCTTTCGTTTATCTTCATTTATCTCATTTTCCTCTCATTTTTCCTTCTTCGTTTGTTCTCTTCGCTGCAGCAGCTGCGGGTGGCGGGGCTAACGGCGGTATGGGAGGCGGGGCCAATGGTCCGTTCCGAGGCATGCAATCCCAGCAGCCTCAGCAGCAGGGGGGAGGGGCTATGTCAGGAAACTCCTTTTATGGATCCTCCTCTCTCAGCAACTCCTCCCAGAGCTCCTCCCTCTTCTCTCAAGGTAGCCAAACAACGTACTGTGAGTGAAAACAAAACGGGTGAATTGACAGATGTGTTCCAGGCGAACTACATTGCAGGCGTTTCAATGGATGCGTGCCATTTCATCGACTTCACAATCGGGCATCAGATTCCTATATTATTACAAGTTTAGTTGATATGTCAAATATCTATCCAGATGCTAGATCCCGCAGGGGTCTGCAATGTAGTCAGCCTGGAACGTGGCCAAAATGTGTGTGAAAATATTATTTAATTTACCATTTAAATTCCGAAACAAATGTAGATTAATGAAAGTGATATGTTGTTTTCTTTACAGGCTCTGCCCAGCAAGGCCCTGGCTCTGCCTCTCTGGGGTTCGGTCAGAGCAACTCTTCACTGGGAGCAACATTGGGAGCTACGCTGGGAGGCTTTGGGACCGCAGGTGTGTGTGTGTGTGGTGTTTTATGATCTCATCTCTCTATCCATGTGCAACCCAAGGCTGATATTCAGTAGGCTGGATGGAGAGGCTTCTCATTGTGTTTAACTGTCTGTAGCCTGCTGTCCTCTGTGTATAACTCCCTCTACCGGCCAACTGTAGTGACAGCTCTGTGTGTGTGTTTAATGGTCTCTCTGTCTCCCTCCAGTGGCTAACTCCAGTGGTGGGAGTGGTTCTCGTCGTGACTCTCTGACCGGCAGTAGTGACCTGTACAAACGCACACAGTCGAGTCTCACTCCCATTGGTCACGGGGGGTTCTACAACGGAACCCTTGGCTTTAGCTCCTCCCCTGGGCCTGTCGGAATGCCCCTGCCCAACCAAGGCCCCTCCCACTCCCTAACCCCACCCCCATCTCTGTCCAATCACAGCTCCTCATCCAACCTCAACCTGGGTGAGTGACGAAGTCTATTAAAATGCGGACATAACTTGCATTGTATTTTCAGGGTTAGTGTATTATAACATTCTATCAGTGTTATTATTATGTTATCCAACCAGTACTAACCATCACTACTCTCTGAACCCTCCCCACAGGAGGTCTGACCAATGGCAGCGGTCGTTTCATTTCTGCTGCTCCGGGGGCGGAGGCCAAGTATCGCAGTGCCAGTTCTGGCTCCTCCCTCTTCTCTCCCAGCAGCCAGCTCTTCCCATCGTCACGGCTACGTTACGGAATGTCGGATGTGATGCCGTCAGGGCGGAGCCGGCTCCTGGAAGACTTCCGGAACAACCGCTACCCCAACCTGCAGCTGAGAGAGATTGCTGGGCACATCATGGAGTTCAGTCAGGACCAGCATGGCAGCAGGTAGAGACACACACATCATGGAGTTCAGTCAGGACCAGCATGGCAGCAGGTAGAGACACACACACATCATGGAGTTCAGTCAGGACCAGCATGGCAGCAGGTAGAGACACATCATGGAGTTCAGTCAGGACCAGCATGGCAGCAGGTAGAGACACACACATCATGGAGTTCAGTCAGGACCAGCATGGCAGCAGGTAGACACACACATCATGGAGTTCAGTCAGGACCAGCATGGCAGCAGGTAGAGACACACACATCATGGAGTTCAGTCAGGACCAGCATGGCAGCAGGTAGAGACACACACATCATGGAGTTCAGTCAGGACCAGCATGGCAGCAGGTAGACACACACATCATGGAGTTCAGTCAGGACCAGCATGGCAGCAGGTAGAGACACACACATGGAGTTCAGTCAGGACCAGCATGGCAGCAGGTAGAGACACACACATCATGGAGTTCAGTCAGGACCAGCATGGCAGCAGGTAGAGACACACACATCATGGAGTTCAGTCAGGACCAGCATGGCAGCAGGTAGACACACACATCATGGAGTTCAGTCAGGACCAGCATGGCAGCAGGTAGAGACACACACATCATGGAGTTCAGTCAGGACCAGCATGGCAGCAGGTAGAGACACACACATCATGGAGTTCAGTCAGGACCAGCATGGCAGCAGGTAGAGACACACACATCATGGAGTTCAGTCAGGACCAGCATGGCAGCAGGTAGAGACACACACATCATGGAGTTCAGTCAGGACCAGCATGGCAGCAGGTAGACACACACATCATGGAGTTCAGTCAGGACCAGCATGGCAGCAGGTAGAGACACACACATCATGGAGTTCAGTCAGGACCAGCATGGCAGCAGGTAGAGACACACACATCATGGAGTTCAGTCAGGACCAGCATGGCAGCAGGTAGACACGTAGACCACACAAATAATCTCTCGTCACTCCTGTCCAGTACCAAAACATAGACCTACTGTCTCATCCTCAATGATGGACTCCAGATGTTGTCTGCTTGGATGCTGGGTCTACCTACATCTCTTACAACTGGAATGTTCTATTTAGAAACCATGATGTCATTCCCTCTCATGTCTCATCTCTCTCCTCATCCGTCTCTCCTCTTCCTTGTCTCTCTTTCCTCCCGTTCTCCTTATTACTCAACCCCCTCAATGCAATTCAATACACTTTATTGGTATGGAAAGTTTTGGAGCTTACATTGCCAATGCAGAAATATAGGAACATGTTGAATCTAGAGATGAAACCGTATAAAAATGTAATATCGCGATTATTGCGGTTAGCTGTATTATTGCGGTTAGCTGTATTATCAGTATCGCGGTTATCTGTATTATCGGGGTATTGTTAAAATGTGCTGGAAATGTTCAGAAAGTACTGATACACTGAAATCATTTCACCAAGTTTTATAATGAAAACCAACAAATACAATTAGCAGCACTATGTACTTTTTGTTTGCATAAACCATTAAAATAATAACATTTTAAAATGGCATTGTGGCCATGAGGTAAAATGTTCCCCAGTGCAGGTTTTAAGAACACAACCTTAAGTAAGCAATCCAATAAACAAACAACAAATTAGCAGCATGGCAACCGTTATCAGCCTCAGAAAGCCAGGCCTCTCAACAGTTTGAAATGGCATCATGTCCTTTGCAATGTAATATGAAAGGGCTGGAGTGAGGTCTGAGCATTTTCTTTTGATGTGGGTGCACAAGCAGCCTGCCTTTTTAAAATGCTTGCTCAGTGTCTGTCACAACTGTAGATGAGGGACCAATAGCATCACTGGGTTTGCCTGTTGCACACCCACTCTGTAATAGGGAATAGCAAATGCATTATTATTGGTGTTGTTATTATTATTATTATCATTATTATTATTACACACAGTCCATCTGTGTTGCATTTGACTATATGCAATGACCCCATGCACAATTTACATAAATACAAATGAGTCTTAAGAAGACGGTGATAGTAATTGCAATGAGCCCAACAATTGTCTTTGTAAAGGAGTCTATAGTGTTTCTCCAGTTTGAACACTTTTACAACCAAGTCGACAACTGACAGATTTTAAATGAACAAAATGTGTTGGTTGGATAACTAAACTACATAAGGTGTTATCGTGTGCAATGGGTGAATAGAGTGCAGACACACGACGCATACAGCAGCAGAACAACGTGTAGTGTTTTTACAACAGTAGGTGACACTGAAAGCTTCAGTTTACATTATTGACAAGCTATTAGCAAGTTAGACGGACAAACCATGACATTTTCCCCCATTCCGAAGTCCCCACATAATGCATTGAGGTGAAAGTTAATTGACCTTGCATTCGCTATAAAATAGAGGGTGGTGGTCACAAAGACCACTCAAGAGATTTGAAGTGTTGCAGGTTCTGCAGACAGGGTGACCATCTTCGATTAAGTTTCCCTCGGCACTCTTGTAAAACCCAAAATACAACCACTTGGTCCTCTTAGAAGGCTGAAAAATCTCCGTAGTGCTGTCACTACATTCTGCCATGTTTTCACACAAAACAAAACCCACGCTGCATCTGCGTCAGGCTGTTGCTAACTTTGGTTGATGCTCAACAGTATTTACCGTGAGTTTTTCAAACCACGGTAATCAAACGGTAATACTAATCGCTGGGAATTTTACCATGGTTTCTCGTGAAACCGGTAACTGTTTTTATCCCTCAAAGATGATAATGACTATAACTATTTTCCCCCTCCAGGTTTATCCAGTTGAAGTTGGAGAGGGCCAGCTCAGCAGAGCGTCAGCTAGTCTTCAGTGAGATCCTCCAGGCTGCCTATCAACTCATGGTCGACGTCTTCGGAAACTACGTCATCCAGAAGTTCTTTGAGGTTTGTGTGAACGTTATGTTGGTCTCAACATAACGGGGTGGGTTGTGTGTTTTTTGCCAGGCACCTAATCTAGAAGTTCTTTGAGTTGTGTGTATTGGGGGGGGGCTAATTTCTAACAGGCCTGTCCCTGTGTGTAAATTGTGTGTTTTGACTGCTACAGTGCCTTCAGACAGTATTCATACATACCCTCGGACTTATTCCCCATTTGTTGTTACAGCCTGAATTCGAAATGAAAAAAACAAAAACAATTCTACACTATAATGACAATGTGAAAACAGGATTTTAGAGACTTACCCAGAAAGACTCACAGCTGTAATCACTGTTGGCAGTGATTACAGCTGTGAGTCTTTCTGGGTTAGTCTCTGTAAGAGCTTTGTAAACCTGGATTGTAGAATATTTTCCCATTTTTATTCTATTTTTTAATTCTTCCATCTCTGTCAGATTGGCCATTGATAGGCAGCCATTTTCAGGTCTTGCATAGATTTTCAAGCTGATTTAAGTTTACTTTAACTAGGCCACTCAGGAACATTCAATGTCGTCTTGATAAACAACTCCAGTGTGTTTGGCCTTGTGTTGTAGGTTACTGTCCTGCTGAAAGGTGAATTTGTCTCCCGGTGTCTGTTGGAAAGCACACTCAACCAGGTTTTCCTCTAGGATTCTGCTTATGCTTAGCTCTATTCCGTTTCTTTTTGTCCTGTAACCATAGTCCTTGCTGATTTACAAGCATACCCATAACATGGTGCAGCCGCCACCATTCTTGAAAATATGAAGAGTGGTACTCAGTGATGTGTTGGATCTGCCCCTTAGTAATGCTTTGTATTCAGGACATAAAGTGAATTTCTTTGCCACATTTTTTTTGCAGTATTACTCTAGTGCGTTATTGCAAACAAGATGCATATTTTGCTATATTTTTTTTCTTTACTGGCTTCCTTTTTCAATCTGTCAATTAGGTTAGTATTGTGGAGTAACTACAATGTTGTTGTCCATCGTCTGTTTTCTCCTATCACAGCCATTAAACTCTTAACTGTTTTAGTCACCATTGCCTCACGGTAAAATCCCTGAGTGGTTTCCTTCTTCTCCGGCAACTGAGTTACGAAGGACGCCTCTATCTTTGGGTGTATTGATACACCCAAAGTGTAATTAATAACTTCACCATGCTAAAAGCGATATTCAATGTCTACTTTTTGTATTTTTACCAATCTACCAATGGGTGCCCTTCTTTATGACACATTGGAAATCCTCGTTGGTTTTTGTGGTTAAATCTGTGTTTGAGATTCACTGCTTACAGATAATTGTGTGTGTGTGGGGTACAGGTGTTAGTCATTTAAAAAAATGATGTTAATAAACACTTATTGCACACAGCCCATGCAACTTATGGGACTTGTTAAACACATTTTTATTCCTGAACTAATTTAGGGGTTGAATGCTTATTGACTCTAGACATTTCAGCTTTTCATTTGTAAAAATGTTTGAAAACTTATTTCCACCTTGACATTATGGGGTATTGTGTGTAGGTCAGTGACGCAGCTCAATTTAGTCCATTTTAAATTCAGGCTGTAACACAACAATATGGGGAAAAGTCGAGGGGTGTGAATACTTTTTTTGAAGGCACTGTACATCATCCAGAAGTGTTTGTTAGCTGTTCTCTCTTCTCCCTCTCGGTCTTCCTCTTTGTGTAGTTTGGCAGTCTGGACCAAAAGCTGGCTCTAGCAGAGAGGATCAGGGGTCATGTCCTGTCTCTGGCCCTGCAGATGTATGGCTGTAGAGTCATACAGAAGGCCCTGGAGTTCATCCCCTCAGACCAACAAGTTATAGTACGTATTGTACTGCCGTTTGTGTGTGCACATCGTCCATGTCTGTGTATGAGGAGCCTCCAAGCAAATAGCAACTATAGACTGTGTGCTTTGGTGTGTTCAGCTATCTGTACCCCTGTGTGTGTTGTTGCAGAGTGAGATGGTGCGGGAGCTGGATGGCCATGTATTGAAGTGTGTGAAGGATCAGAACGGCAACCACGTGGTGCAGAAGTGTATTGAGTGTGTTCAGCCCCACGCACTACACTTCATAATAGACGCCTTCAAGGGACAGGTGGGTGACTCTCTCTCACTCTCACTCACTCACTCACTCACTCACTCACTCACTCACTCACTCACTCACTCACTCACTCACTCACTCACTCACTCACTCACTCACTCACACCGCCTGCAGGGAACACGTGGGTCACCATGTTAATGGCAACAGCAGCCCAGCGGCAACCATCTTCCATTACATGGCTAAATATATTAGTCACATTGGATTGGGCTCTTGGATTTTTCAATTGTACCAATTTCCACATTCCTGCGTGTTTCCATTCCCACTCACGAGATAGTTGTGTGATTGTTTGTCTAGTTAAGTAGGTCATTGAGAATTGGCTTTCTTACTGGTGTGGGTGTGTGTGAACCGTCAGGTGTGTTAAGGTCTAGGTGTGTGTGTGTGTGTCTCTCTCTGCAGGTGTTTGCCCTCTCCACCCACCCCTACGGCTGTAGAGTGATCCAGCGTATTCTAGAACACTGCCTTCCAGACCAGACCCTGCCCATTCTGGAGGAGCTGCACCAACACACTGAACAACTAGTGCAGGTAACACACACACACCACCAGTTTCACCAGACATTTTGCTGCAAAATTGTTAAAATGTTTGTTTTGCATCTGCTGATGTCCAGATCAGGACATTGTCATCACACTGACATTCTGTATTGTGTTTAAGGCTGGATCTGGTTGAACAACTAGCTAAATTGTCAACTAGCTAAATGCCAAACTGTGTGTAAATCTCTCTCTTTGTCCAGGACCAGTATGGTAACTATGTGATCCAGCATGTATTAGAACACGGCAGAGCGGAGGACAAGAGTAAGATAGTAGCTGAGATCAGAGGAAACGTACTGGGGCTCAGCCAACACAAGTTTGCCAGGTACACACCCACACATCAAGCAATCATTTTGGTTTATCATTTCTTTTGTCATTGACCAAATTTCAGGTCTGCTCAGCACAAACTGCTTTAAGTTAGTTATAACAGTGGCCAAGTAGACTACCAGAGTGGCATACCATCAAAAACAATGGAGAACATGCATCCCATAACATTTTAACATGCAAATAACTGTTATATCATTCAGCCTACAGACAATGTGTGGTGTTCAATGTAGGCCTGGAAAAGAGACTTGGAAAAAAAGCATACAGGGCTTGACGTGAACCTGTTTATCCACTTGTCCTTCAGACAAGGACGTGACTGAAAATGTTGTTTGACACAAGAAACCACTACAGAATAAAATTAATTCATATTCCCAACCATTGTTACAGAAAATGTTACTCCAATGCGCTCTGCCTACAAGAAAATATCTTGTGCAATTTTGTTTCGGTATGTTGCGTTGAAAGTGGCTAATCTTGAGTTGATTCGATCACAATTCCCACATAGGTAGTGTTAACTCTTGAAACCACCGCTCCCGGATCCGGGAGAATTGTCATCAACTGACACTAATTAGCATAACGCAACGGACAAAAAATATTACTACAAAATATTCATATTCATGAAATCACTAGTGAAACACAGCTTCGCCTTTTGTTAATCACCCTGTCATCTCAGATTTTGAAATTATGCTTTACAGCCAAAGCAAGACAAGCATTTGTGTAAGTTTATCGATAGCCTAGCACAGCATTATGTCCAGCTAGCAGTAGGTAACTTGGTCACGAAAATCAGAAAAGCAATCAAATTAAATTGTTTACCTTTGAGCTTCGGATGTTTTCACTCACGAGACTCCCAGTTAGACAGCAAATGTTCATTTTGTTCCATAAAGATAATTTTTATAGCCAAAATACCTCTGTTTGTTCTTCACGTTTGGTTGAGAAATCCACCGGAAACTGCGGTCACGACAACGCCGAAAAATATTCAAAATTAGATACATAATATCGACAGAAACATGGCAAAGTTTTTTTTATAATCAATCCTCAAGGTGTTTTTCAAATATCTATTCGATAATATATTAACCGGGACAGTTGGCTTCTTAGTAGGAGCGAGAGAAACAACGGCAGCATTTGTCTATTACGCACAAATCACTCTGAGAGCCACCAGCTGACCACTGACGCAATGTTGTCCTTCACGCTCATTTTTTCAAAATAAAAGCCTGAAACTATGTCTTGTGACACTAGACACACTAGGGAAGCCATAGAAAACGGAATCTGGTTGATATCCCTTTCACTGCTCAATAGGGACGCATAGGAAATAAGAGTCACTTCCTGATTGGATTTTTCTCAGGCTTTCGCCTGCAATATCAGTTCTGTTATACTCACAGACAATATTTTGACAGTTTTGGAAACGTTAGTGTTTTCTATCCTAAGGTGTCAATTATATGTATATTCTATCATCTGGTCCTGAGAAATAACCCGTTTACTTTGGGAACGTTATTTTTCCCAAAATAAAAATAGTGCCCCCAAGCTTCAAGAGGTTAACTAAAAGGGAAAACTAGTTGAGTGAAGTTAAATCTCGTGCTTCTCTGTGCGGGTTGATGTTTATTCTGCGCGACAGTCCCAGGAGAGCTGCGTGCCCGTGCGTAGCTTAGAGGGAACATGGTTTATAAACCCGTTTTGTATCTGTGGTTGTCACAAAGTTACAGTTAACCTGGCCTAGAATGCAAAAGGCCGAGCAGAATCCGTGGCTAACCCAGTCTCTCTCTGCAGTAATGTGGTGGAGAAGTGTGTGAGCCATGCGTCCCGTGCAGAGCGGGCCGTGTTGATTGACGAGGTGTGTAGCCTGACGGAGGGGCCCCACAGCGCCTTGTACACCATGATGAAGGACCAGTACGCCAACTATGTGGTTCAGAAGATGATTGACGTGGCTGAACCAACACAGAGGAAGATCGTAATGCACAAGGTTGGGACCTGTGTGTGTGTGATTTATTTTGTATAGTGGTTTTTCATTAGTGTTATCTCAAAGCTCTAGAAATATATGTATTGATGGTTATGCAATTGTGTGTATACTTATTTCTCCCTCTCTCTCCCCATCAGATCCGGCCCCACATCTCCACTCTGAGGAAGTATACCTATGGCAAACACATCCTGGCTAAGCTGGAGAAATACTACATGAAGAATGGAGTGGACCTGGGCCCTCTCTGTGGCCCTCCCAATGGCATCATGTAAACTACAACCCTTACACCCTAACCCTTAAGGACAAGACGGACCAACATGTACGTCGGCCGTGTGCAGTAGATCACCTGCTGGGTGTTGGAGGAACGGTGGCCATTCAACATAAAGGCCGACCACCCTCTCTCTGTACACAGCTGACGTTGTATTGGAATGTCTTGTCTTCTGTACCATAACCCCTGGCCTATACCCTACATGAAGAACGGAGTGGCCCTCTAGTGGCATCGTGTAAACTACTATCAATATATACCCCATTATTCCCGACACCCGTAACCCTATATATACACCCCCTCCCCCCTTTATTCCCCTCCTAATGAGATCATGTAAACTACTATCCTACCCCTCAATTACATCATGTAGAACCCTCTTTAAATACTCCAACCGTCCCGCTCACTCTTATCCCCATGGTAGCCCATTGGGAGGGGCCTGTCTAAACACGAAGCCTTGGTTAATTTAGCCCCTCCCCCAACCCAAGCATCCCACTCCATTCATTCATTCTCCCTTTTTTTTGTTTTCCTTTATTCGTCTTTTAAATAAATTAGAATCATTTCACTTTGTTGCTACTGCTGCGGCGCACACACTGTCCCATCACAAGTATGGGATGGAACAAACGTATTTAATTTGTCTGACGGCGTCACCAACTCCGACAACACACACTGTACACAAACAGACATGCACACCACACACACATGCTACACACGCACGCCATGAGCTTACCAGCACACAGATAATTTAGCATGGGAGATTCGTTTCCGGTCTTGCTTCTATATATAGCGTGTATACTTGGTGTAGACCTTTGCATATATATATATATAAATATATATATAAAACTTTGTAGTTTTTCTGGTTTTTGATGTTGAATCTGTATCTATAATGTATCCTAGTAGTGAACACATATTTCTGACTGTATAATTGTACATTTGTAAACCCTTGTAATGTAAAAGTGATTTACCACCCTTTTTGGTATCAGATGATATAAAAGAAAAAAAACTCACACAAAAAACTAAAATCTTAGAAAAACTATTGTGCATTTCAGTGTATATTCTCACCTCCTTGGTTGTGACATATATAAGTTGTTGTATATTGTAAATTGTAATATCAAATTTTTGTTTTGAAAAGCCCTTTCTATACTGCGTAGTACTTGTACAAAGCCCCCCCCCCCACCATCTCGTTTGACCTTCCACTCACTGCTTCAATAGAATTCACTTCCCCAACCCCTGAACTACACCACCTCCCCAACCCCCAAACTACACTGCAAACGTGGCTTGTCCGTGTACTAAACATCCGTTACTCACAGTTGAATCAAATCCACTGAAATCAACGAGACAAGTCTTTTTACACTTCAAGTCTATTTAAAACGCAGAGAGAGACCTGGCTGAAGTGTAAATGACTGATAAAGTGGTTTCCCCTTCTGGTGTAGCAGTCCAAAAACATTACGCTTACGGAACACGCAAAGCGTTTGCGGTGTAGTTTGGGGGTTGTTACCACCACCACAGGACACACTGTTAGTAGTAATTTCTGCTTTAACATGAAGCTGTATTTGTTTTTTAGATCTTTTCTAGGAATTCTGAGGGAAGGGGGTGAGGGGCCATGAGTTTAAAGGTAGACACCGTGATATGACATGGTACACAACGGAGCGACTTCCTGCTTGCAGACGTCCACAACAACCTATTTCAAATCTGCCAACACTACCCACTATTGGCTCATCTTGAGGCATGATATATGAAAGGTGTTGTTACTTAAGTCTCGAAGAAGGAAGTAGCTCTACGGTGTACTGTCATCGCTGAGTCTACCTCGAACCCCAATCTCCCCCCTCTCTCAGGGGGGTAAAGTGAAACCATGGATTGTACAGAAAAGAGGAGAGTGGTGTGTTTGTTTTTTTGACCTATATTTAGTCCTGTAAAAGTGATGTATCATATCATATGTCCATGTCCCCCGGGAAAAGACCGGGCGTCGCCTGTCTTGCCCTCTGTAACCATGATTACCGCTGTGGCAGACGGCAGCGACACGGTGTACATTTGGGGCAGCGAGCCTTGTGTATATGAATAGGAGCACCACCTGTAACCATAATGTGTATAGTTATAACAGAAACCTGTGTATGTTTATTGCCTGGGCAACTATTTTTTGTAACTCCTGTTGTAGATTGTCTCTAAACAATGATGTGAGTCTTTATTTTGAAACAAAACTGAACAAAAAAACACTCAAAATTTGAAGTGTCATTTCGAGTGGTTTTTGTTTGTCTGTGTCTGATTTGTGTTGGGTAGCACACAGAGCAGTGTTGAGATGGGATTTGATCATCCTCACCACACCTAAGAATGGAGTGAGGGAGATGCAAAGTATATCACTTGTCTTTTCTTACTTGAGCTGATATAACTGCTGCGAGGAAGGTTTTTATCCATGACTGATGTGGTTGTCACCTAGCTACATTTAGGATGATTATTTCAAATGATTGATTGGTTTCTATTTATTCCTTGATTGCTTTGATCATTTAAGAGCATACACATGGAGCCTTCTCTCTGCAGAGTGATAAAACAGTACTAGCCTATACAATTAGTATAGTTGTATTGTCCTCCAATAAAGGAAGAGGTGTTTTTTTATACAGCCACCAAATAAACCAACAATCCCAGAATTGATCAACTTTTGTCAGGGTAAGGGAATCAGGAAAGACATATTTGTATAATTATGGTGTTTTTGTAATGCCTCCTTTTCAAAATATTATTTCATTGTAAATTGTGTGTAATTCAGCTTGATGCCATTTTGTACAGTTTTAAATATTTAAAAACCATTACGTTAGAAGACACTCCTTTAGTCAACAGAAAGTCATTTTCTTCTCCTTGCCTTCAGCTGCAAAACTGTTCTCGAAAGAACAAAGGACAAGTGAGAAAATGGCAGGAGAGTGGTACTTCTCATGGGAACATGCACTCACATGCCCAATAGTAATAGGCTAATGTCACCTCAGTATAATGGAATGGGAAAATAACCTAGGGTCATAGCAGTAGAGTAGCCTAGGCAACAACATAGAAACGCATCGAGATGGACTGACCTGGACTGAAGTAAAGTTTAATGTTTCAAAACGTTTTCCCCTGTGCCTCTAGCCTAGGCTACTGAACGCGACTCAGTTTACTTTTACTGTAGAATCAGCGGATGTGTAGGTGTGAAGGCCCTCTGACTCTGGTTGGCCTAATGGTACTTTCAAGACAACTGGGAACTCTGGGGAAAAATTGTAAAATTATGACTTCAGTGATCTTCAGGTTGGAAAGTGTGAGTTTTAGAAAGAGGCAGGAGTTCCTGAGTTGAATTCTGAGTTGGATGACCGTTCAAAAAGATTTCTATCAGTCGGAGCTCGTTTTTTCCTGGTTCAAAGTAGTCTTGGAACACTCAGAAGTCAGAGATTTTCAAGTTCCCAGTTGTTTTGAACTCCGACACATCCCTGGTAATCTGGAGTTGCACCCATGCGCCCTGCAGTGTGGAATGTGCTCTATCTCAGCCCCTGTGTTTTTTCACTGGGAGGTGTTTGTATGCAGGGTTGGGTAGTAACGGATTACATGTAATGGGGATTAGGTATATAGTAGTCAGATTAGTTACATTCTTAAAAACATCTTATATTTTGGATTACTTTATATGCTATCAAGAGGAACATTTGATGAAAAATTCTCAACAATGCCATCATTTAGTGCACCATCAAGTCTCACAGGCTCTCGATTCTATTGTCTTGCTGATCGCTCATCAAAGGTGGATGGATTCTTATTGTAGGTCACACGATTCTTTAAAGTCATTCAGTGTGCTTTATTAAGAAGTGTAGGCCTACTAAGTATGATTCAATAAATGTTTTAATCCATGCAAGAATGCATGATTCAATATATTTTGATGTGCAACCTGAACCAGTAATTGTCATGAAGTTTGGGTTTGACAATTAGGCTATTATTGCTATATATTACTGGCTAAATAGGGCTCCCGAGTATTCAGACATTCTCCCCCCAATAGGATAATTTGCATACATAATGTTTTGTGCTCTCAAATCACATTGTCAAATTTTCTGTCCACCAGTCCCACTCTGGGCGCACAGGTGGAAGAGAGCGAATGTGCAGCCTAGTCTCAGACTAGAAGTAACATAGTAAACGTAAATAAGGGATACTCAAAATAATAATGTTACCTTTAGTATACTTACATAAGACAGGTTATTTAAGGCAAAAATATATAACACAAATATCTACCAAATAAAAGATTGCGTGTTTGAATTTCATCACAGACAATTTGGAATTTGTAACATCATACAAATGTAAATGTATAACTCATACAAAATGGATGATGGATATCCACAAATGAATACATATCATACGAAACATAACATACTAATTGGGGTACGCCGAATTGACGTTTACTATGTTACGTCTACCTCTGAGTTCAGGTTGCAGCGTACACAGTAGATCTAAATAGTCTACAAAGCAGCAAGCAAGGCAGGAGCTTTATGGAGAACAGACGACTGTGATTGACCAATGGAAAAGAGAAACATGCATATCCAATTTATCAGGTGCAGGAATGAAGAACGTCAAGGGAAAAAGGAATGTAATCAGACGCACAACAAAGACAGAAAGATCTAAATATCTTCGGATCAAAACGCTGTCTTTTTTGTGCGTCTGATTACATCGACATGGGAACATAGCAGAGTTGCGGACATGAGTTTTTTCTTTGAATTGACCAGTGGGCCGGGTGTGAATGTTTTGAAGTCGTGTCTAGTCATTCAACCAGTTTGAATAGGCCACCGTGACAATATTTTGGAACCTTGTGTAGCCTGTATGCTCACACATTTAGAACATGTGAATTGTAGGTTATGTTCTTACACTATTGGAAATAAGGTTACTAAATTAAATACATATATTTTAAACGCTGCAAATGTAAATTAGGCTATGTCGGGTCTAAAAGAAATCGGATTACATTACTCCTTTTGAGTAATTCAAAAGATTACGTTACTAATTACTTTATTTCATGTAAACCTAACTGTAATCATTAAGGGAATCATTTTTATAAGTAATCCGCCCAACCCTGTGTATGAATGCGTTTGTGTGTGAGAGAGGCGGGGAACAGCCAGTGGGTGCCTATTCGGGGCTGCAGGGGGCATCCTCGCCTCGCCCGCCAGAGGAGATCCCCCCCCGCCTAACACACACACACACCCCTTCTGCCAGACTCTCCCAGGCCGATCGGCGTCGCCTTAATAAGGAACATCCTGCTTTCGACAGAGAGGGGGAGGATAGAGCGGAGGTCTGGCATCTCCCGGTAGTAAGCTATATCTACCAGGTCTTGAACACTACAGGGTCCAACAGAGGGGGACAAAATAATAGAAAGAAAAGGGCTTCCGTCGTAGGAAGAAGGAATCTCCACTCGTTTTATGCCTGGTACCATTACCGGAGAAGGACACGCCGGTTTAGTGTTTTACCGATACGGATTAATAACACGCCAGACGGATGTTCGCGAGGAGGGGCGGTGCACTCTGAAGTTAGAGACTACTGCCTACGGAGAGAAGCGCTTGTTCCCCCGTGAAGGTTCGCGCCCCCCAGCCACAACATGAAGCTGCCGCCGTGTCTGATGACGATCCTCGCGGCGCTGCTCGCTCACTCCGCGCTGGTAAGGGTCTGCCGGGTCCTTTGTATTCTATTGTTCCATTTCTGCCGATGTATCATGTGGCAACGTGGTCCGGGATCTAGGGTTGCATAGCATAGGCCATAGGGTATTGATAAACTATATATTTGGTGTGTGTGCGTGCCTGCGTGTGTTGCTCGTGGATAATGAGGCAGCAGCAGTGTGTGTCTGCTACTCGGTGATCGGTAGTAAATATTGGACTCGACCCACATTTGGTCGCGAGCCGCCCGTGACTCCCGTGTCTGGCTCGCGGCCCCAGACTCTGCCCGGGTCTTTGTGTCTCAGAGACGGGGTTTAATTTTTTAGTAAGGCCTCGCGAATTAGACGCCAAAGAGCAGTTAACCGAATAAAGACCCGTAATAACCTCAATTAGAAGGGACCCACTAATTACACACACACACACACATACACAGAGAACTCAGGAGTTGTGTGCGTAATTAGTGGGTCCGTTCAAATTTAGGTTATTACGGGTCTTTATTCGGTTAACTGCTCTGTGGCGTCTGCTTCGTGAACTCACTTACACCCCCGGTAATTAAGCTCTAGTCCGTAGGCCTACAGCGGCGACGGGACATGGTGGGGTGTTCGATCTGCTGCCCGGTTGACCTCTTTATGTGCGTGCGTCTATTTCCGAGGCGGAGGTGAGAGCTAACGAGGCCTGTCCGGAAAACGCAGGGGCTGCTCTGGTAACCGGAGGGTGTGTGGTGAAGAAGGGGTGGGCTGTAGGAAACGCGATGCGGTGCGCAAGGGATGGGAATGATGTCATCGGGATTCGCGAGGCGAACTGATTAGGAATGCGCACGTCTCCCGGAACCAACCAGTGCGTCACGCGCATACGCGCAATCTGCACCCCCTCACCAGCCGGTACCAATTTATCCTCCATACCGGGAGAAGTCGTTCGTTGTGCTCTTAGTATGATAGCACAGTTCTTCAAATAGCCTACAGTCCGTATAAAGTCCATCTTGGATGCAAAAGTGCTATTGGCTTAAAATGGTAAAACACATAATGCCTAAAATATCCTCCAATTTAGTTTTTTATGTAACTTGACAAGTCAGTTAAGAAGATTCTTATTTACAATGATGGCCTACCCAAACCCCTGCCAACCCCTAACCCGGATTGTACACCGCCATATGGGACTCCCAATCACAGCCGGTTGTGATACAGCCTTGAATCGAACCAGGGTCTGTAGTGACACCTCTAGCACTGAGATGCAGTGCCTAAGACCACTTGGGAGCATTAAAAGGGGACAGTCTGTACTTTTCCTCTTATTCACTATGTGATCTTGGATTCATTTTGCTGGAGTAGAGCTCAAACTACAAGTTTGACTTCGCTGTCCAACAAGTCTTGGACGGACGGAGCTGTATGTGATAACGTGTGAATCCCTTCTATTTCCTCGGCTCTACAGTAGCCTATTTGATGGGAGTGTCTAGTTGGCCTGGTGCTCTGAGCTGAATGACCAGGCCGGTACTGCTGGCTGCCATAGCCTTATGCAGGCCGCACACATACGATTAACTGTGTCAGTCGGTGCTGTTGGCGGCCTACCTCCCTCTAATCTGACCCTGATGACACACACACACACACACACGGTGGCAGGTGTGTTTCTCATGCTGGCACAGGCCACATCACGCATACATCAGTGATCCCAGCTATGCACAGGATAGGGCTCTCAACTGTGATTTCACAGTCTACACAAATGGAGGTATGGAGCTCCGTTTACGTGACGTTCCAAAACTTAATCCACACAAATACGTAGATCTATAGGATCTGTTGCATAGACTGTGTAGAGTCCTCAACCCAAGAAAGCCTTGCCCTGGGGACAGTCACACACACACACACACACACACACACACACACACACACACACACACACACACACACACACACACACACACACACACACACACACACACACACACACACACACACACACACACACACACACACACACACACACACTCTTCAAAGGCACACACATCAAAGGCACACAACACAGATTGGCTTACTTGCCCAGATCTTTTGCTGCCTCCAGTGAATGACTGGCCATGTGTGTGTCCTGGTTCAATCCTTAGTGGATGGTCTGCATTGGTATTTATTTCCTGTGATATGAGGCCATGATGTAATTTCCTGCTGTGTAAATTTAGATGAAGCGTGATTTTCCCACAGACATCTGCTGCATCCCACAACGACCTTGTGTGTGTGTGTGTGTCTGCCTGTCTTTTCCTGCCAGGGTTTGTGTGCTAGCTCTTTTTGTGGTGTGTATGAAATGAGAGAGAGCTTTTATGTAGTGTATGTGTGTGTGTGTGTGTGTGTGTGTGTGTGTGTGTGTGAGAAGAGTGGTGTTTTTGAGGATCATGTTTGGTTCGTGCAATGAATCAGTTTCTTGTGCCTGAAATGGTAGACCAAGCCCCCAATAGAGACCAAAGGACGGCGGGAGGGAGAAAATAGTGTGAGAGAGAGGGGGATAGAGAGAGAATGTGGAATGTGAGAGGCAATTTGACACAGGAAGTGGGTCCTTCTCACTCCTTTAGAGGACAGACTCTACCACACACATCGATCTGTATAGAGGCACACATACACAGATGGGTATGGACACAGATAACAGCATGAACTCACATACAGTATATAGTGTGTAATAATACCTATACTACACTATGTAGCCTAGGATACTTTTTTCAGGGTTGTGGCCAGTTCCACTGCAGTAGTAGGAAATGAAACTGCTCTCAGCTCATATCCAGAGCTCTGTTATACCCTACAGTAGGTCTGTACGTGTGTAGGCTTACAGTAGGTCTGTGTTGGCCTGAAGCTAAGATCACAGACGCTGAGATGCGATAGTCCGCCCCCCCATTGTGACATAGCTACACGGCTCTGAGGCCACCACCTGCGAGAGGCGCACAGCCCCAACACACACCTCCCCACAATTCCCAACCAACGCCTCCCCACAATTCCCAACCAACGCGTCTCTGGTACGTGTCCTCTGTTAATTTGAATGTGTTGACTGCTGGAGAAATTCCTTGAGCGGAGCTGAGAATTCAAAGTATGAATGAAAGCCAACGGTCCAATATTGTAGAACACTGCTGTGCGGACGCGGACATGTTTGGTACTCTGATAGACCCTTAGGTATTGAGCCTGGCATGATAACAAGCAGTGTAGTGATGATGTCTCAACCCTACCCCCTACCCCTCTGCTCCCCTTACCTCTATTGTACTAGTGTTCAGTGATGGGACACAGCTGTGAAAAGGTGGAACCAGTGTTTCCCCTCACTCTGCTGAGGGACAAGCATACAGACAAGCCACATGTTTGTTCCAGCCCTGCACTGACCTGACACGCCTGAATCAAATAACCAAAGGTTTTGTTGAGTCAGGTGTGCTAGTGCAGGGCTAAAACAAAAAGGTGGACTGTCTGGTGGTCCCCCAGGTCCAGAAGAAACACCTTTCATAATATGTCTCTACCCTCCAACATGCTTAGTGGAGGTATGACATCACCAGGGTACCCACACCTAGCCTGTCATCTTCAGATCTCTAAATACTGACAGGGAAGGGGATAGGGTGTGGGGATAGAAGTAGTTTTTTCCCCCAGGGTTAGTGTTTTCACCTGAAATAGTGACTTATTATTGCACAAGAGGCAAAATTGCTCCATGTAGGGGCTGTAGTGTAATGTGTGTCTGGTGTCAGATAGGGAGATTCCAATCTCTATCCATCTGCCACTATCTACACACTATCTACTGTATAAGGTGTGCATGTGTTCGTGTGTTGGTAGTGTTAATGCTTACAGATGGGCCTATGTAGCAGCTTGAGGTACAGTCAACTACAGTCTTTACTCTTTAGCTCACACACACACACCTCAGTAATTGGGCAGTACTGCAGACATCCTCTCACACTCGTATTCTCAAGAGAAGATGGAGGGGGATGCACAGGAAGGAATGAAAAAGGAGGGAGGGAGGGAGACATGAATAGAAGGAGAGAATCGACGATGAAGATGAATGGATGGAACGCAAAGTGAGATGTAGAGAGCTGTGAAGAGACCAAGGGAGGGATGGTGGGAGAGGGGGATGGAGAGCGAGGGGGAGGGAGGCCAGTGTAGCTCATTTCCCAGGAGACACTGCTCTACCTGCTCTCCATGGCCGTCGCTATGACAACCTCACTACTGCTACTGTCACAGCTTTATCTCTATCCCTCTTTATCTCTCTCTCCCTCAACATCCCTCTCTATCCATATCCCTATCTTTGTATCTCTCCCTCAACCTCCTCCCTCTCTATCCATATCCCTATCTTTGTATCTCTCCCTCAACCTCCTCCCTCTCTATCCATATCCCTATCTTTGTATCTCTCCCTCAACCTCCCTGTGTTTAGTGTGCGCGTGCATTTATGCACACTGAGAGAAACTGTGTGTGTGCATTCTATAACAGGACTGTAAATTAGAGAGCAGCAGCAGCAGCATACTGTCTCCAAAACCACAAAGCATTCTGGGATCTCTGTTTTGGGGCTTCACTATAAATATAAACCAGAAACAGGGCACTCCCTCACATAAACATATAGGTTGTGTGTGTGTGTGTGATGCATCTTTCACCTCTATTCTTTCTCAGTTGTCTGCTTCTCTTCCTTGCATGTGGGTTTGGAGACGTGCATTTATCCTTCCTCTCCTCTCTTTGCCTCTCTCTCCCTCCATCTCTCTCTCTATCTGTCTCACGTGTTTCCGTAGCGATCATGGTAATTAGGTTACCAAGGAGACCAGATGGGTGTGGTCAGAAATCTGATCCGCCCTGTAGGGAACTCTGAAATTCAGCTTCCCAGCAGGAGTGATAAAGGTAGACTAACATTCTCATACTTTGTCAGACCGGGGACCCCTTTTGTGCTAGCAAATACATCAGGAACCCCCTCATAATTCAAGTGAGATAAAAATACCATACAAGGACTTTTACTATGACTTCGGCAGTGCAGGGCCGGATGAACCAAGTCTCGGGCCCTGGAAAGGAACATTTTGAAGGCCCCCCTCTTGGCATCAGAGAGAAAATGTTGCTGTTTTCGAGCTAATTTCCTGCAATTCTACTCTGTTTTGTTAAAAATCTGAGGGATGGGCCTGGAGAAATGTAACCACTCTCAAATTCATAAACAGGGCCATGGATGCAAGGAATGACCATCCATGACATCAAAATTGTAGTTTGAACCATGTTTTGAGGCTATATAGTGTTGGTTTACATTTACATTGTTCACAAACATTGGAGTAAAACAAGCTGATATTTTGGGTTCTGACGGGGTATGACAATTGAACTAAGCTCATGAGGCATTTCTAAGTTATTTTCTTCAAGAATCAATGGGTAAAAATCGATGTAGCAACTAAGGATTCTTGCTTTAAATTCCAGTGCGTTTAGAAAGAAAATTGGAGGGGAATTACAAGCAGTGTTAAAGAGCCGCTGAACACGTTGATTGGCACGTGTGTTGTTCTTACTCATTAGAAAAACACTATTTCAGTCTTGGAGGTGTTTCCTGACCAATCCCCCCCCCATGAGACACTGGAAGCCTATTTCACATTTTCAAAACCCCCAGAATGAAACTAAGATAACTCAAGAAACCTGTCATTCATTTGGACGTTTTTGCCAAGGTTGTTTTAGTTAGGCAATTTTACATCTAACTAGGGTGTTTGGGGCAATATTTCTCAAGTAAATGTGCATCGTGTTGTCTTATGTAAACAGTCGCAGCTGCTGGGCAGGTCTGTCTCACTCATCCTATTGGATAGAGTGCAATCACCGCAGCGGTTCATCCAATGTTCGTGGGCAATTGGACATCAAATCAAAACCCAACCTCTGTTTTAGAAGAGACTGACTTTAGGGTAGAAATCATCCTATTTACACCGTGTAGTCAATTTTGACACTAGAATAACTGTTTCTTCAAAGGGATTTGTTGCTTTTTAAAGACAGTCGTTCGTTAAGTTGAAGAATGGATAATTGGTGGAGCAGTGTGGATACCAAATATCCCAATGTACCTCCATGTTGCCCAGGGTTAAGAACATAAATGATCTATGAATAATATTACATCGTATTGTATTACACCTTCTAAACTTATTCCACACGGCCCTTGGCCGAAATTTGTTTAATCTGTTAGAAATATTCATTAAAAAAAATGAAATGTAAATTATTATTATTTTTTTTAAACTTTGAGAACCCCTGGTTTAATGGACAACAGAGATTACACGTTTGACATGTTTTGAGTGTTTTAGTTTGTGGCTCGTGGGGACAACTAGCATTCTTCTAACCTCAGTAACCAATAACATGGATGGATGTGGATGGATCCGTGTGTGTGCGTTAGGCTTGGGCGATATACCGTGTGTATGTATGTATACACTACCGTTCAAAAGTTTGGTGTCACTTAGAAATGTTATTGTTTTTGAAAGAAAAGCAAAAACTGTTGTGCATTAAAATAACATCAAATTGATCAGAAATACAGTGTAGACACCGTTAATGTTGTAAATGACTATTGTAGCTGGAAACGGCTAATTTTTAATGGAATATCTACATAGGCGTACAGAGGCCCTGTGTTTCAATGGCACTTTGTTAGCTTATCCAAGTTTATCATTTTAAAAGGCTAATTGATCATTAGAAAACCCTTTTGCAATTATGTTAGCACAGCTGAAAACTGTTGGTCTGAAGCAATAAAACTGGCCTTCTTTAGACTAGTTGAGTATCTGGAGCATCAGCATTTGTGGGTTCGATTACAGGCTCAAAATGGCCAGAAATAAATACTTTCTTTTGAAACTCTTCAGTCTGTTCTTCTGAGAAATGAAGGCTATTCCATGCAGGAAATTGCTGAGAAACTGAAGATCTCGTACAACGCTGTGTACTACTCCATTCACAGAACAGCACAAACTGTCTCTAACCAGAATAGAAAGAGGAGTTGGAGGCCCCGGTGCACAACTGAGCAAGAGGACAAGTAAATAAGAGTGTCTAGTTTGAGAAACAGACGCCTCACAAGTCCTCAACTGGTAGCTTCATTAAATAGTACCCGCAAAACCCCAGTCTCAACATCAACAGTGAAGAGGCGACTCCGGGATGCTGACCTACCGTCAATACTGTTTGAAGTTGTTTTAATATTTGTAGCTACTTTTTAAGTAAACAACTGCAGTCAACTTGTGCAATACGTTAGGAGATAAAGAAGATTGCGCTCTTCATTTCACCGGTCACATAATTCTTAATTTATGAAGCTTAGCAGTAGTCCCCAGTTACGTGGTGTTTGTTTACAAGCACACATCAACGAGAAACCGGAGCCTTGTGATTCACTCACTGTTGTGCAGCACGCGCCAGGTGATTTAGTTACAGTATGGAATTCACAACTAAATGTTTGCCAGCTAGATCTCTTATAACTATTAAAGGTGCAATATATATAACTTTTTGGGCCACCTGACCAAATTCACAACGAAATGTGAGTTATAGATCTGTCATTCTCATTGAAAGCAAGTCTAAGAAACGGTAGATCTGTTGTGCTATTTCTATGCTTCCCGTTCTTAAGTTTAGTTTTTTGCATCTTTTACTTTCTGTACTTTCTGTACATATCTACCAGTTGAAAATACAATATATTTGGTTATTGAAAATATATTTCACACCTGAATAGATGGTAAAATGATTCTCTACAATATACATGGCTTGTTTTGTCACAAACGGAAATGAGGATTTCTGCATATTGCACCTTTTAAGTTAACTGTCTAAAATGTGCTAAATGCTCTGCAGTTGTGCTCTTGGTTTGCTAGTTTAGTAGCTAGTTAGCCATCTAGCTAAGTGGTTAGCTTCTTCCAAGCTTTGCTTGACAATAGCAGAGCATCCCCTCCTGGCTCAAGAGCGTTGTGGTCTAATATCTGTTTTATGTGTGCAGCAAACTGTGAGTAGCATTTTTTGACTTGTATAACTTTATGAGCTGGGATGTCTGTCCTGAAAATAGTTTAGGTCAAAGACTATAACATTTCTGTAATGCGCTCGTTGATATTTAGTTAGCATTCTTTATGTGATTTTAGATTACAGAGGCTCAGTGGGGTTTGAAAATAGCACCCCTTGTGTTCAGTGCTGGTATTACTGGATATCCTAGTATGGCACAATGTCGGTATGAAGGTATGGCAATCTGGATACCACCCAAGCCGTGTGTATGTGTGGCATCCGACCGCAAGGCACTACAGAGGGTAGTGCTTACGGCCCAGTACATCACTGGGGCCGGGCTCCCTGCCACCCAGGACCTTTATACCAGACGGTGTCAGAGGAATGCCCTAAAAATGGTTAAAGAATCTAGCCACCAAAGTCATAGACTGTTCTCTCTGCTACCGCACGGCAAGCGGTACTCTCTGGAACCAACAGGATCCTGAACAGATTCTACCCCCAAGCCATAAGACTGGTGAATAGTAAACTCTGTAACTATCTGCATTGACCCTTTTGCATGAACTCGTTTGACTCACCACATATGCTGCTGCTGTTTATTATCTATCCTGTTGCCTTGACACTTTATCCCTACCTGTTAGGGAGGTTACCAGTATTGCAATACTCGTAAGTGTCGTGCCAAGAAGAAGAAAAAAGCACAAAGCGGATTTATCTTCTTTAGGAAAACCGCCCGAATGTTGAAAACAAACATCATCATGTTGTCATCCAGAGTCACGTGTTTATCTTTCAGGCTGTAGAACACTATCTTACAAACAGCAGGTTTTTAAAGGACCAAAGAGTTTGGTCTGCTTTGTGTTTTCATTTTTTACCATATTGCCATATGTACATATCTACCTCAATTACCTCGTACCCCTGCACATCAACTCGTACTGGTACTCGTATATTTAGTCCTCGTTTTATTATTTTTCCATAATTTATTTTCTTTTCTTTCTGCATTGTTGGGAAGGGCCCGTAAGTAAGCATTTCACTGTTAGCCTTGATTTGTGCATGTGTGTGTTGATATGTTGTGGGGTTATGTTGCTAGACACAGGAAGTGTGTATTTGTAGATCTGGCCTTTGAGCTTTGTCTGAGAAGAGGGGGGCTTCCTGTGTGTGTTTTTGAATAATTTAGCCGATGTCCCGACAGAGGAGTGAACGAGGTCAGAAGCTCCTGCTACAACCGTCTCTTCCCATCCCTCACTCCCCCTCTCCCATCCCTCACTCCCCCTCTCCCATCCCTCACTCCCCCTCTCCCATCCCTCCATTTTTACACCTCTACTCGCTATCTCAGAGATTCCCTATCTACATCTTGCTCTCAATCTCTCTCTTAGTACATCTCTCTCCCCTATTTTTCCCTCTCCCTCCTTCCTTACATCTCCCATCCCTCCTTCTTCCTCCATTACTAGAGGAGGATCCGATTTCGACCACAGATGCTCATGTGGAGTTTAACCACAGATGACTGTGTGTAGATGCAAGTATTGCCCATTGTGTCGTCGATGTGACTATATGTAATGTACTGTTCTATAGTGTGTTATAGAGAGTATGTTGTGGGTCACCAGAACATTAGACTAGAGGCCTGATCAGGTGGAACCACTGTCTTATCCTCATGAACAACCACCAGACATTCAGCCTCCATCTGTGTCGCCACAGAAACACCCTTAAACAAACAAGAAAAATGTATTTTTTTTATATAGATTTTTCAAAATCCACGTGCACCATATTACAATGTAATGTTGTATCAGTATGCGACTCTGACAGAGAACTAAGTGTAATGCATTAAGGAAATTCTGAGTTGATTGGTTAATGTCTTAATCTGAACTATTACTGCCTGAATGAAAAAGGATCATCCTTGAATATGGACTCAATGTCTGGCATTATAGGGAATAGATTCTGTGCTTCAAAGCAAAGTAAAAACGGAGCCGTAGACACGCGTGTGTGTGTGTGTGTGTGTGCTAGAACCCCTTGGGTTAACCTTTAAACCCCAACTCTTTAGATGGTTCTTTCCAAGGCGTTTGCAGCCTGAATGAGCTACTGAAGTTAATGATCGGTGTGTGTGTGTGTGTGTGTGTGTGTGTGTGTGTGTGTGTGTGTGTGTGTGTGTGTGTGTGTGTGTGTGTGTGTGTGTGTGCATGAGGAGACAGAAGTGGATGATACACACACCAGTGGAGGCTGCTGAGGGGAGGACTGCTCATAATAATGGCTGGAACGGAGCAAATGAAATGACATCAAACACATGGAAACCATGTGGAAACCATGTGGAAACCATGGGGAAACCATGGGGAAACCATGTGGAAACCATGTGGAAACCATGTGGAAACCATGGGAAACCAAGTGGAAACCATGTGGAAACCATGGGAAACCAAGTGGAAACCATGTGGAAACCAAGTGGAAACCATGTGGAAACCATGTGGAAACCATGGGAAACCAAGTGGAAACCATGTGGAAACCACGGGGAAACCAAGTGGAAACCATGGGAAACCATGTGGAAACCATGGGAAACCAAGTGGAAACCATGTGGAAACCACGTGGAAACCGAGTGGAAACCATGTGGAAACCGAGTGGAAACCATGTGGAAACCGAGTGGAAACCATGGGAAACCATGTGGAAACCATGTGGAAACCAAGTGGAAACCAAGTGGAAACCAAGTGGAAACCATGTGGAAACCAAGTGGAAACCATGTGGAAACCAAGTGGAAACCAAGTGGAAACCATGTGGAAACCAAGTGGAAACCATGTGGAAACCATGTGGAAACCAAGTGGAAACCATGGGAAAACAAGTGGAAACCATGTGTTTGATGTACTTGATACCATTCCATTGATTCCGGTCCAGCCAATACCACAAGCCCGTCCTCCCCAATTAAGGTGCCACCAACCTCCTGTGACACACACACTGCAAGCATGCATGAATCCCCGAGCCGACAAGGTACAAATCTGTCGTTCTGCCCCTGAACAAGGCATTTAACCCACTGTTCCTAGGTTGTCATTGAAAATAAGAATTTGTTCTTAACTGACTTAACTAGTTAAAAGTGCGGACTGCTCATAGTTTCAGGCTTCCCATACATGCACAGACATGAATGATACACACCCTCACCCTTTCTGTCTCACCCTTTCTGTCTCACCCTCTCTGTCTCACCCTTTTTCTCTCTCTGTCTCTTTCTCTGTCTCACCCTCTCGCTCGCTCTCACCCACTCTCTCTCTCTCTGTCTCTCTCTCTCTCCCCCACCCTCTCTCTCTCGCCCCCACCCTCTCTCTCTCTCTCTCTCTGTCTCTCTGTCTCGCTCTCTCTCTCTCTCTCTCTCTCTTTGTCTCTGTCTCACCAGCAGCAGGTAATTCATTCTTAATCTTTCATCCCAACAGTTCTGGATTACCCCTAATCTCAACCAGCAGGGAGCCAGGCCACAGAGACATGTGTGTGTGTGATTGATATTGTCTTGTCCCTACTGAATGGAGTTGTCATGTGATATGATGATATACTGAGTCCAGACAGACTGACTCACATTCGCCAGACGCACTACATTAAGGAGAGAGAGGGGGGGGCATATAGACTCGGAGGGAGAAGTTAGTAGCAGCCAAGTAATGAGGGAGAGAGGGAGAAGGAGGTGGGTAAAGGGAGAAGGAGGTGGGTAAAGGGAGAAGGAGGTGGGTAAAGGGAGAGGTGGGGTATGGGGAGAGGTGGGTAGAGGGAGAAGGAGGTGGGTAGAGGGAGAAGGAGGTGGGTAGAGGGAGGAGGAGGTGGGTAGAGGGAGGAGGAGGTGGGTAGAGGGAGGAGGAGGTGGGTAGAGGGAGGAGGAGGTGGGTAGAGGGAGAAGGAGATGGGTAGAGGGAGAAGGAGATGGGTAGAGGGAGAAGGAGATGGGTAGAGGGAGTGGGAGAAGGAGATGGGTAGAGGGAGTGGGAGAAGGAGATGGGTAGAGGGAGAAGGAGATGGGTAGAGGGAGTGGGAGAAGGAGATGGGTAGAGGGAGAGGTGGGAGAAGGAGATGGGTAGAGGGAGTGGGAGAAGGAGATGGGTAGAGGGAGAGGTAGAGGGAGAATGAGAGGTACAGTAGGAAGGGTCAGCAGTAGAAAGATAGAGTGGTGGTTAACGGATGTTTATAAAGAGCTTAGTAGAGCTGAGAGGGATTGAATGGACAGAACAACCTGGAAAGGATTAGAGAGGGGGGGGGGGGGGAGAAAGATAAGGGTGCCATAAATGGTGTGGTATTTTATTGTTCATTATTATCTGTTGAGGTGCAGCTAATATTGAAAGTCTCATGAAGACAGACTGTTCATTCATAAATAGTACTTACAATGGCATGGCCTCAGACAGGGGTAGCGTTCATTTGGCACTAAACAGGAAAACATTTCAAAAAGAAAATGAGCGTCTTTTATTAGACAAGTTGAGCCAGTACCCCTTCCCTTTCAAAACATTTTCTCATGTATTGTGCCAAATGAACACAACCCTGGTAAGAGACTACCAAGAGAAGCATGGCTAACCTAAGAGCACCATTTTAACCCAGTCATAACCTGTTACAATGGTTTTAACTTAGTACATTATGGGAATTCAAAGTTAATTGACCAATAGGGATCAGTGTGAGGCACACTGGTGACTGATTGGGTGGAAATGTCTCTGAACCACCAATCAACAGGAGCAGTTAGTCTAGGTGTGTGTGTGTGTGTGTGTGTCTGAGTATTGGATGTGTGAGGTAAGTCACATGTATCATTTATATTACACACACACACACACACACACACACACACACACACACACACACACACACACACACACACACACACACACACACACACACACACACACACACACACACACACACACACACACACAGACGTTGGAGCCTCTCTCTATTACAGATTGAATTACAGAGAACTGATTATATTTTCCTTCCCTGCATCAGAGATGAAACACTTTTACCTCTCTCTTACCTCTCTCTTTCTCTCTCTCTCTATTTCTCTACCCCCCTCTCTCTCTCTCTCTCTCTCTCTCTATTTCTCTACCCCCCCCTCTCTCTCTATTTCTCTCCCTCCCCTCTCTCACTCTCTCTCTCTTTTTCTCTTTCTCTCTCTCTCTCTCTATTTCTCTACCCCCCCTCTCTCTCTCTCTATTTCTCTACCCCCCCTCTCTCTCTACTCTCTCTCTCTCTTTCGTCTCTCTTTTTCTCTACTCTCTCTTTCTCTCTCTCTCGCTCTCTCTCTATTTCTCTACCCCCTCTCTCTCGCTCTCTCTCTATTTCTCTACCCCCTCTCTCTCTATTTCTCTACCCCCCTCTCTCTACTCTCTCGTCTCTCTCTCTCGTCTCTTTTTCTCTACTCTCTCTCTCTCTCTCTCTCTCTCTCTCTCTATTTCTCTACCCCCCCCCCCTCTCTCTCTCTCTCTATTTCTCTACCCCCTCTCTCTCTCTCTATTTCTCTAACCCTCCCCTCTCTCTCTCTCTCTATTTCTCTAACCCTCCCCCTCTCTCTCTCTATTTCTCTACCCCCTCTCTCTCTATTTTCTACCCCCCCCCTCTCTCTCTCTCTCTCTCTCTCTCTCTTTCGTCTCTCTTTTTCTCTACTCTCTCTCTTTCTCTCTCTCTCGCTCTCTCTCTATTTCTCTACCCCCCCTCTCTCTCGCTCTCTCTCTATTTCTCTACCCCCCTCTCTCTCTCTCTCTCTCTATTTCTCTACCCCCCTCTCCCCCTCTCTCTCTCTCTCTCTCTCTCTCTCTCGTCTCTCTTTTCTCTCTCTCTCTCTTTCTCTCTCTCTCTCGCTCTCTCTCTCTCTCTCTCTCTCTCTCTCTCTCTCTCTCTCTCTATTTCTCTACCGCCCCCCTCTCTCTCTCTCTCTCTCTCTCTCTCTCCCCCCCCCCTCTCTCTCTATTTCTCTACCCCCCCTCTCTCTCTATTTCTCGACCCCCCCTCTCTCGTCTCTCTCTCTCTCTCGTCTCTCTTTTTCTCTACTCTCTCGCTCTCTCTCTCTCTCTCTCTCTCTCTCTCTCTCTCTCTCTCTCTATTTCTCTACCCCCCTCTCTCTCTCTATTTCTCTACCCCCTCTCTCTCTCTCTCTCTCTCTCACTCTCTCTATTTCTCTACCCCCCTCTCTCTCTCTCTCTCGTCTCTCTCTTTTTCTCTACTCTCTCTTTCTATCTCTCCCTCGTCTCTTTTTCTCCCCCCCCCCTCTCTCTCTCTTTCTCTATTTCTTCCCCCCCCCTCTATACTCTCTCTCTCTCGCGTCTCTCTTTTTCTCTACTCTCTCTCTTTCTATCTCTCCCTCGTCTCTCTTTTTCTCTACCCCCCTCTCTCTCTCTATTTCTCTACCCCCCCTCTCTCTACTCTCTCTCTCGTATCTCTTTTTCTCTACTCTCTCTCTCCTTACCCTATTTTCTTTTTCTCCTTGTTGTCCTCCCTTCCTCTTCTGTCCCCTTTCTGAATAATTTCTGTAATGAATAGATCACATGAGTCTTATAATATGTGTCTCTTGTGATTCTGATTTACTCTGTCAGACAAATGGGATTCCCATCAACGTGTGTGTGTTGCCGTCTGGCCAGTCAATCTATTCAAAAGTTTAAAGGTCACCATTGATTTCTTTGCTATAAATCCTTCACCCTCCCTCCCCACAAACTCTCTCTCTCACACACACACATTATTTTGCTCGCTCACACACACACAAAGGAAGCTTGGTCGATGGGGTTCTCTTTCACACACAAGCACATTTTTGAAGCCTTTTGAAAAGTTTCTTAGGAACACCAGAACAGTGAAGACCACAGGAGCCACGCCCTCCTACTGGCCTGGTGAAACAAGCCATTCAGCTAGGCTATAATCTTACACACACACACACACACACACTAACTGTGTCTGAGGGCATTGTTGGCAGACAGAATAGTAAGACATCACACACAAAACACACGGTCTGATGCATCTTTCATAAAGTCATATATAATGGAATAGGATTCCGTCTCTGTCTCTCTCTCTGTGTGACGTGGTCTATAATCCTGTTGGATTGGTGGATTAGTGTAACAGCTGGCTCCTACATACAGATATACATCTGACTGCTGCAGCTCTTCTATTTTCTCTCACCGTCCTCCTCCTCTCTCCATCCTCATCCTCCTCCTCTCTCCATCCTCATCCTCCTCCTCTCTCCATCCTCATCCTCATCCTCCTCTCTCCATCCTCCTCCTCCTCTCTCCATCCTCCTCCTCTCTCCATCCTCATCCTCTCTCCATCCTCATCCTCTCTCCATCCTCCTCCTCTCTTCATCCTCCTCCTCTCTCCATCCTCCTCCTCTCTCTCCATCCATCCTCCTCCTCTCTCCATCCTCCTCCTCTCTCCATCCTCCTCCTCTCTCCATCCTCCTCCTCTCTCCATCCTCCTCCTCTCTCCATCCTCCTCCTCTCTCCATTCTCCTCCTCTCTCCATTCTCCTCCTCCTCCTCTCTCCATTCTCCTCCTCCTCCTCTCTCCGTCCTCCTCCTCCTCTCTCCGTCCTCCTCCTCCTCTCTCCATCCATCCTCCTCCTCTCTCCATGCATCCTCCTCCTCTCTCCATCCATCCTCCTCTCTCCATCCATCCTCCTCCTCCTCTCTCCATCCTCCTCCTCTCTCCATTCTCCTCCTCCTCTCTCCGTCCTCATCCTCCTCCTCTCTCCATTCTCCTCCTCTCTCCGTCCTCCTCCTCCTCTCTTTATCCTCCTCCTCTCTTTATCCTCCTCCTCTCTTTATTCTCCTCCTCTCTCCATTCTCCTCCTCTCTCCATCCTCCTCCTCCTCTCTCCGTCCTCCTCCTCCTCTCTCCGTCCTCCTCCTCCTCTCTCCGTCCTCATCCTCCTCTCTCCGTCCTCTCTCCATCCTCCTTCTCCTCCATCCTCCTCCTCCTCCTCTCCGTCCTCCTCCTCCTCTCTCCATCCTCCTTCTCACTCCGTCCTCCTCCTTCTCACTCCGTCCTCCTCCTCCTCTCTCCGTCCTCCTCCTCCTCTCTCCATTCTCCTCCTCTCTCAGTCCTCATCCTCCTCCTCCTCCTCTCTCCATTCTCCTCCTCTCTCCATCCTCCTTCTCACTCCATTCTCCTCCTCTCTCCGTCCTCCTCCTCCTCTCTCCATTCTCCTCCTCTCTCCGTCCTCATCCTCCTCCTCTCTCCATTCTCCTCCTCTCTCCATTCTCCTCCTCTCTCCATTCTCCTCCTCTCTCCGTCCTCCTCCTCCTCTCTTTATCCTCCTCCTCTCTTTATTCTCCTCCTCTCTCCATTCTCCTCCTCTCTCCGTCCTCCTCCTCCTCTCTCCGTCCTCATCCTCCTCCTCCTCCTCTCTCCATTCTCCTCCTCTCTCCATCCTCCTTCTCACTCATCCTCCTTCTCACTCCATTCTCCTCCTCTCCATTCTCCTCCTCTCTCCATCCTCCTTCTCTCTCCATCCTCCTCATCTCCCTACTTTTTTCTATTTCCACCCCTCACCTCTTTAGACGTATGTTATTCTCCATGTTATTATTTTGTGACTCTTTAAGACTGGCGCTGTCAACGTCAAGGTTGTGGGTTCTACTTCCCACAGGGATCACATGTACATACAAACAATGTATGCACCCACTCCGCTGTGTGTCGCTTTGGATAAAAGCCTCTGCTAAGTGGCGTATAACAACAATGGTTCTCCAGCTGTGTTTTTCTATCAGACCGTCTGTCAGAGTTTCATAACTCAATTAGCAGGCTTTGATGGTTTTTTGTTGGGATATTCGTGAGCACACCCTTTTTTCTTGAGGCAAGTCAAAGTTCGGTAGCCAAAGTCTACGCCCCTTCGTCTTTGATTTGTCAACAGTACTACTCCTAGTAGGAGTGGGAACATGAAGTGTTTGTTTTCATGCACATGTTTTCACTTGAGAAATACGGCACCAAACATCTTAGTTAGATGTAAAACTGTATGACTAAGACCTCGGCAGAAACGTCCAAATTAATGACACATGACACAAATTCAGACTATTTTGAGGAAGTGTTTATGACTCTGTTATTGCTACAGTGGCTCAAGAGGGACAAACAACAGTAATATTGGTACTTTTTTTTCAAGTGAAGGTCTTCAGGGAGTATGCGAGCACAGATGTCCCCCTCGCTGAGTTCTGTTAGGACAAACCCAACCTATGTATGCAGAGTTAAGATACCATCACAGGATTCTCTCTGTCCCCTAACTCTACCTTAGTTTACCTTGACAGGATTAAGATACTGGACCTGCTGAAACTAGGTTTCGCTGCCAAGTGTATGTGTGTGCGTGCATGCGAAGGGTTTCTGTGTTAATCTCTGCTGAAGGTGGCAGGTGTCTAAACGAGGTCATCACCTGGTAACCCAATCGCTCTGTCACACTCCTCTCTCTCACACACACACACACACACACACACACACACACACACACACACACACACACACACAATACCTCCACCTCTGTCTTCCTCTCTCTCTTTCTCGTTTTTACATTGTAGTCATTTAGCAGACACTCTTCTCCAGAGTGACTTACAGGAGCAGTTAGGGTTAATAAGTGCCTTGGGCACATCAGCAGATTTTTCACTTAGCCGGCTCGGGGATTTGAACCTTCAGCCTTTTGGTTACTGGCCCAATGAACTTAATCGCTAGGCTACCTGCCACCCATTCTTTCTCTCTCAAACTCCCTGACCAAGCCTGGCTGCCACCCAAGTCAACCAGCTGTCGAAGACAGGAGGGAGAGGAAGAGGATAGATAGATAGATGCAGAGAGGGGGTTGGAACTGTGATGGACACAGGACAATATGGCTAAATTACAATTTTTCTAAATGTGTTAGTCCAGTCACTGTAGCTTAGCATGGTGCAACACCAGGGTTGTGGGTTTGATTCTCGCTTGTGCCACATACAGTATGTAGTGCCTTCAGAAAGTATTCACATCCTTGGACTTTTTTCCACATTCTGATGTGTTACAGCCTGATTTTAAAATGGATTGAATTTAGATTTTGTGTCGCTGTTCTACACACAATATCCCACAATGTCAAAGTGGAATTGTGTTTTTAGAATTAAAAAAAATAAATAATCAAAAATGAAAAGCTTGAGTCTTAAGTCAAGTATTCAAATCCTTTGTTATGGCAAGCCTAAATAAGTTCAGGAGTAAAAATGTACTGAACTTCTTGGCGCACCCATCCCGTATCATTTTCATCAACATCCGTTGAATTGCAGAGCGCCAAATTAAATTACAAAAAATATTTAATTTCCATGAAATCACAAGTGCAATATAGCAAAACACAGCGTAGCTTGTTGTTAATCCACCTGGCATGCCAGATTTCAAAAAAGCTTTACAGCAAAAGCTATCTAAGCGTTTATGTTAGGACATCTCTCTCAGCAGACTAAACATTCCAAACAGCTAGCAGCAAAGTAGACTTTCTGGTCACTAAGTCAGAAAAGCAATAAAATTAATCACTTACCTTTGATGATCTTCAGATGTTTGCACTCACGAGACTCCCAGTTACACAATAAATGTTTATTTTGTTCCATAAAGAAAAATGTTCTATCCAAAATGCCTCCATTTCGTTGGCGCGTTTTGTTCAGAAATCCACAGGCTCGAGCCGTCACGACGGGGCAGACAAATTCCAAATAGTATCCGTAAAGTTTGTAGAAACGTCAAACGTTTTTTATAATCAATCCTCAAGTTGTTTTTAACAATAAATTATCGATAATATTTAAACCGGACCATAGCTTTTCCAATAGGATAGAGAGAGAAAATGTCTGCTCCAATCTGTTGCGCATGCAAAACTCTGCTGGCATCCAGCCATCCACTGACGCACTGTGATCGTTCTCGATAATTTTTCAGAATAAAACACTGAAACTATGTCTAAAGACTGTTCACACCATGTGGAAGCCATAGAGAAAGGAATCTGGTTGATATCCCTTTAAATGGAGGGAAGGCATGCAATGGAACAGAGGTTTCAGGAAAAACAGCACGTCCTGGTTGGATTTTCCTCAGGTTTTCGCCTGCAATATCAGTTATGTTATACACACAGACAATATTTTGACAGTTTTGGAAACTTTAGAGTGTTTTCTATCCTAATCCGATAGTTATATGTATATTCTAGATTCTGGGCCTGAGAAATAGGCCGTTTAATTTGGGTACGTTTTTCATCCAAACATCAAAATACTGCCCCCTACACTCGAGGTTAACAAGTCAGATAATAAGTTGCATAGACTAACTCTGGGGGCAATAATAGTGTTTAACATGATTTTTGAATGACTACCCATCTCTGTACCCCACACATATACAATTATCTTTTAAGGTCCCTAAGTCGGGCAGTGAATTTCAAGCATAGATTCAACCACAAAGACCAGGGAGGTTTTCCCATGCCTTTCAAAGAAGGGCACCTATTGCTAGATGGTTTTTAAAAAAGCAGACATTGAATATCCCTTTGAGCATGGTTTAGTTATTAATTACACTTTGGATGATGTATCAATACACCCAGTCACTACAAAGATACAGGCGCCCAGTTGACGGAGAGGAAGGAAACTGCTCAGGGATTTTTATCATGATGCCAATGGTGACTTTAAAACAGTTAGAGTTTAATGGCTGTGATAGGAGAGAACTGAGGATGGATCAACTTTTTATTTGAGAACAAGTTCTCATTTACAACTGCAACATGGCCAAGATAAAGCAAAGCAGTTTGACAAAAACAACAACAGAGTTACATATGGGATAAACAAACGTACAGTCAATAACACAATAGAAAAATCTATATACAGTGAGTGTAAATGTAGTAAGATTAGGGAGGAAATGGCAATAAATAGGCCATAGTGACAAAATAATTATAATTTAACATTAACACTGGAGTGATAGATGTGCAAGTAGGGATACTGGGGTGCAAAAGATGAAAAATAAATAACAATATGGGGATGAGGTAGTTTGATGGGCTATTTACAGATGGGCTGTGTACAGCTGCAGAGATCGGTAAGCTGCTCTGACAGCTGATGCTTAAAGTTAGTGAGGGAGATATAAGTCTCCAGCTTCAGTGATTTATGCAATTCGTTCCAGTCATTGGCAACAGAGAACTGGAAGGAAAGGCGGCCAAAGGACGTGTTAGCTTTGGGGATGACCAGTGAAATATACCTGCTGGAGCGCGTACTACGGGTGGGTGTTGCTATGGTGACCAGTGACCTGAGATAACGCAGGGCTTTACCTAGCAAAGACTTATAGATGGCCTGGTGCCAGTAGGTTTGGCGAAGAATATGTAGCGAGGGCCAACCAACGAGAGCATTCAGGTCGCAATGATGGGTAGTATATGGGACGTTGGTGACAAAACGGATGGCACCGTGATAGACTACCTCCAATTTACTGAGTAGAGTGTTGGAGGCTATTTTGTAAATGACATCGCCAAAGTCAAGGATCGGTAGGATAGTCAGTTTTACAAGGATATGTTTGGCAGCATAAGTGAAGGAGGCTTTGTTGCCAAATAGGAAGCCGATTCTAGATTTCATTTTGGATTGGAGATGCTTAATGTGAGTCTGGAAGGAGAGTTTACAGTCTAGCCAGACACCTAGGTATTTATAGTTGTCCACATATTCTAAGTCAGAACCGTCCAAAGTTGTGATGCTAGTCGGGCGGGCAGCGATCGTTTGAAGAGCATGCATTTAGTTTTACTAGCATTTAAGTGCAGTTGGAGGCCACGGAAGGAGTGTTGTATGGCATTGAAGCTCGTTTCGAGGTTTGTTAACACAGTGTCCAAAGAAGGGCCAGAAGTATACAGAATGGTGTCGTCTGCGTAGAGGTACAATGATGGCCTACCCCAGCCAAACCCAGACGACTCTGGGCCAATTGTGCACCGCCCTATGGGACTCCCAATCATGGCCGGTTGTGATACAGTCTGGAATCGAACCAGGGTCTGTAGTGATGCCTCTAGCACTGAGATGCAGTGCCTTAGACCGCTGCGCCACTCGGGAGCCCGTAATTGCTTGAGGCAATATCATAAAGCACTAAACCAGAGCATGCAGTTATCAGGAACACAAAATAATACGCTGGAGCTGGGACTGGACGTCAACAGTTATGGAATTCACACATATGCAAAGTATTGACATACAACCACTAGCCTCTAGTCCTGTGTAGCAGACTGTGTGTTATGAACCACTAGCCTCTAGTCCTGTGTAGCAGACTGTGTGTTATGAACCACTAGCCTCTAGTCCTGTGTAGCAGACTGTGTGTTATGAACCACTAGCCTCTAGTCCTGTGTAGCAGACTGTGTGTTATGAACCACTAGTCTCTAGTCCTGTGTAGCAGACTGTGTGTTATGAACCACTAGTCTCTAGTTCTGTGTAGCAGACTGTGTGTTATGAACCACTAGCCTCTAGTCCTGTGTAGCAGACTGTGTGTTATGAACCACTAGCCTCTAGTCCTGTGTAGCAGACTGTGTGTTATGAACCACTAGCCTCTAGTCCTGTGTAGCAGACTGTGTGTTATGAACCACTAGCCTCTAGTCCTGTGGAGCAGACTGTGTGTTATGAACCACTAGCCTCTAGTCCTGTGGAGCAGACTGTGTGTTATGAACCACTAGCCTCTAGTCCTGTGTAGCAGACTGTGTGTTATGAACCACTAGCCTCTAGTCCTGTGGAGCAGACTGTGTGTTATGAACCACTAGCCTCTAGTCCTGTGTAGCAGACTGTGTGTTATGAACCACTAGCCTCTAGTCCTGTGGAGCAAACTGTGTGTTATGAACCACTAGCCTCTAGTCCTGTGGAGCAGACTGTGTGTTATGAACCACTAGCCTCTAGTCCTGTGGAGCAGACTGTGTGTTATGAACCACTAGCCTCTAGTCCTGTGGAGCAAACTGTGTGTTATGAACCACTAGCCTCTAGTCCTGTGTAGCAGACTGTGTGTTATGAACCACTAGCCTCTAGTCCTGTGGAGCAAACTGTGTGTTATGAACCACTAGCCTCTAGTCCTGTGGAGCAGACTGTGTGTTATGAACCACTAGCCTCTAGTCCTGTGTAGCAGACTGTGTGTTATGAACCACTAGCCTCTAGTCCTGTGTAGCAGACTGTGTGTTATGAACCACTAGCCTCTAGTCCTGTGGAGCAGACTGTGTGTTATGAACCACTAGCCTCTAGTCCTGTGGAGCAAACTGTGTGTTATGAACCACTAGCCTCTAGTCCTGTGGAGCAGACTGTGTGTTATGAACCACTAGCCTCTAGTCCTGTGGAGCAGACTGTGTGTTATGAACCACTAGCCTCTAGTCCTGTGTAGCAGACTGTGTGTTATGAACCACTAGCCTCTAGTCCTGTGTAGCAGACTGTGTGTTATGAACCACTAGTCTCTAGTCCTGTGTAGCAGACTGTGTGTTATGAACCACTAGCCTCTAGTCCTGTGTAGCAGACTGTGTGTTATGAACCACTAGCCTCTAGTCCTGTGGAGCAGACTGTGTGTTATGAACCACTAGCCTCTAGTCCTGTGGAGCAAACTGTGTGTTATGAACCACTAGCCTCTAGTCCTGTGGAGCAGACTGTGTGTTATGAACCACTAGCCTCTAGTCCTGTGGAGCAGACTGTGTGTTATGAACCACTAGCCTCTAGTCCTGTGTAGCAGACTGTGTGTTATGAACCACTAGCCTCTAGTCCTGTGTAGCAGACTGTGTGTTATGAACCACTAGTCTCTAGTCCTGTGTAGCAGACTGTGTGTTATGAACCACTAGCCTCTAGTCCTGTGTAGCAGACTGTGTGTTATGAACCACTAGCCTCTAGTCCTGTGGAGCAGACTGTGTGTTATGAACCACTAGCCTCTAGTCCTGTGTAGCAGACTGTGTGTTATGAACCACTAGCCTCTAGTCCTGTGTAGCAGACTGTGTGTTATGAACCACTAGCCTCTAGTCCTGTGTAGCAGACTGTGTGTTATGAACCACTAGCCTCTAGTCCTGTGTAGCAGACTGTGTGTTATGAACCACTAGCCTCTAGTCCTGTGGAGCAGACTGTGTGTTATGAACCACTAGCCTCTAGTCCTGTGGAGCAAACTGTGTGTTATGAACCACTAGCCTCTAGTCCTGTGGAGCAGACTGTGTGTTATGAACCACTAGCCTCTAGTCCTGTGTAGCAGACTGTGTGTTATGAACCACTAGCCTCTAGTCCTGTGTAGCAGACTGTGTGTTATGAACCACTAGCCTCTAGTCCTGTGTAGCAGACTGTGTGTTATGAACCACTAGCCTCTAGTCCTGTGTAGCAGACTGTGTGTTATGAACCACTAGTCTCTAGTCCTGTGTAGCAGACTGTGTGTTATGAACCACTAGCCTCTAGTCCTGTGTAGCAGACTGTGTGTTATGAACCACTAGCCTCTAGTCCTGTGTAGCAGACTGTGTGTTATGAACCACTAGCCCCTAGTCCTGTGTAGCAGACTGTGTGTTATGAACCACTAGCCTCTAGTCCTGTGTAGCAGGATATGTATTTTGATGTGAATCACAGTTTAGCTCCCTGTCTCTGTGAGAGAGAGCAGGGAGCTGGTTGACCTAGCAGGATCAACCTGTTAGAAACCAGAAAAACACGCTCTCACACACACACACACACACACACACACACACACACACACACACACACACACACACACACACACACACACACACACACACACACACAGACTCTCTCACACACACACACAGACTCTCTCACACACGCACACAGACTCTCTCACACATGCACACAGACTCTCTCACACATGCACACAGACTCTCTCACACATGCACACAGACTCTCACACAAATGCACACAGACTCTCACACACACACACACACTGGAAAACAGTAAAGACAGGAAAAGCCTGGACTTAAAATAACATGTCATTCATACAGCAACTTATAACAACAGTTAACTTCAAAAACAAAGGGGCTTATTCTAGACTGGAGGGTGCAACGTCATGGAACCAAATGGCTAGATAAAAATGTGTTGTGTAGAATGGATGTGACTCCCTGTCATGTAGTGTTTCTGCTCTATACACTACAGTTCTATCTGCTACAGTCCACATTACAGTGCATTGAATAAGGGTGGGGTTACTGAGGGGTAGAACTGTCAAAAAACAGGAGGAAAGAGTTAGCCAGCCAACTTCCTAAAACATTCTGAAAGAACACCATAAGTTTGACTTGAAACAAAGACTGACTTGTATGTAACAATGCAGGCATTCGCTGGCACACTTGACCTTTCTGATCCTGCTTTTAACACATCCACATGTTCAAGATATTTGTTACACTTCAAGATATATTCATAAGACATTATCAGTATGTCATACATGCCCCATGGCAAGTACATTGATTATAAGCACATCATAATGCATTGTATGTGTGTGTGTGTCCACCTCTGTGTGGTAATTATCCTGTGTTGTATAGCGTACAAGTGCTTCTGTTTTTAGCCGACTTTCCAGATTGTCTGTGTGCAGACAAACTGCAGCCTCGGCTGTATTCGCCACCCAAAATCACACAACTCACTCACTCACTCTCTCTCTCTCACACACACATACACACCATAAACAAACCCTGTGATTACATACTTGTTTATACGAGCACAGACATACGTATGTACACACACCCTGTCATTATACACAGAGTGACACACTTCAGAATGAGGTCATACCAGACATTTACACTTGTAATATGCACTCATGTATATTTACCCTGCGGATGGAGAGACATTACTGTGGAAGGATAAACATAGAATAAACATAAAGGATACAGACATATAGACATGCATCTCTCTGTCCTCTATCTCTCTCTCACATACACATCATAAACACACAGACATAACCTACATGCTTACTCAGACTGGACACAGAGGAAAACAAAGCAGGTGTGAAACTGTGTGTGTGTGTGTGTGTGTGTGTGTGTGTTTATAATCAGGGGTGGTATGTGAGAGGCTTCTTCAAGGGACAGTCTCACAGCTAGCCCAAGGAGGAGGGGTAAGATGGGAGGATGAGAGGAGAGGAAGGAGGGGGTTGTTGACACAGCTCCAACAACAATCAGAGAAGGATTGGGAGAGAGGGTGTGGGAGAGAGAGATAAAGGGAGAAGGAGGGATAGATAAGGGAGAAAAACAGATGAAAGGAAAGATAAAGGGAGACCGATGAAGGGCGAGAGAGCTGGAGGAGAGAAACAGTCTGTTTTTAACTTGTTTTTGGGTTGTTTATTTGGTGTTACGTAACTCCTGCCTATTTAGTTACAGTCATGTGTGTACGTATAAGTTGTGTTTGCGTGTGTGTTCATTTAAGGTTGTGTGTGTGTGGTTGCCTCACTGTGGGAGATGTGAATTTCTGTGAAAGACAGAGGTTGCTCCTAGCAACGGGCCTCATTGTAAAACAGATCCTTGCTATAGACACACACACACACACACACACACACACACACACACACACACACACACACACACACACACACACACACACACACACACACACACACACTGCTGCCATGAACGGTTTGAGATGTCTTTTCAGTGCTGACTGATCGTTGGGTTTGCTAGTAACAGTAGCCCTGCAATAAAAGAAAGGTTCAGTCTACTTTCAGACAGCCTACTTTCAAACTTCCAGACTCCCATGTGAATGTTGTTTCTCTACAGACCTGCTCAGAGAATCAAAACAACATTTAGTAATTCTCCCATTTGTAAAGAACTTTCATTTGGACCTATATATTTTGATCTCTTTCGATCTCTTATAGTTCTATCTCAGAGGTAGTGTTGAGTTATTAAACAACTAATTGACCAACGTCAGTTCATTTTAGTTCTTTCTTTGTGAGCTCAGCGCGCCATTTCTCTAGAGAAATCAAATAAAGAACTACTGTATGTGGGATGCTGGGAGTTTTCATTAGGCAAATATTCAAACTAGTTCAGCTTAGAAACGTGGTTATTAACTACAATGACCATAATCCACTGCACCTGTTCTCCCTGGCTTGGACAGAGACGGATGGTCTACACACAGGCCGCATAAGAGAGGAATGTACAGACAAGAGGGTTAGTGACCGTTCGTGAGGTAGCTCTGCCCGATTGATAGTTGTAGTAATAAGCAGTACCTTATGTACTTTGAAGAACTAGTACAATTATTTTCAGACAGGTCTGCAGCATACTTAGGCAGCTACTAGCCTAACTAAGTAGGATGACTCAAAGATTGTACAGTGATCAGAGATAACGGTAGATGGTGGTCTAGCTGGCTGGATGCTACTGCCTGATCAGAGATAACGGTAGATGGTGGTCTAGCTGGCTGGATGCTACTGCCTGATCAGAGATAACGGTAGATGGTGGTCTAGCTGGCTGGATGCTACTGCCTGATCAGAGATAACGGTAGATGGTGGTCTAGCTGGCTGGATGCTACTGCCTGATCAGAGATAACGGTAGATGGTGGTCTAGCTGGCTGGATGCTACTGCCTGATCAGAGATGAGATAATGACTTTAAAAACGAAGAAATACATATACAAACCTGGAAAATGTCATTTTTCATAGTAATTTCCTATTTTTCTATTGATGTCTACCCAATGTGGACCTGACAGAGACAATGGAATGTTTTCAATTTTTTGGCATTTGAATGTTCACTATTTTCGGCTTTGGAATTTCCATTCAAAAGCTCAAATCACTTTTAAAGTAATTATTTCATAATGCATTCAATGTTTTTAAAAAGTATCAAAAACTAAATAGAAAAACGTGATTCTTTTTGAATAATCCAAACGGACTTCAAAAAGCACTAATCACTCTGAGAAAATCTACTCCCTGTAGTGCACTACCACTATAACTAAAGCACAGCGCATCAAAAGTAGTGCACTATAAGACGAGAAAGCACTACTTCTGACCAAAAGCTGGACACTATATAGGGATAGGGTGGCAGAAATAGTGCATTATAAAGTGAATAGCGTTCCAGTTGAAATGTGGTTCTAGCACGGCCCACAGTGAAGCAAGTAGAGCCACACTGAGGTCAGGTTTCTAGTTTCTACATTGCATGATGGTTTAATTGGCTTTCAGTGGCATCAGGTTTCCTTTGTGTTTCCTGGAGGCAGAGAGAGCAGTGGGATACCACTAGCTAACTGGCACTGTCTGTCTGTGTGTGTCTGTGTGTCTGTTTCTTTCTGCCTGCCAGAGGTTAACTTTAAGATATGATGACTGTTTACACAACAGTTTATAATGAACAGTAGGAAGCTAGCTGATAGTACTACAGTAATTATCCAAATAAAATCTAGAGTACCCTGAACCGATCAAATCTACCATAAACCACCCCACATCTTTCCAAGTCACCCCATATGTAACGTCCCTATTCCCCATAGCCGTATGAAGTGGCTTGTCCTCAGCTGTAAGCGACTTAACCGTTTTGGGGAAGGTCAGAGAGGGTGGAGGTGAGGACATTCAGGCCGGGAGCTCACCCTAACCCTGTCACCTTTCTCTTGACCTGAACTTGGGGTGACTAGGTCATCACAACACAACCACAGGACCAGACAGTAGCAGAAATCCCAGTTCAAAGTCAAACGCGGTGCACAGCTTGTTTATCTGCGTTTGTTTGAATCACAGTTTGTTTCTAAATGTAGATGAGCTGTTCTAATGTTACCTACCTGGATTATTGTGGTGTAGTATGGTTGTGGTGTAGTATGGTTGTGGTGTAGTATGGTTGTGGTGTAGTATGGTTGTGGTGCACTATGGTTGTGGTGTAGTATGGTTGTGGTGCACTATGGTTGTGGTGTAGTATGGTTGTGGTGCACTATGGTTGTGGTGCACTATGGTTGTGGTGCACTATGGTTGTGGTGCAGTATGGTTGTGGTGTAGTATGGTTGTGGTGTAGTATGGTTGTGGTGCAGTATGGTTGTGGTGCAGTATGGTTGTGGTGCACTATGGTTGTGGTGCACTATGGTTGTGGTGCACTATGGTTGTGGTGCACTGTGGTTGTGGTGCACTGTGGTTGTGGTGCACTGTGGTTGTGGTGTAGGGTGTAGTATGGTTGTGGTGCACTATGGTTGTGGTGTAGTATGGTTGTGGTGCACTATGGTTGTGGTGCACTATAGTTGTGGTGTAGTATGGTAGTGGTGTAGTATGGTTGTGGTGCACTATGGTTGTGGTGCACTATGGTTGTGGTGCACTATGGTTGTGGTGCACTATGGTTGTGGTGCACTATGGTTGTGGTGCAGTATGGTTGTGGTGCAGTATGGTTGTGGTGTAGTATGGTTGTGGTGCACTATGGTTGTGGTGCACTATGGTGAAGGTGCACTATGGTGAAGGTGCACTGTGGTTGTGGTGCAGTATGGTTGTGGTGCACTATGGTTGTGGTGCACTGTGGTTGTGGTGCAGTATGGTAGTGGTGCAGTATGGTAGTGGTGCAGTATGGTTGTGGTTGTGGTGCAGTATGGTTGTGGTGCACTATAGTTGTGGTGCAGTATGGTTGTGGTGCAGTATGGTTGTGGTGTAGTATGGTTGTATGGTTGTGGTGCAGTATGGTTGTGGTGTAGTATGGTTGTGGTGTAGTATGGTTGTGGTGCACTATGGTTGTGGTGCACTATGGTGAAGGTGCACTGTGGTTGTGGTGCACTATGGTTGTGGTGCACTGTGGTTGTGGTGTTGTATGGTTGTGGTGCACTATGGTTGTGGTGTAGTATGGTTGTGGTGCACTATGGTTGTGGTGCACTGTGGTTGTGGTGTAGTATGGTTGTGGTGCACTATGGTGGTGGTGCACTATAGTTGTGGTGCACTATGGTTGTGGTGCACTGTGGTTGTGGTGCAGTATGGTAGTGGTGCAGTATGGTAGTGGTGCAGTATGGTTGTGGTTGTGGTGCAGTATGGTTGTGGTGCACTATAGTTGTGGTGCAGTATGGTTGTGGTGCAGTATGGTTGTGGTGTAGTATGGTTGTGGTGCACTATGGTTGTGGTGCAGTATGGTTGTGGTGTTGTATGGTTGTGGTGCAGTATGGTTGTGGTGTAGTATGGTTGTGGTGTAGTATGGTTGTGGTGCACTGGTTGTGGTGTAGTATGGTTGTGGTGTAGTGTATGGTTGTGGTGCACTATGGTTGTGGTGCACTATGGTTGTGGTACAGTATGGTTGTGGTGCACTATGGTTGTGGTGCACTATGGTTGTATGGTTGTGGTGCACTATGGTTGTGGTGTAGTATGGTTGTGGGGCATTATGGTTGTGGTGAATGCACCAATTTGTAAGTCGCTCTGGATAAGAGCGTCTGCTAAATGACTTAAATGTAAATGTAAATGTGGTGCAGTACGGTTGTGGTGCACTATGGTTGTGGTGCACTATGGTTGTGGTGCACTATGGTTGTGGTGCACTATGGTTGTGGTGCACTATGGTTGTGGTGCAGTATGGTTGTGGTGCAGTATGGTTGTGGTGCAGTATGGTTGTGGTGCAGTATGGTTGTGGTGTGTTTTGGTTTTATGCTGATCATGAAATGACTCTCATCGTTTGCTATTTTTCTGACTGTATGTAACTCTCAGGTGAAACAGTGTTTCTGGGCTGTATAAAAATATGACAGACATTGTTATGTATCCAACATCCACTTATTGAGATTACCAACAAACAGCTCTTCTCATCTCTAAGCCATTATAGAACTAAAAACAACTTTGGCCTGCCAAACTTTCAGCTTTGGTTCAGACTCTACAATAGTACTTATACTCAACTCAATAGTGGTCAGTTATACAACTCAATAGAACAGTCTGACAGTCTCTCGTGTGAGAGAGAAAAACAGACAGATGCCTTGTCTTCTCTCCTGTTAATGGAAGATAATGGTCCATCTCTCTCTTCTATTTTCTTTGTCTCTTCTTCCCTAATGGATAGTTCCTCTCTCATCTCTTTGGCTTTATCATTCTGAAAGTAGAGTCTCATCTAACTAAGTTTTCTATGATGGATGAAATGGACAAAACAAACAAACAGAGAGAAGAATAACCTCTGTCTTTTCTTTCTCTCTCCAGGGTCAGACCTGGGTTCCGTCTATAGATCTAGAAGGTTCTTCTGGAGATGAGTTCTATGATGATGAAGACCTCTTCTCAGGCTCTGGATCTGGCTGTGAGTTTGTTGTGTGTGTGTGTGTGTGTTTGAACATGTAGGGGGCCTATATATACACACACACACACACAATCTAACATAGGCCCACTACCCGTTCAAACATGCCTATGTTAGATTGTGTGTGTGGGAATTCTCTGCAGCCTGTTGGTTTAAGAGGTGACAGCTGCTGTGTTTAAATCTGCAGCTCTGACTCCCAACCCCAAATCTGAGGTCAGATTAAACACAGGGACTACACGCTCGTAAACACACACACACACGCACGTAAACACACACATACACACACACACGCGCGTAAACGCACACACACCCGCGCGTAAACGCACACACACCCGCGCGTAAACGCACACACACCCGCGCGTAAACGCACACACACCCGCGCGTAAACGCACACACACCCGCGCGTAAACGCACACACACCCCCGCGTAAACGCACACACACCCGCGCGCAAACGCACACACACCCGGCGCGTAAACGCACACACCCGCGCGTAAACGCACACACCACCGCGCGTAAACGCACACACACACCCGCGCGTAAACGCACACACACCCGCGCGTAAACGCACACACACACCCGCGCGTAAACGCACACACACACCCGCGCGTAAACGCACACACACACCCGCGCGTAAACGCACACACACACCCGCGCGTAAACGCACACACACACCCGCGCGTAAACGCACACACACACCCGCGCGTAAACGCACACACACGCGCGTAAACGCACACACACACCCGCGCGTAAACGCACACACACACCCGCGCGTAAACGCACACACACACCCGCGCGTAAACGCACACACACACCCGCGCGTAAACGCACACACACCCGCGCGTAAACGCACACACACACCCGCGCGTAAACGCACACACACACACACCCGCGCGTAAACGCACACACACACACACACCCGCGTAAACGCACACACACACACACCCGCGTAAAACGCACACACACACACCCGCGCGTAAACGCACACACACACACACACCCGCGCGTAAACGCACACACACACACACCCGCGCAAACGCACACACACACACCACGCGGCGCAAACGCACACACACACACACCCGCGTAAACGCACACACACACCCGCGCGTAAACACACACACACACCCGCGCGCAAACACACACACACACCCGTAAACACACACACACCCGCGTAAACACACACACACACCCGCGCGTACACACACACACACACCCGCGTAAACACACACACCCGCGCGCGTAAACACACACACACACACCCGCGCGTAAACACACACACACACCCGCGCGTAAACACACACACACACACACACGCGCGTAAACAACACACACACACACACGCGCGTAAACACACACACCCGCGCGAACACACACACACCCGCGTAAAACACACACACACACACCCGCGTAAACACACACACACACACACACACACACGCGCGTAAAACACACACACACACACACGCGCGTAAACACACACACACCCGCGCGTAAACACACACACACCGGCGCGTGAAACACACACACCGGCGCAAACACACACACACCCCGTAAACACACACACCCGCGTAAACACACACACACACCCGCGTAAACACACACACACCCGCGTAAACACACACACACACCCGCGTAAACACACACACACACCCGCGTAAACACACACACACCCGCGTAACACACACACACCCGCGCGTAAACACACACACCCGCGCGTAAACACACACACACCCGCGCGTAAACACACACACACACCCGCGCGTAAACACACACACACCGCGCGTAAACACACACACACCCCGAACACACACACACCCCAGAACACACACCCGCGTAAACACACCCGCAGAACACACACCCGCGCGTAAACACACACCCGCGTAAACACACACCCCCGTAACACACACACCCGCGTAAACACACACACCCGCGTGAAACACACACACACGCGCAGAACACACACACACGCTGCAGAACACACACACACGTGCCAGAACACACACACACACGCGTAAACACACACACACACGCGGCGTAAACACACACACACGCGCGTAAACACACACACACGCGCGTAAACACACACACACGCGCGTAAACACACACACACGCGCGTAAACACACACACACGCGCGTAAACACACACACACGCGCGTAAACACACACACACGCGCGTAAACACACACACACACACGCGCGTAAACACACACACACACACACGCGCAAACACACGCGCGCGTAAACACACGCGCGTAAACACACACGCGCGCGTAAACACACACACCCGCTCGTAAACACACACACACACACACACACACCCGCGTGTAAAAACACACACACACGCGCGCGTAAAAACACACACCCGCGCGTAAAAACACACACACACCCGCGCGTAAAAACACACACACCCGTGCGTAAAAACACACACACACACACACACACACACACCCGTGCGTAAAACACACACACACCCGCGTGTAAACACACACACACACACGCTCGTAAAACACACACACACACACGCTCGTAAACACACACACACACACACCCGCGCGTAAACACACACACCCGCGTAAACAAAACACACACACACGCTCGTAAACACACACACGCTCGTAAACACACACACGCTCGTAAACACACACACCCGCGCGTAAACAAACACACCCGCGCGTAAACAAACACACCCGCGCGTAAACAAACACACCCGCGCGTAAACACACACACGCGCGCAAACACACACACACACACGCGCGCGTAAAAACACACACACACACACACACACACGCGCGTGTAAACACACACACACGCGCGTAAACACACACACGCGCGTAAACAAACAAACAAACACACACACACGCAAGCACACACACACGCGCGTAAACACACACACACGTGCGCGTAAACACACACACACGCGCGTAAACACACACACACACACACGCGTAAACACACACGTGCGCGTAAACACACACACGTGCGCGTAAACACACACACACACGCGCGTAAACAAACACACACACACACGCGCGCGTAAACACACACACACACGCGCGCGTAAACACAAACACACACACACGCGCGCGTAAACACAAACACACACGCGCGCGTAAACACACACACACATGCGCGTAAACACACACACACATGCGCGTAAACACACACACACATGCGCGTAAACACACACGCGCGCGTAAACACACACACGCGTGTAACACACACACGCGCGTAAACACACACATACACACGCGCGTAAACACACACATACACACGCGCGTAAACACACACATACACACGCGCGTAAACACACACATACACACGCGCAAACACACATACACACGCGCGTAAACACACACATACACACGCGCGTAAACACACACATACACACGCGCGTAAACACACACACACACACACACACATACACACGCATAAACACACATACACACACACTTATAAACATAAACACACACGCATAAACACACATACGGACACGCATAAACACACGCACACACATAAACACACGCACACGCATAAACACACACATACACACACATACACACACATACACACGCATAAACACACACATAAACACGCATAAACGCACACATATACACGCATAAACGCACACATACACGCGCATAAACACACACATACACACACATACACACGCATAAACGCACACATAAACACGCATAAACGCACACATATACACGCATAAACACACACATACACACACATACACACACATAAACACACACATACACGGCCTTGCATTAACGAAACACAGGAACTGGACACAGAAACTGAACACTCAGACTGAACGCGTGCACATACCCTCCCAGTAGCCAGATCTCCACCCAGACTAAGTGATCTTATTTACAGTAATCTGATTACAGACAGCAGATCAGATGATCTCATGCAGACAGGCCATTGTGTGTGTTTTAGTTTGAGTATGTGTGTTCTGTGTCTAGTTCCCATGTTTGGTGTGTGTGTGTGTGTGTGTGTGTAGAATTACCTCCATAACGCTTATTTGTAAGAGGCCTTTGTTTGTTTCAGATTAGCTTCTATGACTGTGTTTAGCCATTCTATTTCTGTTTCAGATTAGCTTCTATGACTGTGTTTAGCCATTCTATTTCTGTTTCAGATTAGCTTCTATGACTGTGTTTAGCCATTCTATTTCTGTTTCAGATTAGCTTCTATGACTGTGTTTAGCCATTCTATTTCTGTTTCAGATTAGCTTCTATGACTGTGTTTAGCCATTCTATTTCTGTTTCAGATTAGCTTCTATGACTGTGTTTAGCCATTCTATTTCTGTTTCAGATTAGCTTCTATGACTGTGTTTAGCCATTCTATTTCTGTTTCAGATTAGCTTCTATGACTGTGTTTAGCCATTCTATTTCTGTTTCATATTAGCTTCTATGACTGTGTTTAGCCATTTTATTTCTGTTTCAGATTAGCTTCTATGACTGTGTTTAGCCATTCTATTTCTGTTTCAGATTAGCTTCTATGACTGTGTTTAGCCATTCTATTTCTGTTTCAGATTAGCTTCTATGACTGTGTTTAGCCATTCTATTTCTGTTTCAGATTAGCTTCTATGACTGTGTTTAGCCATTCTATTTCTGTTTCAGATTAGCTTCTATGACTGTGTTTAGCCATTCTATTTCTGTTTCATATTAGCTTCTATGACTGTGTTTAGCCATTCTATTTCTGTTTCAGATTAGCTTCTATGACTGTGTTTAGCCATTCTATCTCTCTCATTTCCTCTCACTCTAATAAGTTTTTTTGTTCATAACTAGTTTAACAGTTAATCCCTTTAACAGTTAATCTCCTTCCCTCTTTCTTTCTCTCCATAGTTCCAGAGATGAAGGTCAACCCTACAGCGGTGGGTGTGTCTTTCAGCACTGAGGAGCCCCTTCCCCTTTCCACCACCCAGGCTACTGGCCCCGCCCCCTCAGCCCCACCTGCAGCCGAGCCCAATCCCAACCCCGACGCTCTCCCCACCCCACTACCCACTGAGGGAGAGGGGGAGAGTGGGATAGAGTGGGAGAGAGGGAGGGAGAGAGAGAGGGAGAGGGAAAGAGAGAGAGTAAGGGAGATGGAGCGGGAGAGGGATAGAGAGAGGGAGAGAGAAAAGGAGAGGGAGAGAGAAAAGGAGAGGGAGAGAGAAAGAGAGAGAGAGAGGCAACGGGAAATAGAGAGGGAAAGAGAAAGAGAACGTGAAAGAGCGAGAGCCGCCCAGACCACCATCTCACCCCATGGCCCGGCAGCTGTTCCCATGGCGACCACCAGCACAGGGACGCCTCTGGCGGAGAGTGTAGTACCCTCTAGTGGTGTGCAGGACCTGATCACCACAGAAGAAGAGGACGAGGATGTCTACCTGTCCCCAGACCCCACCACCAGTATGCCTATGGAGACCACCACGGAAGAAGAAGAAGAGGAAGAAGTGACCACTACTGATGCAGAGACCACACCCCTCCCAAAGACAACAGCTCCACCCACTACGATTGGCCCAGCCCTAACTGAGAGGTCTAGCTCCGCCCCCTTTAGGCCCAGTGTTCTGGTGACCACGCCAATTAAAGCCGCACCCACAGAGAGGAGCACACGCCCACAGCAGCCTTCTACGACAATGGTGTGTGTTTGTGTGTATCCTGTGTGTATTTATCCATCACATGTGGAGTGAGAGACACAGGTGGTCCTCGTTAAGAGCGAGGCTCCTCGTTAGTAGCATCGTTAATGATTAATTACACGATTAGCATCCAGCTAAATAGGCTGAAACACTCCACAGCTTCTGGAGATAATGTGACGTTTATTTGGGTTCTCATTCAGTTGTACAACTGACCAGGTATCTATCCCCTTTCCCCAATCAACAATCTATCTGAACTGACATGGTAATTGTGTGTCTTTCTCTCTCAATCACCCTTTGATTATTTTGCTCTCTCTCTCTCTCTCTCTCTCTCTCTCTCTCTCTCTCTCTCTCTCTCTCTCTCTCTCTCTCTCTCTCTGTGTGTCCCTCTCTCTCTGTGTCCCTGTCTCTCTCTCTCTCTCTGTCTCTCTGTCCTCTCTCTCTGTCCTCTCTGTCTCTCTCTCTCTCTCTCTCTCTCTCTGTCCTCTCTCTCTCTCTCTCTGTCTCTCTCTCTGTCCCTCTCTCTCTCTCTGTCCCTCTCTCTCTGTCCCTCTCTCTCTCTCTGTCCCCTCTCTCTCTGTCCCCTCTCTCTCTGTCTCTGTCTCTGTCTCTCTCTCTCTCTCTCTCTCTCTCTCTCTCTGTCCTCTCTCTCTCTCTCTCTCTCTCTCTCTCTCTCTGTCCCTCTCTCTCTCTCTGTCCTCTCTGTCCCTCTCTCTCTCTCTCTCTCTCTCTCTCTCTCTGTCTCTCTCTCTCTCTCTCCTCTCTCTCTCTCTCTCTGTCCCACTCTCTCTCTCTCTCTCTCTCTGTGTCCCTCTCTCTCTCTCTCTGTCCCTCTCTCTCTCTCTCTCTGTCCCTCTCTCTCTCTCTGTCCTCTCTCTCTCTGTCCCCTCTCTCTCTCTGTCCCCTCTCTCTCTCTCTGTCCCCCTCTCTCTCTCTCTCTGTCCCCTCTCTCTCTCTGTCCCTCTCTCTCTCTCTCTGTCCCTCTCTCTCTCTCTCTCTCCTCTGTCCTCTCTCTCTCTCTCTCTCTGTCCCTCTCTCTCTCTCTCTGTGTGTCCCTCTCTCTCTCTCTCTGTGTCCCTCTCTCTCTCTCTGTGTCCCTCTCTCTCTCTCTCTCTCTGTGTCCCTCTCTCTCTCTCTCTCTCTCTCTGTCCCCTCTCTCTCTCTCTGTCCCTCTCTCTCTCTCTCTCTGTCCCTCTCTCCTCTCTCTCTCTGTCCCCCTCTCTCTCTCTCTCTCTGTCCTCTCTCTCTCTCTCTCTGTCCCTCTCTCTGTCTCTCTCTCTCTCTCTCTCTCTCTCTGTCCCTCTCTCTCTCTGTCCCTCTCTCTGTCCCTCTCTCTCTCTGTCCCTCTCTCTCTCTGTCCCTCTCTCTCTGTCCCTCTCTCTCTCTGTCCCTCTCTCTCTCTGTCCCCTCTCTCTCTCTGTCTCTGTCTCTGTCTCTCTCTCTCTCTCTCTCTCTCTCTCTCTCTCTCTCTCTCTCTCTGTCCCTCTCTCTCTCTCTGTCCTCTCTCTCTCTGTCCCTCTCTCTCTCTCTCTCTCTCTGTCTCTCTCTCTCTCCTCTCTGTCCCTCTCTCTCTCTCTCTCTCTCTCTCTCTGTCCCACTCTCTCTCTCTCTCTCTCTCTCTGTGTCTCTCTCTCTCTCTGTCCCTCCTCTCTCTCTCTCTGTCCTCTCTCTCTCGGTCCCTCTCTCTCTCTGTCCCTCTCTCTCTCTCTGTCCCCCCTCTCTCTCTGTCCCCCCTCTCTCTCTCTCTGTCCCTCTCTCTCTCTGTCCTCTCTCTGTCTCTCTCTGTCCTCTCTCTCTCTCTCTCTCTCTCTCTCTCTCTCTGTCCCTCTCTCTCTCTCTCTCTGTGTGTCCCTCTCTCTCTCTCTCTGTGTCCCTCTCTCTCTCTCTCTGTGTCCCTCTCTGTGTCCCTCTCTCCTCTCTCTCTCTCTGTGTCCCTCTCTCTCTCTCTCTCTCTCTCTCTCTCTCTCTGTCCCTCTCTCTCTCTCTGTCCCTCTCTCTCTCTCTCTCTGTCCCTCTCTCTCTCTCTCTCTGTGTCCTCTCTCTCTCTCTCTGTCCCTCTCTCTGTCCCTCTCTCTCTCTCTCTGTCCTCTCTCTCTGTGTCTCTCTCTGTCCCTCTCTGTCCCCTCTCTCTCTCTCTGTCCCTCTCTCTCTGTCCTCTCTCTCTCTCTCTCTGTCCCTCTCTCTCTCTCTCTCTCTGTCCCTCTCTCTCTCTCTCTCTCTCTCTCTCTCTCTCTCTCTCCTCTCTCTCTCTCTCTCTCTCTGTCCCTCTCTCTCTCTCTGTCCTCTCTCTCTCTCTGTCCCTCTTCGCTCCTCTCTCTTTCTCTCTCTCTCTCTCTCTCTCTCTGTCCCTCTCTCTCTCTCTCCTCTCTCTCTCTGTCCCTCTCTCTCTCTCTCTGTCCCTCTCTCTGTCCTCTCTCTCTCTGTCCCCTCTCTCTCTCTCCCTCTCTCTCCCTCTCTCTCTCTGTCCCTCTCTCTCTGTCCTCTCTCTCTCTCTCTCCTCTCTCTCTCTCTGTCCCTCTCTCTCTCTCTCTGTCCCTCTCTCTCTGTCCCCTCTTTCTGTCTCTCTCTCTCTCTCTCTCTCTCTGTCCCTCTCTCTCTCTCTCTCTCTCTCTGTCCTCTCTCTCTCTCTCTCTCTCCCCCTCTCTCTCTCTCTGTCCCTCTCTCTCTCTCTCTCTGTCCCTCCTCTCTCTGTCCCTCTCTCTCTCTGTCCCTCTCTCTCTGTCCCCTCTCTCTCTCCTGTCTCTCTCTCTCTCTGTCCCCTCTCTCTCTCTGTCCTCTCTCTCTCTCTGTCCTCTCTCTCTCTCTGTCCCTCTCTCTCTCTCTCTGTCCTCTGTGTCTCTCTCTCTGTCCCTCTCTCTGTCCCTCTCTCCCTCTTTCTCTGTCCCTCTCTCTCTCTCTCTCTCTCTCTCTCTCTCTCTGTCCCTCTCTCTCTCTGTCCTCTCCTCTCTCTCTCTCTCTGTCCTCTCTCTCTCTCTCTCTCTCTCTCGTCTCTCTCTCTCTCTCTCTCTCTCTCTCTCTCTCTCTCCTGTCTCTCTTTCTGTCCTCTCTCTCTCTCTGTCCCTCTCTCTCTCTCTCTCTGTCCCTCTCTCTCTCTCCTGTCCTCTCTCTCTGTCCCTCTTTCTCTCTCTCTCTCTCTCTCTCTCTCTCTGTCTCTCTCTCTCTGTCCCTCTTTCTCTCTCTCTCTGTCCCTCTTTCTCTCTCTCTTTCTGTCCCTCTCTCTCTCTCTCTCTGTCTCTCTCTCTCTCTGTCCCTCTTTCTGTCTTTCTCTCTCTCTCTCTCTCTCTCTGTCCCTCTTTCTGTCTCTCTCTCAGAATAATGAATTAGGGGTTAATGGACCCAGCGGAGACTTTGAGATCCGGGAGGAGGACCGTCGCCAGGGCAACGAGGTTGTTGGTCGTGGCCTTGGCATGGAGACTGGGGCAGAACCTGATCTGATTGGCAACACAATTAACACAGGAAGTTCTGCCGCTCAACTTCCTCAGAAGAACATCTTGGAGAGGAAGGAGGTTCTGATAGGTGAGGACACACACAACACTGTCTGTCGGTCAGTCTGAAAAATAAAACCACCCATAGCAAACCTTTCCCTCCACTAGTATATCTCTCTCCTTCTCTCTCTTTCCCTCTACTAGTATGTCTCACGCCTCTCTCTTTCCCTCTACTAGTATGTCTCACTCCTCTCTTTCCCTCTACTAGTATGTCTCTCTCCTTCTCTCTCTTTCCCTCTACTAGTATGTCTCACGCCTCTCTCTCTCTTTCCCTCTACTAGTATGTCTCTCTCCTTCTCTCTCTTTCCCTCTACTAGTATGTCTCACTCCTCTCTCTCTTTCCCTCTACTAGTATGTCTCACGCCTCTCTCTCTTTCCCTCTACTAGTATGTCTCTCTCCTCTCTCTTTCCCTCTACTAGTATGTCTCTCTCCTTCTCTCTCTTTCCCTCTACTAGTATGTCTCACGCCTCTCTCTCTTTCCCTCTACTAGTATGTCTCTCTCCTTCTCTCTCTTTCCCTCTACTAGTATGTCTCACTCCTCTCTCTCTCTTTCCCTCTACTAGTATATCTCTCTCCTTCTCTCTCTTTCCCTCTACTAGTATGTCTCACGCCTCTCTCTCTCTTTCCCTCTACTAGTATGTCTCTCTCCTTCTCTCTCTTTCCCTCTACTAGTATATCTCTCTCCTTCTCTCTCTTTCCCTCTACTAGTATGTCTCTCTCCTTCTCTCTCTTTCCCTCTACTAGTATGTCTCTCTCCTTCTCTCTCTTTCCCTCTACTAGTATGTCTCACGCCTCTCTCTCTTTCCCTCTACTAGTATGTCTCTCTCCTTCTCTCTCTTTCCCTCTACTAGTATGTCTCACTCCTCTCTCTCTCTTTCCCTCTACTAGTATATCTCTCTCCTTCTCTCTCTTTCCCTCTACTAGTATGTCTCTCTCCTTCTCTCTCTTTCCCTCTACTAGTATGTCTCACTCCTCTCTCTCTCTTTCCCTCTACTAGTATATCTCTCTCCTTCTCTCTCTTTCCCTCTACTAGTATGTCTCTCTCCTTCTCTCTCTTTCCCTCTACTAGTATGTCTCTCTCCTTCTCTCTCTTTCCCTCTACTAGTATGTCTCACGCCTCTCTCTCTTTCCCTCTACTAGTATGTCTCTCTCCTTCTCTCTCTTTCCCTCTACTAGTATGTCTCACTCCTCTCTCTCTCTTTCCCTCTACTAGTATATCTCTCTCCTTCTCTCTCTTTCCCTCTACTAGTATGTCTCACTCCTCTCTCTCTCTTTCCCTCTACTAGTATGTCTCACTCCTTCTCTCTCTTTCCCTCTACTAGTATGTCTCACTCCTTCTCTCTCTTTCCCTCTACTAGTATGTCTCACTCCTTCTCTCTCTTTCCCTCTACTAGTATGTCTCACTCCTCTCTTTCCCTCTACTAGTATGTCTCACTCCTCTCTCTGTCCCTCTACTAGTATGTCTCACTCCTTCTCTCTCTTTCCCTCTACTAGTATGTCTCACTCCTTCTCTCTCTTTCCCTCTACTAGTATATCTCACTCCTTCTCTCTCTTTCCCTCTACTAGTATATCTCACTCCTTCTCTCTCTTTCCCTCTACTAGTATGTCTCACTCCTCTCTTTCCCTCTACTAGTATATTTCACTCCTCTCTTTCCCTCTACTAGTATGTCTCACTCCTCTCTTTCCCTCTACTAGTATGTCTCACTCCTCTCTCTGTCCCTCTACTAGTATGTCTCACTCTTCTCTCTCTTTCCCTCTACTAGTATGTCTCACTCCTTCTCTCTCTGTCCCTCTACTAGTATGTCTCACTCCTTCTCTCTCTGTCCCTCTACTAGTATGTCTCACTCCTTCTCTCTCTTTCCCTCTACTAGTATGTCTCACTCCTCTCTTTCCCTCTACTAATATGTCTCACTCCTCTCTTTCCCTCTACTAGTATGTCTCACTCCTCTCTTTCCCTCTGCTAGTATGCCTCACTCCTCTCTTTCCCTCTACTAGTATGTCTCACTCCTCTCTCTGTCCCTCTACTAGTATGTCTCACTCCTCTCTCTGTCCCTCTACTAGTATGTCTCACTCCTCTCTCTCTTTTCCTCTACTAGTATGTCTCACTCCTTCTCTCTCTGTCCCTCTACTAGTATGTCTCGCTCCTTCTCTCTCTTTCCCTCTACTAGTATGTCTCACTCCTCTCTTTCCCTCTACTAGTATGTCTCACTCCTCTTTCCCTCTACTAGTATGTTCCACTCCTCTCTTTCCCTCTACTAGTATGTCTCACTCCTCTCTCTCTTTCCCTCTACTAGTATGTCTCACTCCTTCTCTCTCTTTCCCTCTACTAGTATGTCTCACTCCTCTCTCTCTTTCCCTCTACTAGTATGTCTCACTCCTTCTCTCTCTTTCCATTTACTAGTATGTCTCACTCCTCTCTTTCCCTCTACTAGTATGTCTCACTCCTCTCTTTCCATCTACTAGTATGTCTCACTCCTCTCTTTCCCTCTACTAGTATGTCTCACTCCTCTCTTTCCCTCTACCAGTATGTCTCACTCCTCTCTTTCCCTCTACCAGTATGTCTCACTCCTCTCTCTGTCCCTCTACTAGTATATCTCACTCCTCTCTCTCTTTCCCTCTACCAGTATGTCTCACTCCTTCTCTCTCTGTCCCTCTACTAGTATGTCTCACTCCTTCTCTCTCTGTCCCTCTACTAGTATGTCTCACTCCTTCTCTCTCTGTCGCTCTACTAGTATGTCTCACTCCTTCTCTCTCTGTCCCTCTACTAGTATGTCTCACTCCTTCTCTCTCTTTCCCTCTACTAGTATGTCTCACTCCTCTCTTTCCCTCTACTAGTATGTCTCACTCCTCTCTTTCCCTCTACTAGTATGTCTCACTCCTCTCTTTCCCTCTGCTAGTATGTCTCACTCCTCTCTTTCTTTCCCTCTACTAGTATGTCTCACTCCTTCTCTCTCTTTCCCTCTACTAGTATGTCTCACTCCTCTCTCTCTTTCCCTCTACTAGTATGTCTCACTCCTTCTCTCTCTTTCCATCTACTAGTATGTCTCACTCCCTCTCTCTCTTTCCCTCTACTAGTATGTCTCACTCCTTCTCTCTCTTTCCCTCTACTAGTATGTCTCACTCCTCTCTTTCCCTCTACTAGTATGTCTCACTCCTCTCTTTCCCTCTACTAGTATGTCTCACTCCTCTCTTTCCCTCTACTAGTATGTCTCACTCCTCTCTTTCCCTCTGCTAGTATGTCTCACTCCTCTCTTTCTTTCCCTCTACTAGTATGTCTCACTCCTTCTCTCTCTTTCCCTCTACTAGTATGTCTCACTCCTCTCTCTCTTTCCCTCTACTAGTATGTCTCACTCCTTCTCTCTCTTTCCATCTACTAGTATGTCTCACTCCCTCTCTCTCTTTCCCTCTACTAGTATGTCTCACTCCTTCTCTCTCTTTCCCTCTACTAGTATGTCTCACTCCTCTCTTTTCCTCTACTAGTATCTCTCTTTCCCTCTACTAGTATGTCTCACTCCTCTCTTTCCCTCTACTAGTATGTCTCTCCTCTTTCCCTCTACTAGTATGTCTCACTCCTCTCTCTTTCCCTCTACTAGTATGTCTCACTCCTCTCTCTCTTTCCTCTACTAGTATGTCTCACTCTCTCTCTCTTTCCTCTACTAGTATGTCTCACTCCTTCTCTCTCTTTCCATCTACTAGTATGTCTCACTCCCTCTCTCTCTTTCCCTCTACTAGTATGTCTCACTCCTTCTCTCTCTTTCCCTCTACTAGTATGTCTCACTCCTCTCTTTCCCTCTACTAGTATGTCTCACTCCTCTCTTTCCCTCTACTAGTATGTCTCACTCCTCTCTTTCCCTCTACTAGTATGTCTCACTCCTCTCTCTCTTTCCCTCTACTAGTATGTCTCACTCCTTCTCTCTCTTTCCCTCTACTAGTATGTCTCTCTTCCCTCTACTAGTATGTCTCACTCCTCTCTTTCCCTCTACTAGTATGTCTCACTCCTCTCTTTCCCTCTACTAGTATGTCTCACTCCTCTCTTTCCCTCTACTAGTATGTCTCACTCCTTCTCTCTCCTTCCCTCTACTAGTATGCCTCACTCCTCTCTCTGTACCTCTACTAGTATGTCTCACTCCCTCTCTCTCTTTCCCTCTACTAGTATGTCTCACTCTCTGTCCCTCTACTAGTATGTTTCACTCCTCTCTTTCCCTCTACTAGTATGTCTCACTCCTCTCTTTCCCTCTACTAGTATGTCTCACTCCTCTCTTTCCCTCTACTAGTATGTCTCACTCCTCTCTTTCCCTCTACTAGTATGTCTCACTCATTCTCTCTCTTTCCCTCTACTAGTATGTCTCACTCCTTCTCTCTCCTTCCCTCTACTAGTATGTCTCACTCCTCTCTCTGTCCCTCTACTAGTATGTCTCACTCCTCTCTCTCTTTCCCTCTACTAGTATGTCTCACTCCTTCTCTCTCTGTCCCTCTACTAGTATGTCTCACTCCTCTCTCTCTCTTTCCCTCTACTAGTATGTCTCACTCCTCTCTCTCTCTTTCCCTCTACTAGTATGTCTCACTCCTTCTCTCTCTGTCCCTCTACTAGTATGTCTCACTCCTCTCTTTCCCTCTACTAGTACGTCTCACTCCTCTCTTTCCCTCTACTAGTATGTCTCACTCCTCTCTCTGTCCCTCTACTAGTAGATATCACTCCTCTCTCTCTTTCCCTCTACCAGTATGTCTCACTCCTCTCTCTGTCCCTCTACTAGTATGTCTCACTCCTCTCTCTCTCTTTCCCTCTACTAGTATGTCTCACTCCTTCTCTCTCTGTCCCTCTACTAGTATGTCTCACTCCTCTCTTTCCCTCTACTAGTACGTCTCACTCCTCTCTTTCCCTCTACTAGTATGTCTCACTCCTCTCTCTGTCCCTCTACTAGTATATATCACTCCTCTCTCTCTTTCCCTCTACCAGTATGTCTCACTCCTTTTCTCTATGTCCCTCTACTAGTATGTCTCACTACTTCTCTCTCTGTCCCTCTACTAGTATGTCTCACTCCTTCTCTCTCTGTCCCTCTACTAGTATGTCTCACTCCTCTCTGTCGCTCTACTAGTATGTCTCACTCCTTCTCTCTCTGTCCTCTACTAGTATGTCTCACTCCTTCTCTCTCTTCCCTCTACTAGTATGTCTCACTCCTCTCTTTCCCTCTCTTCCCCCTCTACTAGTATGTCTCACTCCTTCTCTCTGTCCCTCTACTAGTATGTCTCACTCCTCTCTTTCCCTCTACTAGTATGTCTCACTCCTCTCTTTCCCTCTACTAGTATGTCTCACTCCTCCTTTCCTCTACTCTCCTGTCTTTCCTCTACTAGTATGTCTCACTCCTCTCTTTCCCTCTACTAGTATGTCTCACTTTCCCTCTCTACGTCTCTCTTTCCCTCTACTAGTATGTCTCACTCCTCTCTCTTCCCTCTACTAGTATGTCTCACTCCTCTCTTTCCCTCTACTAGTATGTCTCACTCCTCTCTTTCCCTCTACTAGTATGTCTCACTCCTCCTCTTTCCCTCTACCAGTATGTCTCACTCCTCTCTTTCCTCTACTAGTATGTCTCACTCATTCTGTCTCTTTCCCTCTACTAGTATGTCTCACTCCTTCTCTCTTTCCCTCTACTAGTATGTCTCACTCCTCTCTCTGTCCCTCTACTAGTATGTCTCACTCTCTCTCTCTTCCCTCTACTAGTATGTCTCACTTTCTCTCTCTGTTCCTCTACTAGTATGTCTCACTCCCTTCTCTCTCTGTCCCTCTACTAGTATGTCTCACTCCTTTTCTCTCTGTCCCTCTACTAGTATGTCTCACTCCTTCTCTCTCTGTCCCTCTACTAGTATGTCTCACTCCTCTCTTTCCCCTCTACTAGTCGTCTCACTTTCTCTTTCCCTCTACTAGTATGTCTCACTCCTCTCTTTCCCTCTACTAGTATGTCTCACTCCTCTCTCTCTTTCCCTCTACTAGTATGTCTCACTCCTTCTCTCTCTGTCCCTCTACTAGTATGTCTCACTCCTCTCTTCCCTCTACTAGTATGTCTCACTTTCCTTCCCTCTACTAGTATGTCTCACTCCTCTCTTTCCCTCTACTAGTATGTCTCACTCCTCTCTTTCCCTCTACTAGTATGTCTCACTCCTTCTCTCTCCTTCCCTCTACTAGTATGTCTCACTCCTCTCTCTGTACCTCTACTAGTATGTCTCACTCCCTCTCTCTTTCCCCTCTACTAGTATGTCTCACTCCTCCTCTGTCCCTCTACTAGTATGTTTCACTCCTCTCTTTCCTCTACTAGTATGTCTCACTCCTCTCTTTCCCTCTACTAGTATGTCTCACTCCTCTCTAGTATGTCTCCTCTCTTTCCCTCTACTAGTATGTCTCACTCATTCTCTCTCTTTCCCTCTACTAGTATGTCTCACTCCTTCTCTCTCTTCCTCTACTAGTACTCCTCTCTGTCTAGTATGTCTCACTCCTCTCTCTCTTTCCCTCTACTAGTATGTCTCACTCCTCTCTCTCTGTCCCTCTACTAGTATGTCTCACTCCTCTCTCTCTCTTTCCCTCTACTAGTATGTCTCACTCTCTCTCTTTCCCTCTACTAGTATGTCTCACTCTCTCTCTCTTGTCCCTCTACTAGTATGTCTCACTCCTCTTTCCCTCTCTTTCCTCTACTAGTATGTCTCACTCCTCTCTCTCTTTCCTCCTAGTATGTCTCACTCCTCTCTTCCCTCTACTAGTATGTCTCACTCCTTCTCTTTCCTCTACTAGTATGTCTCACTAATCCTTCTCTCTGTCCCTCTACTAGTATGTCTCACTCCTTCTCTCTCTTTCCTCTACTAGTATGTCTCACTCCTCTCTTCCCTCTACTAGTATATCTCTCTCTTTCCTCTACTAGTATGTCTCACTCCTCTCTTTCCTCTACTAGTATGTCTCACTCCTCTCTTTCCCTCTACTAGTATGTCTCACTCCCTCTCTTTCCCTCTACTAGTATGTCTCACCCTTCTCTCCTCTCTTTCCCTCTACTAGTATGTCTCACTCCTTCTCTCTCTTTCCCTCTACTAGTATGTCTCACTCCTCTCTTTCCTCTACTAGTATGTCTCACTCTCTCTCTTTCCCTACTATGTATGTCTCTTCCCTCTACTAGTATGTCTCTCTCTTTTCCCTCTACTAGTATGTCTCACTCCTCTCTCTCTCTTCCCTCTACTAGTATGTCTCACTCCTCCTCTCTCTTCTTTCCCTCTACTAGTATGTCTCACTCCCTCTACTCTCTCTTCCCTCTACTAGTATGTCTCACTCCTCTTCCCTCTACTAGTATGTCTCACTCCTCTCTTTCCTCTCTAGTATGTCTCACCCTCTCTTCCCTCTACTAGTATGTCTCACTCCTCTCTTTCCTCTCCTCCTTTCCTCTACTAGTATGTCTCACTCCTGTCTCTTTCCCTCTACTAGTATGTCTCACTCCTTCTCTCTCTTTCCTCTACTAGTATGTCTCACTCCTCTCTGTCCCTCTACTATTCCTCTCTTGTCCCTCTACTAGTATGTCTCACTCCTCTCTCTCTTTCCTCTACTAGTATGTCTCACTCCTCTCTCTCTGTCCCTCTACTAGTATGTCTCACTCCTTCTCTCTCTGTCCCTCTACTAGTATGTCTCACTCCTCTCTCTCTCTGTCCCTCTACTAGTATGTCTCACTCCTCTCTCTTCTACTAGTATGTCTCACTCTCTTTCTGTCCTCTACTAGTATGTCTCACTCCTCTCTTTCCCTCTACTAGTATGTCTCACTCCTCTCTTTCCTCTACTAGTATGTCTCACTCCTCTTTCCTCTACTAGTATGTCTTTCCTCTACTAGTATGTCTCACTCTCTCTCTTTCCCTCTACTAGTATGTCTCACTCCTTCTCTCTTTCCCTCTACTAGTATGTCTCTTTCTTTCCCCTCTACTAGTATGTCTCACTCTTCTCTCTCTCTTTCCATCTACTAGTATGTCTCACTCCTCTCTTTCCCCTCTAGTATGTCTCTCTCTTTCCATCTACTAGTATGTCTCACTCCTCTCTTTCCCTCTACTAGTATGTCTCACTCCTCTTTCCCTCTACTAGTATGTCTCACTCCTCTCTTTCCCTCTACCAGTATGTCTCACTCCTCTCTTCCCTCTACTAGTATGTCTCACTCACTCTCTCTCTTTCCCTCTACCAGTATGTCTCACTCCTTCTCTCTCTTTCCCTCTACTAGTATGTCTCACTCCTCTCTCTCTTTCCCTCTACTAGTATGTCTCACTCCTTCTCTCTCTTTCCCTCTACTAGTATGTCTCACTCCCTCTCTCTCTTTCCCTCTACTAGTATGTCTCACTCCTTCTCTCTTTCCCTCTACTAGTATGTCTCACTCCTCTCTTTCCCTCTACTAGTATGTCTCACTTCTCTTTCCCTCTACTAGTATTCCTTCTTTCCCTCTGCTAGTATGTCTCACTCCTCTCTTTCCTCTACTAGTATGTCTCACTCTTCTCTCTCTTTCCCTCTACTAGTATGTCTCACTCCTCTCTTCTTTCCCTCTACTAGTATGTCTCACTCCTTCTCTCTCTTTCCATCTACTAGTATGTCTCACTCCCTCTCTCTCTTTCCTCTACTAGTATGTCTCACTCCTTCTCTCTCTTTCCTCTACTAGTATGTCTCACTCCTCTCTTTCCCTCTCTAGTATGTCCTCTTTTCCCTCTACTAGTATGTCTCACTCCTCTCTTTCCCTCTACTAGTATGTCTCATTTCTTTCCCTCTGCTAGTATGTCTCACTCCTCTCTTTCTTTCCCTCTACTAGTATGTCTCACTCCTTCTCTCTCTTTCCCTCTACTAGTATGTCTCACTCCTCTCTCTCTTTCCCTCTACTAGTATGTCTCACTCCTTCTCTCTCTTTCCATCTACTAGTATGTCTCACTCCCTCTCTCTCTTTCCCTCTACTAGTATGTCTCACTCCTTCTCTCTCTTTCCCTCTACTAGTATGTCTCACTCCTCTCTTTCCATCTACTAGTATGTCTCACTCCTCTCTTTCCCTCTACTAGTATGTCTCACTCCTCTCTTTCCCTCTACTAGTATGTCTCACTCCCTCTTTCTCTACTAGTATGTCTCACTCCTCTCTTTCCCTCTGCTAGTATGTCTCACTCCTCTCTTTCTTTCCCTCTACTAGTATGTCTCACTCCTTCTCTCTCTTTCCCTCTACTAGTATGTCTCACTCCTCTCTCTCTTTCCCTCTACTAGTATGTCTCACTCCTTCTCTCTCTTTCCATCTACTAGTATGTCTCACTCCCTCTCTCTCTTTCCCTCTACTAGTATGTCTCACTCCTTCTCTCTCTTTCCCTCTACTAGTATGTCTCACTCCTCTCTTTCCCTCTACTAGTATGTCTCACTCCTCTCTCTCTTTCCCTCTACTAGTATGTCTCACTCCTTCTCTCTCTCTGTCCCTCTACTAGTATGTCTCACTCCTCTCTTTCCCTCTACTAGTATGTCTCACTCCTCTCTTTCCCTCTACTAGTATGTCTCACTCCTCTCTTTCCCTCTACTAGTATGTCTCACTCCTCTCTTTCCCTCTACTAGTATGTCTCACTCCTCTCTTTCCCTCTACTAGTATGTCTCACTCCTTCTCTCTCCTTCCCTCTACTAGTATGCCTCACTCCTCTCTCTGTACCTCTACTAGTATGTCTCACTCCTCTCTCTCTTTCCCTCTACTAGTATGTCTCACTCCTCTCTCTGTCCCTCTACTAGTATGTTTCACTCCTCTCTTTCCCTCTACTAGTATGTCTCACTCCTCTCTTTCCCTCTACTAGTATGTCTCACTCCTCTCTTTCCCTCTACTAGTATGTCTCACTCCTCTCTTTCCCTCTACTAGTATGTCTCACTCATTCTCTCTCTTTCCCTCTACTAGTATGTCTCACTCCTTCTCTCTCCTTCCCTCTACTAGTATGTCTCACTCCTCTCTCTGTCCCTCTACTAGTATGTCTCACTCCTCTCTCTCTTTCCCTCTACTAGTATGTCTCACTCCTTCTCTCTCTGTCCCTCTACTAGTATGTCTCACTCCTCTCTCTCTCTCTTTCCCTCTACTAGTATGTCTCACTCCTCTCTCTCTCTTTCCCTCTACTAGTATGTCTCACTCCTTCTCTCTCTGTCCCTCTACTAGTATGTCTCACTCCTCTCTTTCCCTCTACTAGTACGTCTCACTCCTCTCTTTCCCTCTACTAGTATGTCTCACTCCTCTCTCTGTCCCTCTACTAGTAGATATCACTCCTCTCTCTCTTTCCCTCTACCAGTATGTCTCACTCCTCTCTCTGTCCCTCTACTAGTATGTCTCACTCCTCTCTCTCTCTTTCCCTCTACTAGTATGTCTCACTCCTTCTCTCTCTGTCCCTCTACTAGTATATATCACTCCTCTCTCTCTTTCCCTCTACCAGTATGTCTCACTCCTTTTCTCTCTGTCCCTCTACTAGTATGTCTCACTACTTCTCTCTCTGTCCCTCTACTAGTATGTCTCACTCCTTCTCTCTCTGTCCCTCTACTAGTATGTCTCACTCCTTCTCTCTCTGTCGCTCTACTAGTATGTCTCACTCCTTCTCTCTCTGTCCCTCTACTAGTATGTCTCACTCCTTCTCTCTCTTTCCCTCTACTAGTATGTCTCACTCCTCTCTTTCCCTCTACTATTATGTCTCACTCCTCTCTCTCTTTCCCTCTACTAGTATGTCTCACTCCTTCTCTCTCTGTCCCTCTACTAGTATGTCTCACTCCTCTCTTTCCCTCTACTAGTATGTCTCACTCCTCTCTTTCCCTCTACTAGTATGTCTCACTCCTCTCTTTCCCTCTACTAGTATGTCTCACTCCTCTCTTTCCCTCTACTAGTATGTCTCACTCCTCTCTTTCCCTCTACTAGTATGTCTCACTCCTCTCTTTCCCTCTACTAGTACGTCTCACTCCTCTCTTTCCCTCTACTAGTATGTCTCACTCCTCTCTTTCCCTCTACTAGTATGTCTCACTCCTCTTTCCCTCTACTAGTATGTCTCACTCCTCTCTTTCCCTCTACTAGTATGTCTCACTCCTCTCTTTCCCTCTGCCAGTATGTCTCACTCCTCTCTTTCCCTCTACTAGTATGTCTCACTCATTCTGTCTCTTTCCCTCTACTAGTATGTCTCACTCCTTCTCTCTCTTCCCTCTACTAGTATGTCTCACTCATTCTCTCTCTTTCCCTCTACTAGTATGTCTCACTCCTTCTCTCTCTATCTCTTTATCTCTCCGTATTCTTCTGACGGGCGTAGCTTTTGTCTTTATTCTGATTGGCTGTCTGTGTCTCCCCCAGCCATTCTGATTGCTTGCCTGCTGGCGGTGGTTTTCGCTGACTTCGTGGTGATCGGTAAAGAGCAGGAGTCAAAGCAGGCTAACTGTGTCCTTAGTGTGTCTGTGCGCTGGACACATGCTGTTAGTGTGTTGTAGTATGTAGGAACAGTAGCCTACACATGATTTGTGTGTGTTAGTGACACGGGATCTTAATATGTAGGGACGGTCATGACACATGATAGCGTGTACTATGTAGATACTATGTAAATACACACAGCTTGGGGTATAATAGATGATCATGACAGACGTCAGTTCATATGTTAGCATTGCCTGCAGTGCTTAAAGTGGTACTTGAAGATGCCGTTACTCACTAAACTCATTTAATTTACCATACCGGGGTAATTTTATTATATTTGAATCTATTTAGATTCCATATTCTCCAGAAGACATATAGAAGCAGTAGACAATTAGAGACACCAGTGGTCTGTATACCAGTGGTCTGTATACCAGTGGTCAGCGCTAGCCCACTTCAACCACTTGCATGGCATTAGTGTATGTGTCTCTGTTCTTTACATGTTCTGAATCTTTTGTCCTATTCAGAATTAGTTCTACATTGTTTGACCATATGTCTCTCTCTCTCTCTGTTTCCCCCTTCCTCTTACTTTCTCCCTTCCTCCCACTCTGTCCCTACCTCCCTCTCCCTACCATCCCTTCCTCTATCTCTCCGTCCACAGCGGTGATAGTGGGGGGCGTGGTAGGGGCCCTGTTTGCAGCGTTCCTGGTCATGCTGCTGGTGTACAGGATGAAGAAGAAAGATGAAGGCAGCTACACACTGGAGGAACCCAAGCAAGCCACCGTCACCTACCAGAAAGCTGACAAACAGGAGGAGTTCTACGCATAACACACACAGAGAGATGCTTATCACTCCAGCTCCCTTCCCGTCCTGTCGCTTCACATCTCCTTCCCATCCTTCTCCCGTATCTTCCTCCCTCTCTTCTCTCCTATGTTCCTGTCCTCCATGTCAGTTGTTACTGAGAGTGCCCGTCTCTCCACGGACCCAAACATTTCTTTAAAAAATATAAATACACTTTTTAAAAAAAATGTAAAAAAAATATATCAGCTGGAAAAAAATATATAAAAATGTGACACAATATTTTTTTTTTTAAGTAAATGTTGTTATTGATATTATATGATTATTGTTCTGATGATGTAATGAACTGATTATTTTGTAAAAACACAAGCTCCTATCCGGTGTTCTAGCACAATACTCTAGTGTCTGTTCCACGGAGCGAATGAGCCAAGTGAAAGAGGGATGGGGGAGAAGAAGGGACAGAGACAGAGGAGGAAAGAGAGTGTCATCTGATTGGCCACACAGACACTGGGGTCAAAGGTTAGAGGAAAGGTCTCCATTGTAGTGCCTTCCATTGCCCTGGTGCTCTCTCTCTCACACACACACACACACACACACACACACACACACACACACACACACACACACATGGCTTGGACCCCTCTCTCTGTGCTTGGCCAATCAGAGTAGGGGAACCCTCCCACAACGCTCTGACAACCTCAGGACAACCTTGTGGCAGCATTCACTGGTAGTTAGCAAGGGATTCTAACCAGGGATATAGTGTTAAATCAAATGGTGGGTAAACAAACCGCTGGGGTAACATAAACATTAGCTAATGCTAAAAACGCTACCTAATGGTAGTAGTTGTGTAAACACTGTTCACCAAGTGAAGGGGTGTTTAAACAACAGATTACGAGTGTTTACCCTCCTCAACATCCCTGGGTTGTATTCATTAGGCACCAAACAAAGAAAACGGCCTGAAACAAAGGACTACCTGGTCCAATAAGAAATGCACATTTCCGTATTCCATTGCAAAATGTTTTACAACGTTTTCCGTTGTGTGTCAATGAATACGACCCTGGTGCTGAATGCTAACACAGGGCTAGCGGCTAGCTGTCTGGTTTGCTCCTTTACGCTGTACAAAGGTGATTAGTTCTATGGATAGTAATAATAACCAATAATATATCAATGTTCTGGACTGGTTGGTAAATAATAGTAATAATGAAAATAATACTCGAATGAACGAAAGGATGTGTATTTAGCGGTTTCAAAAGTTTATATGTAAATATCATTGGTTGAAATACTTTTTCTGTCGTTGCCACTAACCAGTCGCATGATCACCATTTCTATATCACGTCAATCTGTGGAGCTGTGCTCTCAACACACACACACACCACACACACTCACAAGTACGCACTCACACACTTAAGCAAATATACACACGCCGTACATGCAAGCATGCGCTCACAAGCTCAAACACACACACACACAAATATATCACTTGCGCTTCATTGACTAAATATATATATATATAAATCATATCACTCACTCAACATATTATCATTATCCTCATCACACAAGCTGGTTTCAGTACATTATTAATAAGTGACTGATCAGTTGCTGGTTGGTTAGAGTTTGGTTCGTTGTGTAAAGGCACCAGCATGTATCCATCCAATCCCCTGCATGCTCTTTCTTTCTCTTCTACCATTGGCTGTATATTTGGGGGTGGGCTGGTCTTTGGGACTGTGAGGGAGGGGCTTACGATGCTGAACTTCAAGTAGAAGTTGTCCATCAGTAGGTGTGGGGACAGGAGTTGAAGTGGGGGCAGTGGGTGGGGACAGGAGTTGAAGTGGGGGCAGTGGGTGGGGACAGGAGTTGAAGTGGGGGCTGTGGGTAGGGGTGGAGACAGGAGTTGAAGTGGGGGATGTGGGTAGGGGTTGGTACAGGAGTTGAAGTGGGGGTAGTGGGTGGGGACAGGAGTTGAAGTGGGGGCTGTGGGTAGGGGTGGGGACTGGAGTTGAGTTGGAGGCTGTGCTTTCTATCTAAGATTGTAACAATAACCAACACACGAGTACGACTGGACTAGTAGCTTCTAATATATTCAGTACTGTAGAACAACTGCATGGGAGTCAAACTATACTAGTCTGTGTGTGTGTGTGTGTGTGTTCTGAGAGGAATGTACTGTGGGCAGGTGTGTATTTGACCTGCTCCAGCAGTTCTGACGCTCTTCCATAGTCAGGTAGTCACACCTGTACCCCTGTGTGTGTGTGTGTGTGTGTGTGTGTGTGTGTGTGTGTGTGTGTGTGTGTGTGTGTGTGTGTGTGTGTGTGTGTGTGTGTGTGTGCGCGCCTCAACTGCTTTGCCCCCTCTTTTTTTTAAGCAGTGAACGCCTCTTATTTCACATCAGACTTGTGTGTGTGTGTGTGTGTGTAGGTCTCACCTGTTCACTGCTGAATGTGGGGCTAGTCTGCTTTTTCACACACAATCTGTCACTCACGGTCTGTTTGTCTGTAGCAGGACTGACTGACATCACACATCACAGACAGAACTACACCTGAACTGTCTTTTCTAAACTTACCTTCCAACTGTTAACATGTGTTTGTACCCATATAAGTCTGCATAGCCAAATAATAGAGAGAGAGAGAGAGAGAGAGAGAGAGAGAGAGTGTGTGTGTGTGTGTGTGTGTGTGTGTGTGTGTGTGTGTGTGTGTGTGTGTGTGTGTGTGTGTGTGTGTGTGTGTGTGTGTGTGTGTGTGTGTGTGTGTGTGTGTGTGTGTGTGTGTGAGAGAGTGTGTGTGTGTGTGCCAAGTTGGTGGAAGGCCACACCACACTGTGTTTGCTGTTACCCATCCTGTTTTTATACATTTGCATTTTTTAAGGCTGTTTCTGTCATTGGCTGCTGAGCGCCGGGAGGCGGACCTCTGCGCCACGGCCCTGCCACTAATTTGCCACTCTGTTCCAAATAAAAGACCTCATTGGTTAACACACTGTCGTCTGTGATTTTATTGGCTGAGGGTATGGTGTGGGGGTGGAACATGAGGGGACTAATGGTTTTGAGAGCTCTGTATAGTGCAGATAAAATAGAAAAATCACATATAGAACTGACAAACATATCGCTCTGACACAATAAATCTCAAATCATTAACCTCTACCTCCTAGTGCCTAAACATTTGAGTAGATCTGAGTGGAATTGAATAGTGTAGGTAGGTATTATTCTAGACAGACACTCCTTCAGTCTACACCAATCCAATGCTTTTAAATCCTAGAGAAGGAGTGTAAGTGTGTACTGTACATTTCAGGGAGAAGCAGGGGGAGAATGGGAGGGTTTAACATGTCATACATCGATGGAGTGACGCTGGCTGGGTGATGGTGTGACACTCTGCCCTCTGGTGTTTGACTATGGTGTTACATCCCAGTGGCCACATTTATTGTATTATTTTATTTCACCTTTATTTAACCAGGTAGGCAAGTTGAGAACAAGTTCTCATTTACAATTGCGACCTGGCCAAGATAAAGCAAAGCAGTTCGACAGATACAACGACACAGAGTTACACATGGAGTAAAACAAACATACAGTCAATAATACAGTATAAACAAGTCTATATACAATGTGAGCAAATGAGGTGAGAAGGGAGGTAAAGGCAAAAAAGGCCATGGTGGCAAAGTAAATACAATATAGCAAGTAAAACACTGGAATGGTAGTTTTGCAATGGAAGAATGTGCAAAGTAGAAATAAAAATAATGGGGTGCAAAGGAGCAAAATAAATAAATTAATTAAATACAGTTGGGAAAGAGGTAGTTGTTTGGGCTAAATTATAGGTGGGCTATGTACAGGTGCAGTAATCTGTAAGATGCTATGACAGTTGGTGCTTAAAGCTAGTGAGGGAGATAAGTGTTTCCAGTTTCAGAGATTTTTGTAGTTCGTTCCAGTCATTGGCAGCAGAGAACTGGAAGGAGAGGCGGCCAAAGAAAGAATTGGTTTTGGGGGTGACTAGAGAGATATACCTGCTGGAGCGTGTGCTACAGGTGGGAGATGCTATGGTGACCAGCGAGCTGAGATAAGGGGGGACTTTACCTAGCAGGGTCTTGTAGATAATAATAATAATAATAATAATAATAATAATAATATATGCCATTTAGCAGACGCTTTTATGACATGGAGCCAGTGGGTTTGGCGACGAGTATGAAGCGAGGGCCAGCCAACGAGAGCGTACAGGTCGCAATGGTGGGTAGTATATGGGGCTTTGGTGACAAAACGGATTGCACTGTGATAGACTGCATCCAATTTGTTGAGTAGGGTATTGGAGGCTATTTTGTAAATGACATCGCCAAAGTCGAGGATTGGTAGGATGGTCAGTTTTACAAGGGTATGTTTGGCAGCATGAGTGAAGGATGCTTTGTTGCGAAATAGGAAGCCAATTCTAGATTTAACTTTGGATTGGAGATGTTTGATATGGGTCTGGAAGGAGAGTTTACAGTCTAACCAGACACCTAAGTATTTGTAGTTGTCCACGTATTCAAAGTCAGAGCCGTCCAGAGTAGTGATGTTGGACAGGCGGGTAGGTGCAGGTAGCGATCGGTTGAAGAGCATGCATTTAGTTTTACTTGTATTTAAGAGCAATTGGAGGCCACGGAAGGAGAGTTGTATGGCATTGAAGCTCGTCTGGAGGTTAGTTAACACAGTGTCCAAAGAAGGGCCAGAAGTATACAGAATGGTGTCGTCTGCGTAGAGGTGGATCAGGGACTCACCAGCAGCAAGAGCGACCTCATTGATGTATACAGAGAAGAGAGTCGGTCCAAGAATTGAACACTGTGGCACCCCCATAGAGACTGCCAGAGGTCCGGACAGCAGACCCTCCAATTTGACACACTGAACTCTATCAGAGAAGTAGTTGGTGAACCAGGCGAGGCAATCATTTGAGAAACCAAGGCTGTCGAGTCTGCCGATGAGGATGTGGTGGTTGACAGAGTCGAAAGCCTTGGCCAGATCAATGAATACGGCTGCACAGTAATGTTTCTTATCGATGGCGGTTAAGATATCGTTTAGGACCTTGAGCGTGGCTGAGGTGCACCCATGACCAGCTCTGAAACCAGATTGCATAGCAGAGAAGGTATGGTGAGATTCGAAATGGTCTGTAATCTGTTTGTTGACTTGGCTTTCGAAGACCTTAGAAAGGCATGGTAGGATAGATATAGGTCTGTAGCAGTTTGGGTCAAGAGTGTCCCCCCCTTTGAAGAGGGGGATGACCGCAGCTGCTTTCCAATCTTTGGGAATCTCAGATGACACGAAAGAGAGGTTGAACAGGCTAGTAATAGGGGTGGCAACAATTTCGGCAGATCATTTTAGAAAGAAAGGGTCCAGATTGTCTAGCCCGGCTGATTTGTAGGGGTCCAGATTTTTCAGCTCTTTCAGAACATCAGCTGAATGGATTTGGGAGAAGGAGAAATGGGGAAGGCTTGGGCGAGTTGCTGTTGGGAGTGCAGTGCTGTTGACCGGGGTAGGAGTAGCCAGGTGGAAAGCATGGCCAGCCGTAGAAAAATGCTTATTGAAATTCTCAATTATGGTGGATTTATCAGTGGTGACAGTGTTTCCTATCTTCAGTGCAGTGGGCAGCTGGGAGGAGGTGTTCTTATTCTCCATGGACTTTACAGTGTCCCAGAACCTTTTTGAGTTAGTGTTGCAGGAAGCAAATTTCTGCTTGAAAAAGCTAGCCTTGGCTTTTCTAACTGCCTGTGTATAACGGTTTCTAGCTTCCCTGAACAGCTGCATATCACGGGGGCTGTTCGATGCTAATGCAGAACGCCATAGGATGTTTTTGTGTTGGTTAAGGGCAGTCAGGTCTGGGGAGAACCAAGGGCTATATCTGTTCCTGGTTCTAAATTTCTTGAATGGGGCATGTTTATTTAAGATGTTTAGGAAGGCATTTTTTAAAAATATCCAGGCATCCTCTACTGACGGGATGAGATCAATATCCTTCCAGGAAACCCTGGCCAGGTTGATTAGAAAGGCCTGCTCGCTGAAGTGTTTCAGGGATGAGTGGAGGTCGTTTGACCGCTGACCCATTACGGATGCAGGCAATGAGGCAGTGATCGCTGAGATCTTGGTTGAAGACAGCAGAGGTGTATTTAGAGGGGAAGTTGGTTGGGATGATATCTATGAGGGTGCCCGTGTTTAAGGCTTTGGGGTGGTACCCGGTCGGTTCATTGATCATTTGAGTGAGATTGAGGGCATCAAGTTTAGATTGTAGGATGGCTGGGGTGTTAAGCATGTTCCAGTTTAGGTCGCCTAGCAGCACAAGCTCTGAAGATAGATGGGGGGCAATCAGTTCACATATGGTGTCCAGAGCACAGCTGGGGGCAGAGGGTGGTCTATAGCAGGCGGCACATACCTCCCTGACGCTACAGAATCTACTGGTCTGATTCACTGGCGAAGGGGAAAGAAGGGAGATATATTGGGGTTGCTGCTACTACTTGCTGTACTTGATTATTTGTGAATCGTGTAACAGTATATTATAGAGATGTGAAGGGAATGAAGTGGAGCTGGATAGCCAGTTACAGTCAATGGAGCTGAGCTCACTGTTGTGGGTGATATATTACTAGCACAAACCAATTATTGTAGGCTTACCATATTTGCACTTTACAGCTGTAGAACTGAACCCCCATATGAGTAACACATTTCATCATAAACCAGCCATAAGGTCCCTGCATACCCCCTAGATAAAATTACGAATATATCTGTTAGACTCATCGCTATTGCCTTGAATGCCACCAAACGTTTGAAGGGTGTCTCTGAATTGATAAAGGAACTGGCCTGCCATATCAGTCTAGATTTTTTATTTTAATTTTACAATAATGATCTGAATTTAATTTTGTTTTCATATTATGAAAGCTAGTTCATACATAGCATTACCACAATAAGGGTGCTGGAATTTACACCACACTCGTGTAGTAGTGTAGGTCCCTAGGCCCACGGTGGTCTGTTCCCAGGTGTTCTGATCAGTGGAATCTCCCTACTCGGTTCTGTTCGGATCGTTGAGGACTCTCATTGGCTGATTCAGCTCAACCGCTACATGTGATTGTTCTGTCTTCAACTTGCTAATTTGTCAATCAACCTTATCACGTCTCGAAACGGTGCAAACTCATGCATCAATTCCAAAAAAGCGTGTTTGACTTTATCGGTAAATAAATTGCTAGTTTAGAGTTTGATGCTCGTGAAAGCAGGTTCGTTATGGATGACATGCGTGAGGCAGCGGATGATTACGGTGAGGAAGAAATTAACTCATTACCTTGCAGTCGTTTAATTAATTGATTCATTGTTCAAACAGTAATTAACTCGGCCTTTAACTAATAGGTTAACTCTCCCGTTGTTTCACAGAAGAACAGTATCTAAGTAGTTAGACGTTTTGCTCAAGTGAATTTGGCCTAGTTAACAGCCTAACTTTTTTTTGTTGGGCAGTTTTAATAAGAAACAGGCTGCGACTGTTTAAAGGCCTTATACTTTAGAAAGCTAACGTTAGCAATTAGAGACGGATCGAAATGTAGGCTACATAATGAGTGACGTTAGGCTATCTGGATGAAACTATGGGAAGGTCATGTTTTTTTTTCAATGCATTTTTATTTATTTAACTAGGCAAGTCAGTTAAGAACATCTTATTTACAATGACAGCCTACCAAAAGGCATCATGCGGGGCCGGGATATATACACACACACACACATATATATATATATATATACAAAACACACATCACGACGAGACACCACAACACTACATAAAGAGAGACCAAAGACAACAATACATAATGGCAGCAACACATGACAACACCACGGTAGCAGCACAAAACATGGCAGACAACAGCACAAAGGGCAAGAAGTTAGAGACACCAACAACACATCACGCGAAGCAGCCACAAGTGTCAGTAAGAATATTCACGATGTAAATAAACCTGTCCAGTTTGAGTGTTTTTTTTTATTGCAGCTCGCTCCAGACGCTAGCTGCTTCGAACTGAAAAGAGTAGCGACCCAGGGATGTGTGTGCTTAAGGGACCTCTAACGGAATGTGACTGGCAGAACGGGTGGAGGATGAGGGTTGCATTAGGCATCACAGATAGGGGGAGTGAAGCCTAAGAGGGTTTTTATAAATTAGTCAAGGGGAGGGTTTAGTGTGTATAGATATATATATATCTAGTGTAGGGGAGGGTCATGTAATTGATTACATTTATATATATATATATCGACTTGTGCCTGATGCTGCCACTCATCTCTGATTATCAGCTGGGTGTGCAATATGAAGTGCATGCTTGGAGAGTCACAGAGCAAAGGTATATTTCTAAGATAACTGATGGGATGGTGTAAATACAGCTAAGCTGCATCACACACTGCAATGGCTGTTCCAACCCTAAGCCCCTGCCTGCTCTGCTCTTGCTGATCAAAAACTTTTTTTGTATGCTTCCTAACCAATGGCTGTACTGTGTAGGTCTCTGGTGGCAGTTCAGGAGGAGAGTCAAAGGCTTCTTAAAAAAATATTATTTGATTAGGCCTAGTCCATCTTGCATGTAGT
>NC_068440.1:21459065-21644065 GCF_023373465.1 Oncorhynchus keta | reverse complement strand
TGCGATTAGCATGAGGTTGTAAGTAACAAGAACATTTCCCAGGACATAGACATATCTGATATTGGCAGAAAGCTTCAATTCTTGTTAATCTAACTGAACTGTCCAATTTAAAGTAGTGATTACAGTGAAACAATACCATGCTATTGTTTGAGGAGAGTGCACAGTTTTGAACTTCAAAAGTTATTAGGCACATTTGGACAGTATTGATACAAAATTTGGAACAGAAATGCAATGGTTCATTGGATCAGTCTAAAACTTTGCACATACACTGCTGCCATGTAGTGGCCAAGATCTATATTGCACCTGGGCTGGAATAATACATTATGGCATTTCTCTTGCATTTCAAAGATGATGATACAAAACTTTTTTCTTTTAAACGGTTGTTTTTTTCTTTGTATTATCTTTAACCAGATCTAATGTGTTATATTCTCCTACATTCCATTCACATTTCCACAAACTTCAACGTGTTTCCTTTCAAATGGTACCAAGAATATGTATATCCTTGCATCAGGGCCTAAGCTACAGGCAGTTAGATTTGGGTATGTCATTTTAGGCGAAAATAGAAAAAAACGGGGCCGATCCTTAAAAGTTTTTACCACGTGAACTCAGCACTTATATATTTCTCTCAGACGGAAGTAGTGAATTCAGATTGTTTTGTGAACTTTATCAAAAACAGTTGTTGAAGTGGGCACTTACATTTTCAACTGCTTGAGTATAACAACACCTCTTACAGAATACATCTAATACTAACTCATTAGATAGACTGTCTTCAGTAGCCCCATGGTGCTATCTGTCCACATGTCTTCACCATGCTGTTCTCTGTCTGTTATCTGCTGAAAGGAGGTGTGTGTGTGTGTCTGTGTATGTGTGTGCGTGTGTATAACATCACACTAACTCAGACAGAATATCTCAAGCTCAGACAGAATATCTCTACAGTTGTTGTCAGCAGTGTAAAAGCCCTGACTGAGATCTTCTCTGATCCTGTCACAGAACAAGTGCCTTTATAGATCCTGTCACTGACAAAGCAGAGACAAGGAGATGGAACGAAAGCCAAAGACCGGAAAGATATACACACTCACAAACGTACATGTACAAACCACCAAAGCTTTTCTAAACCACCAGCCATTTAGACCAACAACACTCTCACTGTAATAGAGGTCAGAGTGAAAGAGAGAGGGAGAGGTCCTAAATGGACTTTAAAAATTACTTGAAGAGAACAATGTGAGCTTTATTCATCTTCTCTCTTCTCTCTCTCCCTCATACCTTTCTCTCATTCTCTCTCTTCTCTCTCTCCCTCATACCTTTCTCTCATTCTCTCTCTTCCCTATCTCCCTCATACCTTTCTCTCATTCTCTCTCTTCTCTCTCTCCCTCATACCTTTCTCTCATTCTCTCTCTTCCCTCTCTCCCTCATACCTTTCTCTCATTCTCTCTCTTCCCTCTCTCCCTCATACCTTTCTCTCATTCTCTCTCTTCCCTCTCTCCCTCATACCTTTCTCTCATTCTCTCTCTTCCCTCTCTCCCTCATACCTTTCTCTCATTCTCTCTCTTCTCTCTCCCTCATCTCTCTCTTTCCTCTCACCCTCAAGGCTCTCTCTCCTGCATTTCTCTCTCTTTCTTTTTCTCTCTCTCTCTCAATCTCTCTCTCTGTCTCTTACACGCACGCACGCACGCACACACACACACACTCACTCACTCACTCACTCACTCACTCACTCACTCACTCACTCACTCACTCACTCACCCTTCCGTGAGGAGATGAGTCTAGCCAACAATTCACTGAGGTTGGCTCTGGAGTCTTCGTCTTCTTCTGCCGTATATGGGACGGTATTGTCCAAAGGGGCGGAGCGTGTCTGTCTGAGGCGTGGCTTGGAGAGGAAGTGGGCGTAGGCCTCAAGACGTGCTATCAAAGGGAGCACGAAACACCTTGTTAGCTTTTGTCTACTGTCTTGGGTTGGTTGGTGCAATTCAATGACATATGTAAAAATATTGTGATAATAATTGATTGATATAATCTGTTATTGCTAGTGCGTCTTTCTAGAGCCCAAGAATTGCCGTAAAAAGCATAAACATTTATCATATCATCAGGACACCGGTTTGAACAAAACGTATCCATCAGTTCCATTGTACCAGGAAAGATAAATCAAGCTCAGCTAAAGCATTTTAACGTATTAGATTGAAATGTATTTGACATCCAGATGTGATCTCCCTGTTCTTACCTTCAGAGGAAGGGGGCATGGCAGGGTCGCCCTCTTGGAGGGGGGGAGAGGACTGGGGTCGTCCCAAACAGCTAGTGGACAGGACCACCAACAGAACACACACACACAACCCCGCCGTCATCTGGGGGAGAGAGAGGGGAAGAGGGGTAGAGGGGAAGAGGGGAAGAGGGGTAGAGGGGAAGAGGGGTAGCGGTGAGAGGAGTGGAGAGGAGAGGAATGTGACATAAAGGTGTGTATGGTTAAACTACTTCTTTCGTCTGTCGGTGAAAAGCAAGACACCCCTTCACTAATTTACTGGAAGTCTTGACTTGTTCATCCCAAAGAGGCATTAGTGATGTGATGAGGTTATTGAAATGTTCTGGAGAGACTTAGGAAAACCTTTTCCTTCTCTTTCACCCCTGATCTGTTTCTTCCCTCCCCTCTGAGATCTCTTCACTCATTAAGTCAGAATATAACTGAAGGACTGAACTTCTTGTCCAGATTATTAGTCCAAATAAAATATGCTACAATAGAATATAAGAGAATATAATAGAATGTAGACTAAAGTGATCCCTAAAAGATAAAATGACACAAATGTGTGGCACAGTAATTGTCAATCTGAATGACTGATAAATGTTGGCAGTCTGTAAAGTGCTCTATGGGAGACCAGTGAGGTCACTGTCAGCTGTTCCCATCACTAAACCTACACTTCAGCTGCTACACTTCAACCGATCATTTACATACACTTCACCATATCACTCATTACACACACAGCAGTCCACGCTACATCATTTATCTACTTGATCAAACACAACCTAACAAGAAAATACAGCAATTGGATTAATGAAAAAAACCATTCCGTTAAAATATTGTTTTCCAGAGATCTTGTACTTATTCCTGACTCAAGAACAACTACATACAATTTGGTAATTCATTTGTTCTCAATTAACTGAATAAAGGTTGAGAAATATAGAGAAGAACACTCCCAGAGCGAGAGAGAAAAGGAAGGAAGAAGTGCTGTTCTTACCTTGAGGAAAGAGAGTCCTTGTGTTGGAGGAGTGTTTGAGAGAGGGATGAAGGGACTTCTCCGCTCAGAGAGAGAGGCACCCCTTATATACACCCCGGCTCTCCACCCAGTCTGTGTGTGTGTGTGTGCTGAGTTTTGTGTCAGCTTTTACCTCAATGATGAGTCAGTGTGTGTGTCAGTGGGTTTTCTCAGTGTGTGAGAGCTTGGTTATGCCCATTAGGCCCCCTAGGGGGCATTACCTACAGCGGGGCAAAAAGTATTTAGTCAGCCACCAATTGTGCAAGTTCTCCCACTTAAAAAGATGAGAGAGGCCTGTAATTTTCATCATAGGTACACTTCAACCATGACAGACAAAATGAGAAAAAAAATCCAGAAAATCACATTGTAGGATTTTCAATTAATTTATTTGCAAATTGTGGTGGAAAATAAGTATTTGGTCACCTACAAACAAGCAAGATTTCTGGCTCTCACAGACCTGTAACTTCTTCTTTAAGAGGCTCCTCTGTCCTCCACTCCTTACCTGTATTAATGGCACCTGTTTGAACTTGTTATCAGTATAAAAGACACATTTTCTATAGGATTGAGGTCTGGGCTTTGTGATGGCCACTCCAATACCTTTACTTTGTTGTCCTAAAACCATTATGACATTGTCCATTTGGAAGACCCATTTGCGACCAAGCTTTAACTTCCTGACTGATGTCTTGAGATGTTGCTTCAATATATCCACATAATTTTATTGCCTCGTGATGCCATCTATTTTGTGAAGTACACCAGTCCCTCCTGCAGCAAAGCACCCCCACAACATGATGCTGCCCCTCCCCTGTTCTTCACAGTGGGATAGTGTTCTTCGGCTTGCAAGCCTCCCCTTTGTCCTCCAAACATAACGATGGTCATTATGGCCAAATAGTTATATTTTTGTTTCATCAGACCAGAGTACATTTCTCCTAAATGTACGATCTTTGTCCACATGTGCAGTTGCAAACCGTAGTCTGGCTTTTTTATGGCGGTTTTGGAGCAGTGGCTTCTTTCTTCCTGAGTGGCCTTTCAGGTTATGTTGATTTAGCACTTGTTTTACTGTGGTTATAGATACTTTTGTACCTGTTTCCTCCAGCATCTTCACAAGGTCCTTTGCTGTTGTTCTGGGATTGATTTGCACATTTCGCACCAATGTACGTTCATCTCTAGGAGACAGAAAGCATCTCCTTCCTGAGCGGTATGACGGCTGCGTGGTCCCATGGTGTTTATACTTGCGTACTACTGTTTGTACAGATGAACGTGGTACCTTCAGGCATTTGGAAATTGCTCCCAAGGATGAACCAGACTTGTGGGGGTCTACAATATTTTCTGAGGTGATTTCTTTTGATTTTCCCATGATGTCAAGCAAAAAGGCAGTTAGTTGGAAGGTAGGTCTTTGAAACACATCCACAGGTACACCTCCAATTGACTCAAATTATGTCAATTAGCAGAAGCTTCTAAAGCTGTGACATATTTTTTTTTTACATTTTCCAAGTCAACTTAGTGTATATAAACTTCTGACCCACTGGAATTGTGATACAGTGAATTATAAGTGAAATAATCTGTCTGGAAACAATTTTTGGAAAAATTATTGTGTCATGCACAAAGTAGATGTCCTAACCGACTTGCCAAAACTATCGTTTGTTAACGAGAAATTTGTGGAGAGGTTGAAAAACGAGTTTTAATGACTCCATCCTAAGTGTATGTAAATGTCCGACTTCTTCTTTATCTCCCCTCTCCTTTCTCTCTCTCCCCCACCTCTCTCTCTCTCTCTCTCTCTCTTCCCCACCTCTCTCTCTCTCCCCCACCTCTCTCTCTCTCCCCCACCTCTCTCTCTCTCTCTCTCTCTCTCCCACCTCTTTCTCTCTCTCCCCCACCTCTCTCTCTCTCTCCCCCACCTCTCTCTCTCTCTCTCCCCCACCTCTTTCTCTCTCTCCCCACCTCTCTCTCTCTTCCCCACCTCTCTCTCTCTCCCCACCTCTCTCTCCCTCTTCCCCACCTCTCTCTCTCCCCCACCTCTCTCTCTCTCTCTCTTCCCCACCTCTCTCTCTCCCCACCTCTCTCTCTCCCCCACCTCTTTCTCTCTCTCCCCCACCTCTCTCTCTCTTCCCCACCTCTCTCTCTCTCCCCCCCCTCTCTCTCTCTCTCTCCCCCCCCTCTCTCTCTCTCTCCCCCCCCCCTCTCTCTCTCTCTCTCTCTCTCTCTCTCTCTCTCCCCCCCCTCTTTCTCTCTCTCCCCCACATCTCTCTCTCTCCCCCACCTCTCTCTCTCTCTTCCCCACCTCTCTCTCTCTCTTCCCTACCGCTCTCTCTCTCTTCCCCACCTCTCTCTCTCTCTTCCCCACCTCTCTCTCTCTCTTCCCCACCTCTCTCTCTCTCTCTCTCCCACCTCTCTCTCTCTCTCTCCCCACCTCTTTCTCTCTCTCTCCCCCACCTCTTTCTCTCTCCCCCCCACCCTCTCTCTCTCTCTTCCCCACCTCTCTCTCTCTCTCCCCCACCTCTCTCTCTCTCTCCCCCACCTCTCTCTCTCTCTCCCCCATCTCTCTCTCTCTCTCTCCCCCACCTCTCTCTCTCTCCCCCACCTCTCTCTCTCTTCCCCCTCTCTCTCTCCCCCACCTCTCTCTCTCTCCCCACCTCTTTCTCTCTCCCCCACCTCTTTCTCTCTCCCCCACCTCTTTCTCTATCTTCCCCCTCTCGCTCTCTTTTTTACTTTCTCTCTCCCCTCCATCCTCCATTTATCTCTCTCAGTTGATTGGATGGGAATAAGAGGGATTAAAGAGACTCATTGATCACCGTGGTGACCTGATCAATCATTAGGCATTGATCAGCTGTCTCCGGTGAATATCCTTGTTAAGGGAACAGCGATCTATGAGAGGGTTTACAACGCTGTCACAGAGAGAAAGTCTTCACCTGTCTTTTCACTGGTCTCCTCCAGCTCCAAGGAAACGTTGAAGCCATTGTTAAATGTTCCTGAATCATATATTATGGTACCAATACCACAGATTAAGTTTGTCAGCATGTGGACTGAGAGTCTTTCTCTTATACTTCCTCCTTCTCTTTTTCTCATATTTCTAAACTATCCCTCTTGCTCATTTGCTAAAGACACACTCTCTCTCTCGCTCGCTCTCTCTCTCTCTCTCACTCTCTCTCTGTTCCAATCTCTCTCGCTCTGTTCCAAAGCCTGTTCCAATTTGAATTGATTATCAAATCAAATCAAATTGTATTTGTCACATACACATGGTTAGCAGATGTTAGTGTAGCAAAATGCTTGTGCTTCTAGTTCCGACAATGCAGTAATAACCAACAAGTAATCTAGCTAACAATTCCAAAACTACTACCTTATAGACACAAGTGTAAGGGGATAAAGAATATGTACATAAAGATATATGAATGAGTGATGGTACAGAGCGGCATAGGCAAGATACAGTAGATGGTATTGAGTGCAGTATATACATATGAGATGAGTATGTAAACAAAGTGGCATAGTTAAAGTGGCTAGTGATACATGTATTACATAAGGATGCAGTAGATGATATAGAGTACAGTATATACGTATACATATGAGATGAATAATGTAGGGTATGTAAACATTATATTAGGTAGCATTGTTTAAAGTGGCTAGTGATATATTTTACATCATTTCTCATCAATTCCCATTATTAAAGTGACTGGAGTTGAGTCAGTGTGTTGGCAACAGCCACTCAATGTTAGTGGTGGCTGTTTAACAGTCTGATGGCCTTGAGATTTAAGCTGTTTTTCAGTCTCTCGGTCCCAGCTTTGATGCACCTGTACTGACCTCGCCTTCTGGATGATAGCGGGGTGAACAGGCAGTGGCTCGGGTAGTTGCTGTCCTTGATGATCTTTATGGCCTTCCTGTGACATCGGGTGGTGTAGGTGTCCTGGAGGGCAGGTAGTTTGCCCCCGGTGATGCGTTGTGCAGACCTCACTAACCTCTGGAGAGCCTTACGGTTGTGGGCGGAGCAGTTGCCGTACCAGGCGGTGATACAGCCCGACAGGATGCTCTCGATTGTGCATCTGTAGAAGTTTGTGAGTGCTTTTGGTTACAAGTCGAATTTCTTCAGCCTCTTGAGGTTGAAGAGGCGCTGCTGCGCCTTCTTCACGATGCTGTCTGTGATGTGTACGCCGAGGAACTTAAAACTTACTACCCTCTCCACTACTGTTCCATCGATGTGGATAGGGGGGTGTTCCCTCTGCTGTTTCCTGAAGTCCACAATCATCTCCTTAGTTTTGTTGACGTTGAGTGTGAGGTTATTTTCCTGACACCACACTCCGAGGGCCCTCACCTCCTCCCTTCTGTGGGTGGCGTAGGAGTTGTGTGTGTTAACATGGGTATGTGTTTGTGTAATAGCGTAGTTGCGTGATTGTGTGTGTGTGTGTGTTTGTTTGTTTGTATCATAACGTGGTTGTGTTTTTGTTTGTGTGGTTGTGTGTGGGTGTGTGGGATTGGATCCATAGCAGTGTCGATCTTCATCATTTTTTTACGGCAGGATAGTCTGATAACTGCACATAACTTGTAAGGACTGCACATAACTTGTAAGGACAGCACATAACTTGTAAGGACAGCACATAACTTGTAAGGACAGCATTTAACTTGTAAGGACAGCACATAACTTGTAAGGACAGCACACAACTTGTAAGGACAGTACACAACTTGTAAGGACAGTACACAACTGAAACCAATGTGATCCAGTACTTAAATAAACCTACTGAAAGAGGTGTCATTTTATGAATAGAGTACCTTTTGGGTCATGTCAATTTGTAAAAAAAAATATATATATATTTATTTAACCTCATTTTAAAATACTGTCATTAAGAGCACATGTTCAACTTTATAATGAACATATTTTCCTATCTCAAGAAAAACCGCCAGTGACAGTTAAAGGGTTGAAGTTGTCATCTTTAATCATTGCTAACTCCCCAGGTGACAGGGGGAATTGAAGAGTGTTGTGCGCAACAGGACAAATGAAAGCCTGGGAATGTTTCATTTCTAGCCTGCCTATCTATGGGTAACAGGGTTGATGTGTGATGCTCAACACGCTCCATTTCCCATCACAAAACACTAGAAAGTAGCCAAAAAGAGTGGAACCAGCTCACCTGCTTTAACTCTGATGTGACTATTAGATTTTCTTTTCAGTTTTTCTTTACATAAAAATATGTACAAAGAAAAGGAATTATTAAAACAGTTCACATTACAGGGTTGACCTTAGACCTAAGGGAAACATTTTAATCACAAACCGCTTTAAAGCAACAATCACCATTTGTAACTCTAACAAAGTGGACCCAACCCTGTTTCGATAAAAAGCTGAGGGATGGGGCTGAAGAAATGTTCCCACTCTCAAATTCATAGACAGAGCTACTGGATGCAATGACTGACCAAAATATAGTTTGAACCATGTTTTGAGGCTATATAGTGTTGGTTTACATTTACATTGTTCATAAACATTGGAGTAAAACAAACTGATATTTTGGGTTCTGATGGGATACAACAATTGATCTAAGCTCATGGGGCATTTCTAAGTTATTTTCTTCAAGAATCAATGGGTACTTATCATAAATGTATAAATCCAAAACTGTATGTAGCAACAGCAACTGCAGATTGCCCCTTTAAATAAGTACAAATCTTCAGAAATTACACTACCGTTCAAATGTTTGGGGTCACTTAGAAATGTGGAAACGGACTATTTTTAATGGAATATCTACATAGGTGTACAGAAGCCCATTATCAGCAACCATCACTCCTGTGTTTCAATGGCAAGTTGTGTTAGCTAATCCAAGTGTATCATTTTAAAAGATTACTTGATCATTAGAAAACCCTTTTGCAATTATGATAGCACAGCTGAAAACTGTTGTGCTGATTAAAGAAGCAATAAAACTGGCTTTATTTAGACTAGTTGAGTATCTGGAGCATCAGCATTTGTCGGTTCGATTACAGGCTCAAAATGGCCAGTAACAAATACCTTTCTTCTGAAACTCGTCAGTCTATTCTTGTTCTGAGAAATGAAGGCTATTCCATGCGAGAAATTGCAAAGAAACTGAAGATATCGTACAATGCTGTGTACATATCCCTTCACAGAACAGCGCAACCGGTCTCTACCCAGAAAGAGTAGTGGGAGGCCCCGGTGCACAACTGAGCAAGAGGACAAGTACATTAGAGTGTCTAGTTTGAGAAACAGGCACCTCACAAGTCCTCTACTGGCAGCATCATTAAATAGTATCTGAAAAACACAGTCTCAACGTCAACAGTGAAGAGGCGACTCTGGGATGCTGGCCTAGAACTTTGTTCCAGAGCATAGATATACAGTATGTAATCCAGCTGTTAAATGTAACACTTTATCAGAATGGACTCACATAACCTCTGTGAGGACATAAAAGGCACTCAGAATGTACGACCCATAATGCATTTTGCCATGTCATAGAGAGATTTTTTATGAGATTAATTTTTTTTTAACAATAGAAACCTTCCACCGCCATAGAAACACTCCTAGAGCTGAAACATCTCAACAATTCCTCATACCTCTATCGAAGTAAACACATTTGAGAGAAAGAGAGAAGGAGAGGGAGCGGGAGAGGAAGAAAAAGGCAGAGTGACAGAGTGAGAGGGGGACAGAAACAGAATGAAATGGAGAAAGGGAGAAAGAGAGAGAAACTCTTGCCGAGGGCATATAAATAACAGATTATAGACAGCGCCTCCAGTTCCGTGTAAACACAATCAATTATTCACAGAGGTATTACATTAATACATCTGTCTCTGTAGCATCACCTTTACACACACACACGCACGCACGCACGCACGCACGCACGCACGCACGCACGCACGCACGCACGCACACACGCACGCACGCACACACGCACGCGCACGCACGCACGCACGCACACACACACACACACACACACACACACACACACACACACACACACACACACACACACACACACACACACACACACACACACACACACACACACACACACACACACACACACACACACACACACACACACACACACACACACACACACACACACACACACACACACACACACACACCAACACACACACACACGCACGCACACGCACACGCACGCGCGTGCGCGCGTGTTATTTATTCATCTTTCTGAGATAACAACACTTCCTGTGAGAAAACATCATTTGGCAGAAACTGGTTAGAGGACAACGTTCTAACAAGCAAACAACATGTATTAATATAACAGAGATGGTTTGGGGAACGTTTGTTGGCTCCCCTAGTTAATTCAGAGGCTTTAGCTCAGGGCTAAGCACGGGCTTGTGGCACATAGATCAACCAGGGTTTGAACCCATGCGAGTATTCCTACTGCTAATTGTCTAGTCGTGTCATGTGAGTTTGCATATGTAAGTGTGTAAATGCGTGACCTATTAAGTGCACATCCATGACCACACATGTGAACACACACACAGGTCCCTGATCCTCAGATCAAGTGTTTGTTGCTGCTTCATCGTAACTATGCCAGCAGTTACACACATCATTTATGTGTGCATAATTATCCTTTGACAGTATTGATGGGAAAAGGGAGGTTTCTGACAGAATTACTTCAGTTTGAACATTTACAGTCATTTCTCTGTCACTGAATCTCCAGTGTGAAGTTGAATAAGGAAGACTAATTAGACAGTTTGTTGTCCTGCATGGTGTTGATGCTCCTCAGGCAGTCTGTCTGTCTGTCTGTCTGTATGCTAGTGATTTGGAGGGGGTGGTTTGGCATTCTATGTTCACATGGTGATCTGGAGACAGGTGTTATCTCCTCAGGCTTCTGAAAAGATAGTTTGAATAGTTTGCTTGTATGACTGGCCAGGTATCGAATCTGGGTGGTGCTCACAACTCCTAGTCCGAGTTTGCCCTTTGAACTAAAGCCCAGGCATTCAGAAGCTAACACAAGTCTTTATGTCTCAAGCAAGGATACTCATCAGGCAAGACACCAAACTACCTCTGCTATATGGAATCCCAGTACAGTCCCAAGTCATGAGAGGGTGAAGCGGTTAAGGGGCTTGATTCAATCTTGATCTGGAAAATACCTTTACATTTCAAGCGCTGTAGCGCGACGTAGCGCGCTTGAAATGTAAAGGTATTTTCCGATTTAGCCGACATATGCAGTGTTTAGTGAATTAGAGCTCTGTTACCTGAACCGAGCCCGACGGGCCCGACAATATACATCAGGTTAAGGCCGGGTAGGGACAGTTTTTTTTCATCAATATAAATAGGTTTTGGATATTACTAAATTGATCTCTAACATTTTGAAGCTGAGCCATTTGCTTGTGCTCTGCTGCGCAGTCAAGTCATATCTGACTAAGATCATGACATGGTGTCAGAAATGCTTCAACCTAGTCAAATATAAGACCAGAACATTGCCTGAGTCGACAGGTGAGATTATTTCACAGAAATAGTAACTTTCCTTGATTTTTGTTAAGAGTTAAGAGTGAATAAAAGTAGCTAGCTACCTGCTAACTGCTCTCTGTCATGTCTCGTGAACAGCCCAAGGTGTAGCCGTTGCTATGTAAAATAAAACATGCAGACTAGCAGCAGATTGCATGCAGCATGAGCAGCACAGGGAGCGAGGACAGACAGAGATGAGCAGCTAATGTATACTAAACATTTTTTTTTCTGATTTCGGGTCCGGGGAGGGCCGGGCCTTAAATTTGGCAGAAGCAATCAGGCCTGGGTAGGGTATGGCCTGAACGTTGCGGGTATGGGTAGGCCTCGGGCTTAATATTCATGCCCCTACAGGGCTGCAGTCTCCGTGAACGTGGGAACATTGCCTTTAAATTTAAATCACGCTCTAGCACTGAACTTTGGCGATATGGATGGAATCGAGCCCAAGATGAGTCATTCCAAGACGTCAAGATTTGTCAATTCTCTCCAAGGAGTTGTCAGGTGGCTATTCCTACTGGTGTGAATGAGCCACTGGTTCCAAGAGGATGCAACATGCGAAATTAGAGCCAAAGAAAAGGAAAGCGCTCACATACTGTTTCTTTAAACTTACTTATGGAACTAGCACCCATTTTCAGGAGAGTAGAGTAGATGAGTGGTGAAGAGAGGAGAGAGGGATGAGGAGAGGATAGAGGGATGAGGGGAGGGATAAAAGAAGATGAGAGCAAGATGAGAGGGGAGGTAAAAGGAATGAGAAGAGAGGAGAGGAGGGAAAACAGTACAAACAGCATGCTAATGAAAACTTGATACTAAACTATCAAAATAAAGTTGTCAAAAAATATTAATAGTGAAGTAAAGTACAGAAAAAAACGATTACATTTTTTATTTTTTTTGCTTAAGTACTTTACACCACTGTTGTTACAAAACCATTACACCGCATGACCAAAGGTATGTTCACTCCTGCTCGTCAAACATCTCATTCCAAAATCATGAGCATTAATATGGAGTTGGCCCCCCTTTGCTGTTACAACTCTTCTGGGAAGGCTCTCCACAAGATGTTGGAACATTGCTGCAGGGACTTGCTTCCATTCAGTCACAAGAGCATTAGTGAGGTCGGGGACTGATGTTGGGCGATTAGGCCTGGCTCACAGTCAACGTTCCAATTCATCTTAAGGGTGTTCGATGGGGTTGAGGTTAGGGCTCTGTGCAGGCTTGTCAAGTTCTACCACACCGATCTCGACAAACCATTTCTGTATGGACCTCGCTTTGTGCACAGGGGCATTGTCATGCTGAGACAGGTGAGGGCCTTCCCCAAACTTTTGCCACAAAGTTGGAAGCACAGAATCATCTAGAATGTCATTGTATGCTGAAGCATTAAGATTTATTTTCACTGGAACTAAGGGGCCTAGCCCAAACCATGAAAAACAGCCCCAGACCATTATTCCTCCTCCACCAAACTTTACCGTTGGCCCTATGCATTGGGGCAGGTAGCGTTCTCCTGGCATCCGTCATACCCAGATTCGTCCCTCGGACTGTCAGATGGACGCGTTTCCACTGCTCCAGAGTCCAATGGTGACAAGCTTTACACCACTTCAGCCAACGCTTGGCCTTGCGCATGGTGATCTTAGGCTTGTGTGCTGCTGCTTGGCCATGGAAATCCATTTCATGAAGCTCGCAACGAACAGTTCTTGTGCTGACGTTGATTCCAGAGGCAGTTTGGATCTCGATAGTGAGTGTTCTACTGCCAATGTTTGTCTATGGAAATTGCATGGCTGTGTGCTCGATTTTATACACCTGACAGCAACAGGTATGTCTGAAATAGCCACAGTGTATCTTGTGAGCCATTGGAATTGCATTTATTTTCCAATTACTTAATAGGTCTTAGTCAGATCCCTGAACAATTATTTTGAACCAACAACATACATTCTGATGAGAGTGTGTGTGTGTGTGTGTGTGTGTGTGTGTGTGTGTGTGTGTGTGTGTGTGTGTGTGTGTGTGTGTGTGTGTGTGTGTGTGCGTGCGTGCGTGCGTGCAGGCGTGCGTGCGTGCGTGCGTGCGTGCGTGTGCGTGCGTGTGTGTGTGTGTGTGTGTGGTGTGTGTGTGGTGTGTGTGGTGTGTGTGTGTGTGTGTGCGTACAAGTAGATGGGAGGTATTACGCATTTTTATCTAATAACCCTTGATAAGGGTCAATTATATTGCACTCTGAGACTCATTGCGATGAAAAGGTTTTTTGATGCAGAGACAGTCTGAAAGGTCTGGTCAGAACAGAAACAGGGATTCGGCAGAGCTAGGCTTACTGATTGTCATCAATAATAATATAACACAACTCTGAAGCCTTTCTTCCTACTCAACAACCCCTGTTATCTTTATTTCTACATGAAGGAATATTTGAATGTGTGTTTCCAAAGTGTATATAGTACTGTACAATACAGATATAGCAGCAGTATAGAATAGGGATTATAATAGTAAGATGAAAGGTGTGTATTGTGTATAACTACCCAGCAAACAGGGGACATCCTAACGACATTTGGCGACATTCCCATTAGGTCCCTTAAACGGTTTCAGGAAGACGTTATCCCGCTGACATTCGGAGAACATTAAAACATGACGTTAACCTCGGGACCATAAGAGGATGTTCAGTACAGGTCCCGGTTTGGTCGCATTATAACGTTGCAATAAGATATTTTGATATCCATTAGGGAAATGTTATGAAAAGGTTCATATTTGGTTCTGACAAGACGTTATCCATGGGACATTCAATGACCACAAGGGAACTTACTCTGGGGATCTTTGTATAATTCCCTATACATTACCAGGGTATCGCTTAGGACCTTGTCAGGACCATGTCAGGACCTTTTTAGGCCATTTTCAGGCCTTTCATTTTACTAGTCACTTTAGGTGACAAAATAGTCACCTAAAGTGGTCAGGATGTTGTGTCATGTTCCCCTGGAGGTTTTGTCTTAGTTTCCGGTTTGTTCTGGGGACATCCCTGAGGATGTTTTTAGGACATGCTTGGGATGTTGTCTCATGGTCCCCTGGAGGCCAGGACTCGCATGATGGTCCCAGGTGTCACCTACTATAAGTGAACTAATGAAATGGTGTGGGTGTTTTAAGGTAAGTGGTACTTGTTAAGCTAAAATAGTTCAAAAATCTTTGATCAATATGATTACATTTTACATGATTACTTAGTACTGACTTTCCAACATTTTCAACCTGGGATTTGAACTCATAATTTGCTTGTTGTTTTCTGAGCAAAAAATAAATACATTAATAATAATATACAGTACCAGTCAAAAGTTTGGACACACCTACTCATTCAACAGTTTTTATTTATTTAAAAAAAAGATTTTCTACATTGTAGAATAATAGTGAAAACATCAAAACTATTAAATTACACATATGGAATCATATAGTATCCAAAAAAGTGTAAAAAAAAATCTAAATTGCCACCCTTTTCCTCGATGACAGCTTTGCACACTCTTGGCATTTTCTCAACCAGCTTCACCTGGAATGCCTTTCCAACCGTCTTTAAGGAGTTTCCACATATGCTGAGCACTAGTTGGCTAGTTGTCCTTCACTCTGCGGTCCAACTCATCCCAAACCATCTCAATTGCGTTGAGGTCGGGTGATTGTGGAGGCCAGGTCATCTGATGCAGCACTCCATCACTCTCCTTCTTGGTAAAATAGCCCTTACATTGCCTGGAGGTGTGTTGGGTCATTGTCCTGTTGAAAAACACTTGATAGTCCCACTAGACGCAAACCAGACAGGATGGCGTATTGCTGCAGAATGCTGTGGTGTGCCTTAAGTGTGCCTTGAATTCGAAATAAATCACTGGCAGTGTCACCAGCAAGGCACCCCCACACCATCACACCTCCTCCATACTTCACGGTGGGAACCACACATGTGGAGATCATCCATTCACCTCATCTGCATCTCACAAAGACACGGCGGTTGGAAGCAAAATCTCAAATTTGGAATTATCAGGACAAAGGATTTCCACCGGTCTAATGTCTATTGCTAGTGTTTCTTGACCCAAACAAGTCTCTTCTTCTTATTGGTGTCCTTTAGTAGTGTTTTGTTTACAGCAATTTGACCATGAAGGCCTGATTCAAGCAGACTCTAAACAGTTGATGTTCAGTTGATGTTCAGAGATGTGTCTGTTACTTGAACTCTATTTGGGCTACAATTTCTGAGACTGGTAACTCTAATGAACTTATCCTCTGCAGCAGAGGAAACTCTGGGTCTTCCATTATTGTGGCGGTCCTCATGAGAGACAGTTTCATCATAGCGCTTGATGGTTTTTGCCACTGCACTTGAAGAAACTTTCAAAGTTCTTGATATTTTCCGTATTGACTGACGTTCATGTCTAAGTAATGTTGGACTGTCATTTCTCTTTGCTTGTTTGAGCTGTTCTATCTATAATATGGACTTGGTCTTTTACCAAATAGGGCTGGCTTCTACCCCCCTACCTTGTCACAACACAACTGATTGGTTCAAACACATTAAGGAAGAAAAATCCACAAATTAACTTTTAACAAGGCACACCTGTTAATTGAAATGCATTCCTGGGGATTACCTCTGGTTGAGAGAATGCCAAGAGTGTGCAAAGCTGTCATCAAGGCAAAAGGTGGGTATTTGAAGAATCTGAAATATAAACTGTATTTTGATTTGTTTAACACTTTTTTTGGTTACTACATGATTCCATATGTGTTATTTCATAGTTCTGATGTCTTCACTATTATTCTACATTTTCTATGTAGAAAAATGTTTTAAAAAAGAAAGAAAAACACTTGAATGATTAGGTGTCCCAACGTTTGACTGGTACTGTATATCGTTTTTATTTTTTATGTTTTATTGTTGGACATAAAAGACTAAAAACATTAGGAAATTAGTTCCAAGTGATTTTAATTTTGTAAATCTGTTCCAAGCATTCCCACACATAATAGAGAGAGAGAGACACATGATCATATACAAATGTAAGCATGGTTTGACATGATTATGTTTCAGTCAAATATTATATCTGTTTTAGCTTTTTGAGGTCAAATTGCAGTCTTCAAATGATTTGTGATTGGATTCTGGCCCACCGACCATCCACTCAAGAAAGAATTGTCTCGCAGCGTTATGTAGTTGATGATCCCTGCCCTACACATTCATTACCTGTAATACATCTTCCACTTAGTTAAAGAGTACCATCTGCACATCTATTCTAGTTATCAGTTAATCTGACTTTTTTATCATTATTTATTTGATTTACTTATTTCAGAAATTATGTTTTTTTTGTGTAGTTGTCTAATGTTGGTGGGGCATATTATTCTGTTTAAATGTTACTCCTGAATCACTATGATAAATATAATAGTGAGATTTACATTGAAGTGTAGGAAAACAGGTGAAATCACTCATTGACACAGATAGCAGGCAGATTGGAATGCTGTGAACCAAGATGTTGTGAGTTCAAATCCCAAGTGAGGACATGTTGAATAAAAATGACTGTATAAATCATTGAATAATCTATGTCAAATATGTATGTTGAAAACACACTGTTTGTATTGCCAACAGACAAAGAGCTGTGAATGGATCAGTGGTTCACCAATCAGGGCCTAGATCTGCTTGGCAACAGTAACAATGGATACTGTGTAAGGAAACTAGTGTGCGCATGCCCTGGGTAGAATGTTCCCAAGCCGGGAACTAGATGAAAACCCCCAGGGGACAATGATAGAGCATTTAAAAGAGGCCTATAAACATCCTTGGGGATGTCCCCATAAAAACTGGGAACTAGACTGAACCTCCACAGGACTATGACACAATTTGCCAAGAACATCCTAAAATCATCCTTGGGGACATCCCGGGACTAGGCAAAACCCCCACAGGACCATGACACAACGTCCTGATGACTTTAGGGAACCATTTGTGTAGGGATCACCTATGTATTAAGTATTAACCAGTCATTATACACGGCATGGGGAAATCATTAACTATAATCAATCGCTGTCCAATTACGGCTGAATGGATCACTTAGACTGTATTGACTGAAACAGTAATGGTTGTTCAACAGAGATGTAGGTATGTGTTGACTTTAGTATCAACAGGCTGGGAAAATAATGTTGAACAAATCAGTTCCAAGTGATGCAATCTATTTATCAAATGATTTCAAATGAGTCAAGACTTGAAAGGTACAGCTCAATGTCTAAGTGGTGTGTGTGTGTCAGTGGCAGTCGGTGCCGTTTAAGATTAGGAAGAACAAAAAAAAAAAAATGATGAGCATGGCCTTATTTCTATTACAGCATATTGGATGACTGTCATTCATATTCCGTTCACCCAGCTCAATGTAACATCGATAGATTTAGTACATCATACTTGAATTTGCCCTATACCCATCATGAGGTTGATACAACCTAGCCTACACATAAAAGTTTATAACGTACACTACCGGTCAAAGGTTTGAGAACACCTACTCATTTAAGTTTTTTCTTCTGTATTTGTACTATTTTCTACATTGTAGATTAATAGTGAAGACATCAAAACTATGAAATAAATTATATGGAATCATGGAGTAACCAAAACAGTGTTAAACAAATCAAAATATATTTTATATTTGAGATTCTTCAAATAGCCACCACTTGCCTTGTTGCCAGCTTTGCACACTCTTGGCATCCTCTAAACCAGCTTCATGAGGTAGTAACCTGGAATTGGTTTCAGGTAAAATGTGTGCCTTGTTAAAAGCTAATTTGTGGAATTTCTTTCCTTCCTAATACGTTTGAGCCAATCAGTTGTGTTATGACAAGGTGGTGGGGGGTATACAGATTTGGTAAAAGACCAAGTCCATATTATTGCTGTATAATTCCTTCTCGCATCTACGCACTCTCCACCTTTCACCTTTCACCTTTCCTCTTCGCTTGTGGAGTTCAGTGCACAACAAAACAGCTGTCTGTGACCATGCGCAATACCTCTCTAAGCCAAATCTTCATACTATAACCTCTACACAGCCTATATCATTGTCAACATAGTAATGTTACAATTAGTAAACCCACAATCCATGTGTACAATCACAAAGTACAGTGTACAGCAAGCAGTTCAACAGTTACATTGGTGGGCCCTGGTGGCAATACATTTATAAAACCGAAAGCTTACCTCGACTTGGAATAGTTGCAGTGTTGGATAGCCTTAGCCATCTAGCTAACATAATTAGCATTACTGTCTGTTTGAGTCAGGTTGTTGAGTTGGCTGAATTAACTGCATTAGCTAGGTATTACATTTACATTTAAGTCATTTGCTCTTATCCAAGGTGCATACACCTTATGACAACCAGTGGAACAGCCACTTGCATCTAAATCTTGTTAGGGGGGGTGAGAAGGAAATACTTACCCTATCCTAGGTATTCCTTGAAGAGGTGGGGTTTCAGGTGTCTCCGGAAGGTGGTGATTGACTCCGCTGTATGTGAAAGGTAAACAACAACAACAACAAAACAATGAAATATAGCCATTTATCTTTCTCTCTTTCTCATTTATGCTTCTCCTACATTTTTTAAGAAACTAATTTGTTCAAAACTGTTCAACTATTGTCTTTCTCTCCCTTTGAGTCAACTACTCACCAAACTAGCTGTAGCTTGTGCTTTCAGTACATTCTCTGATCCTTTGATCAGATGTACAACATGTCAGTTCATACTGTAAGAACTCTAATAGGTTGGAGGACGTCCTCTGGAAGTCGTCATAATTACTGTGTAAGTCTACGGAAGGGCGTGAGAACCATGAGCCTCCTAGGTTTTGTATTGAAGTCAATGTATGCGGAGGAGCACGGAAAATAGCTGTCCTCTGGCTACACCCTGGTGCTACCCTAGAGGGTGCTATTGAGGCTACTGTAGACCTTCATTGCAAAACAGTGTGTTTTAATAAATGATTTAGTGACATAAATATATTTATGGTAGTTTTATTTAAAAAGGACACATTTTTTCAGGTTTCACAATAAAAAAAATCTGAAATTCACAGAGTAGATTGGTCCTCCCCTTCCTCCTCTGAGGAGCCTCCACTGGTGTGTGTATGCATGCATGTGTGTGAGGGCGGCAGATAGCCTAGTGGTTAAGAGTGTTGAGCCGACTAGGTGAGAAAAATTTGTTGATGTGCCCTTGAGCAAGGCACTTAACACAAATTGCTACTGTAAGTGGCTCTGGATAAGAGTGTCCACTAAAATGTAAAGTGTGTGTGTTCGAGTCTCTCTGAGTCACGTCGGGCATGTCTCTTCTGGTAATCACCAGATTCTTGTCACAATCTCCAACACTATTGACAGGGAGATGGGGGATAGCGTGCATAATTGGCTGATGTGCTGTCCCTCATGTAGTTGCTTGTATTAGTGTGACTGTGGAAATCAGTGTGTAACATAAATGTCACTAGTGACTTCATTTTGACATTTACATTTTAGTCATTTAGCTGATGCTCTTATCCAGAGAGACATACAATTAGTTCAATCATCTTAAGATACACTACATGACCAAAAGTACTGTATGTGCACACCTACTCATCGAACATCTCATTCCAAAATCATGGGCATTAATACGGGATTTGCATCCAGTCAGCCACAAGATTATTAGTGAGGTTGGGCACTGATGTTGGGCGATTAGGCCTGGCTAGCAGCTGGTGTTCCAATTCATCACAAAGGTGTTCAATGGGGTTGCGGTCAGTGCTCTGTGCAGGCTTGTCAAGTTTTTCCACACCGATCTTGAAAAACAATTTCTGTATGGACCTCACTTTGTGCACTGGGGCATTGTCATGCTGAAACAGGAAAGGGCCTTCCTCAAACTGTTGCCACGTTGAAAGCACTGAATCATCTAGAATGTCATTGTATGCTGTAGCATTAAGGTTTCCCTTCACTGGAACTAAGTGGCCTAGACCGAACCACAAAAAACTGTCCCAGACCATTGTTCCTCCTCCACCAAACTTTACAGTTGGTACTATGCATTGGGGCAGGTAGCGTTCTCCAAACCTAGATTAGTCCGTCGGACTGCCAGACGGTGAAGCATGATTCATCACTCCAGAGAACGCCTTTCCACTGCTCCAGAGTCCAATGTCAGCAAACTTTACACCACTCCAGCCGACGCTTGGCATTGCGCATGGTGATCTTAGGCTTGTGTGCGGCAGCTCGGCCATGGAAACCCATTTCATTAAACTCCTGACTAAACAGGTCTTGTGCTGACTTTGTTTCCAGAGGCAGTTTGGAACTCAGTAGTGAGTGTTGCAACTGAGGACAGATGATATTTACGCACTAAGCACTTGCGGCTGAGCCGTTATTGCTACTAGATGTTGCCACTTCACAATAACAGCATTTACAGTTGACCGGGGCAACTCTAGCATCACAAAAATTTGACGAACTGACTTGCTGGAAAGGTGGCATCCTATGACAGTGCCACTTTGAAAGTCACTGAGCTCTTCAGTAAGGCCACTCTACTGCCAATGTTTGTCTAAGGAGATTGCATGGCTGTGTGCTCAATATTATACAAATGTCAGCAATGGGTGTGGCTGAAATACCCTAATCTACCAATTGGAAGGGGTGTCCAGATACTTTTGTACATACTGTATAGTGTAGCTGGGTGAGACAACCACATATCACTGTCGTAGCAAGTACATTTTCCCTATAGAAAGTAATCAGCAGTCAGTGCAAGAAGATTTTTTTTTTTTTTAAGTGAAAACTGCAATGTGTACTGTAACTTTTTGTACTTTATCTTTTTGGGAAACCCTACCACACTCACATAGAAATGTGACATAGATCTGTCATTCTCATTGAACACAAGTCTAAGAAGCGGTAGATATGTTCTATGTACTCTATTTCAAAACAGTGTGTTTGTGTGTGTTTCATTTTTGTATCTTTTACTTTCAGTTTTGCACTTCAGCTTCAAAATACAAGATTTGGAGTTATTGAAAAGGTATTTCTGTCACGTTGGTATGAATGATCGGGAGACAGGCTCAGGAATTCGTAATGTTTTTTTTATTAAGCCCAAATTACACCGTGCTGTGTAAAGGCACTGGGACGAAGACCAAACAAACACATAACAAAACACAGGGTAGAAACCCAAAACAAAAGAGCGAGGAGTATCTTCAATAAATAACACATGTGCACGATGATTAACACACGAGACGAGACCAGTAATCATCTGCACAATGATTAACACACGGGACGAGACCAGTAATCATCTGCACAATGATTAACACACGGGACGAGACCAGTAATCATCTGCACAATGATTAACACACGGGACGAGACCAGTAATCATCTGCACAATGATTAACACACGGGACGAGACCAGTAATCATCTGCACAATGATTAACACACGGGACGAGACCAGTAATCATCTGCACAATGATTAACACACGGGACGAGACCAGTAATCATCTGCACAATGATTAACACACGGGACGAGACCAGTAATCATCTGCACAATGATTAACACACGGGACGAGACCAGTAATCATCTGCACAATGATTAACACACGGGACGAGACCAGTAATCATCTGCACAATGATTAACACACGGGACGAGACCAGTAATCATCTGCACAATGATTAACACACGGGACGAGACCAGTAATCATCTGCACAATGATTAACACATGGGACGAGACCAGTAATCATCTGCTCAATCCACAAGGGCACGAAAGCCCAAAACACACAGCACTGGTACTCACACGCACCAGTGGACATTGTAACAATAATCGACCCCCAATGGAAACCAAAGGGCACACTTATACAAGTACTAATCAGTGGGAATAGGGGACAGGTGTGCATAATGAAAGTTCCGGAGGGATCTGTGACAATTTCACAGCGGTTTAGATGGTACAATGATTCTCTACACACTTGCTTGTTTTTTTTCACATAAACTGAAATTAGGCGAACTAATATAATTTTTGCAAAAAGGAAATGGCGGAGTGATTTCTGCATATTGCACCTTTAAGATATTATTTGAAGATGTAGATTTTCAGAGGTTTTTGGAAGATGGGCAGGGACTCTGCTGTCCTACCTTCAGGGGGCAGCTGGTTCCACCATTGGGGTGCCAGTGTAACAGTATAACTTTACGTCCGTCCCCTCGCCCATACCCAGCTCGAACCAGGGACCCTCTGCACACAGACAACAGTCACCCACAAAGCATCGTTACCCATAGCTCCACAAAAGCCACGGCCCTTGCAGAGCAAGGGGAACCACTACTTCAAGGTCTCAAAGCAAGTGACGTTACCGATTGAAACACTATTAGCGCGCACCACCGCTAACTAGTTAGCCATTTCATATCGGTTACACCAGGACAGAGAAGAACTTTGACTGGGTGGAAGGAGGAGCTCACATGGAGGCGGGAGACTGCCAAGAGACCAGTGTTGGCTTGCGGCACAAGCAGGGAGCCCACCAACAGAGAGTTGCAGTAGTCTAGATGGTAGATGACAAGAGCCCGGATTACGACCTGCGCTGCTTCCTGAGGAAAGGATGCAACATGCAACAAGTTGCTAAGAGAGTGCCAAAGTGAATCATTTGGCTTGACCAGACTTACAAGAGTAGAATTCCAATGGGAATTATGCAGATTGGACAAATATTTTCTTTAGGTAGGCTACTACTTCCGGGTTGGAGCGAGCGGTCGCATCCGCATTTCGCTCCGCAGGTAGTATAACTTTTTCATTACATTTCATTACATTTCATTATAGTACAACGGTTTGATTTGTCTAATCTTAGCAATTTCTTCTTAGCTAGCTACATAGCCGTCTTTGTATCAAAGATAATTGCGTAATTATCGTATTTCGTCGTCCTAACGTAGTCTTCACTGCTCTGCCCAGCAGCTAGCCAGCTAGCAAACGTCCACCGATTAGCAGCACTGTAGAAACTATTACACTCAACTGAACGACTTGATTAGTGTAGTGTTAGCTAGCTACATAGCTGTCTTTGCTGTCTTCGTATCCAAGATAATTGTGTAGTCTTAGAGTGATTATCTTAATTTACCGAGGTTAGCTAGCCAGCTATTTGTCGTCCTTAACGTAGGAGACACTGCTAGCTAGCCAACAGCTAGCCAACGTCTTCCGAATAGAACTCAACAACCCGGTCGCAGTCCACTTCGCTCCACAGGTAGTATCACATTTTCATTTAATTTCACTACAGTACAACGGTTTGATTTGTTTGATCGTAGCTAGCTACATAGCTAGCTACATAGCCGTCTTTGTATCAAAGATAATTGTGTAGTCTAGAGCGATTTTCTAGGTTAGCTAGCCAGCTATTGTCGTTCTTTTAACGCAACGTAACGTAATCAACACTGCTAGCTAGCCAGCTAGCCCCCGAATAGCAGCACTGTAGAAACTATTACACTCAACGGAACGACTAGTGTAGTGTCAACAACGCAGCCACTGCCAGCTAGCCTACTTCAGCAGTACTGTATCATTTTAATCATTTTAGTCAATAAGATTCTTGCTACGTAAGCTTAACTTTCTGAACATTCGAGACGTGTAGTCCACTTGTCATTCCAATCTCCTTTGCATTAGTGTAGCCTCTTCTGTAGCCTGTCAACTATGTGTCTGTCTATCCCTGTTCTCTCCTCTCTGCACAGACCATACAAACGCTCCACACCGCGTGGCCGCGGCCACCCTAATCTGGTGGTCCCAGCGCGCACGACCCACGTGGAGTTCCAGGTCTCCGGTAGCCTCTGGAACTGCCGATCTGCGGCCAACAAGGCAGAGTTCATCTCAGCCTATGCCTCCCTCCAGTCCCTCGACTTCTTGGCACTGACGGAAACATGGATCACCACAGATAACACTGCCACTCCTACTGCTCTCTCTTCGTCCGCCCACGTGTTCTCGCACACCCCGAGAGCTTCTGGTCAGCGGGGTGGTGGGATCCTCATCTCTCCCAAGTGGTCATTCTCTCTTTCTCCCTTACCCATCTGTCTATCGCCTCCTTTGAATTCCATGCTGTCACAGTTACCAGCCCTTTCAAGCTTAACATCCTTATCATTTATCGCCCTCCAGGTTCCCTCGGAGAGTTCATCAATGAGCTTGATGCCTTGATAAGCTCCTTTCCTGAGGACGGCTCACCTCTCACAGTTCTGGGCGACTTTAACTTCCCCACGTCTACCTTTGACTCATTCCTCTCTGCCTCCTTCTTTCCACTCCTCTCCTCTTTTGACCTCACCCTCTCACCTTCCCCCCCTACTCACAAGGCAGGCAATACGCTCGACCTCATCTTTACTAGATGCTGTTCTTCCACTAACCTCATTGCAACTCCCCTCCAAGTCTCCGACCACTACCTTGTATCCTTTTCCCTCTCGCTCTCATCTATCACTTCCCACACTGCCCCTACTCGGATGGTATCGCGCCGTCCCAAACTTCGCTCTCTCTCCCCCGCTACTCTCTCCTCCTCCATCCTATCATCTCTTCCCTCTGCTCAAACCTTCTCCAACCTATCTCCTGATTCTGCCTCCTCAACCCTCCTCTCCTCCCTTTCTGCATCCTTTGACTCTCTATGCCCCCTATCCTCCAGGCCGGCTCGGTCCTCCCCTCCCGCTCCGTGGCTCGACGACTCATTGCGAGCTCACAGAACAGGGCTCCGGGCAGCCGAGCGTAAATGGAGGAAAACTCGCCTCCCTGCGGACCTGGCATCCTTTCGCTCCCTCCTCTCTACATTTTCCTCTTCTGTCTCTGCTGCTAAAGCCACTTTCTACCACTCTAAATTCCAAGCTTCTGCCTCTAACCCTAGGAAGCTCTTTGCCACCTTCTCCTCCCTCCTGAATCCTCCTCCCCCCCCTCCTCCCTCTCTGGAGATGACTTCGTCAACCATTTTGAAAAGAAGGTTGACGACATCCGATCCTCGTTTGCTAAGTCAAACGACACCGCTGGTTCTGCTCACACTGGCCTACCCTGTGCTCTGACCTCTTTCTCCCCTCTCTCTCCAGATGAAATCTTGCGTCTTGTGACGGCCGACCGCCCAACAACCTGCCCGCTTGACCCTATCCCCTCCTCTCTTCTCCAGACCATTTCCAGAGACCTTCTCCCTTACCTCACCTCGCTCATCAACCCATCCCTGACCGCTGGCTACGTCCCTTCCGTCTTCAAGAGAGCGAGAGTTGCACCCCTTCTGAAAAAACCTACACTCGATCCCTCCGATGTCAACAACTACAGACCAGTATCCCTTCTTTCTTTTCTCTCCAAAACTCTTGAACGTGCCGTCCTTGGCCAGCTCTCCCGCTATCTCTCTCAGAATGACCTTCTTGATCCAAATCAGTCAGGTTTCAAGACTAGTCATTCAACTGAGACTGCTCTTCTCTGTATCACGGAGGCGCTCCGCACCGCTAAAGCTAACTCTCTCTCCTCTGCTCTCATCCTTCTAGACCTATCGGCTGCCTTCGATACTGTGAACCATCAGATCCTCCTCTCCACCCTCTCTGAGTTGGGCATCTCCGGCGCGGCCCACGCTTGGATTGCGGCCTACCTGACAGGTCGCTCCTACCAGGTGGCGTGGCGAGAATCTGTCTCCTCACCACACGCTCTCACCACTGGTGTCCCACAGGGCTCTGTTCTAGGCCCTCTCATATTCTCGCTATACACCAAGTCACTTGGCTCTGTCATAACCTCACATGGTCTCTCCTATCATTGCTATGCAGACGACACACAATTAATCTTCTCCTTTCCCCCTTCTGATGACCAGGTGGCGAATCGCATCTCTGCATGTCTGGCAGACATATCAGTGTGGATGACGGATCACCACCCCAAGCTGAACCTCGGCAAGACGGAGCTGCTCTTCCTCCCGGGAAGGACTGCCCGTTCCATGATCTCGCCATCACGGTTGACAACTCCATTGTGTCCTCCTCCCAGAGCGCTAAGAACCTTGGCGTGATCCTGGACAACACCCTGTCGTTCTCAACTAACATCAAGGCGGTGGCCCGTTCCTGTAGGTTCATGCTCTACAACATCCGCAGAGTACGACCCTGCCTCACACAGGAAGCGGCGCAGGTCCTAATCCAGGCACTTGTCATCTCCCGTCTGGATTACTGCAACTCGCTGTTGGCTGGGCTCCCTGCCTGTGCCATTAAACCCCTACAACTCATCCAGAACGCCGCAGCCCGTCTGGTGTTCAACCTTCCCAAGTTCTCCCACGTCACCCCGCTCCTCCGCTCTCCACTGGCTTCCAGTTGAAGCTCGCATCCGCTACAAGACCATGGTGCTTGCCTACGGAGCTGTGAGGGGAACGGCACCTCAGTACCTCCAGGCTCTGATCAGGCCCTACACCCAAACAAGGGCACTGCGTTCATCCACCTCTGGCCTGCTCGCCTCCCTACCACTGAGGAAGTACAGTTCCCGCTCAGCCCAGTCAAAACTGTTCGCTGCTCTGGCCCCCCAATGGTGGAACAAACTCCCTCACGACGCCAGGACAGCGGAGTCAATCACCACCTTCCGGAGACACCTGAAACCCCACCTCTTTAAGGAATACCTAGGATAGGATAAGTAATCCTTCTCACCCCCCACCCTTTTAAGATTTAGATGCACTATTGTAAAGTGACTGTTCCACTGGATGTCATAAGGTGAATGCACCAATTTGTAAGTCGCTCTGGATAAGAGTGTCTGCTAAATGACTTAAATGTAAATGTAAATGTAGGTATGTCTCATCTTGTTCACCATGGACTGAGAATGAGAAGTGCCAGTTAAACACTTGCAATGCATCTGTGATTCAACAGAGGTGGTCTGTAGCAGTGGCTCGTATGTGTGTTTGTTTGTGTGTTTGTTGGTCTGTGACTGCTGTGTATCACAGAGCCATTCATCCGTAAACAAAGAGACAGTCCCATCTGTTGTGAGTGTGTCAATAGATAACTCTGATCCCCCAGGTATAACACACACACACACACACACACAGCAACACAACAGGTTGGTCTCATTTACCTAAGGGTCTAGTGGATCTCGACCTCCTACAAACTCATCACATATGGATGTTTCATGCCTACGGCTATCAGATGCTGCGTGTGCGTGTGTGTGTTTAAGCTCTTGATGAATATTTCATATCTAGCATGCCAGGGCTTGTTGAGCAGATGGAGAGGCTCCCACTGCCTTGGTAATGTGCACCTGTACCCTCCCTCTCTCTCTCTCTCTCTCTCTCTCTCTCTCTCTCTCTCTCTCTCTCTCTCTCTCTCTCTCTACCTTTCTCTACCTCTCTCTACCTCTCTCTACCTCTCTCTCTACCTCTCTCTCTCTCTCGATTCCTCCTTCTATCCCTCTTTCTCATTCTTTCTCTTGCAGCTATGGTAAACGTCTGGCCTTGCATTTCTGCTCTCTCTCGTTCCTCCTCCCTCCATCTCCTCTGTCTCTTTCTCTCTATATCTCTTTGTCAGTCTGCATACCTCTCTTCTCCATCACTGCATTTCTCCATCTATCCATCTCTCGGTCTTTCCTCTTCATCCGTCTCGCTGTATTTTCATCATCTCTCATTTTTGGAGACAGAATGTTCTCTTTCTCTCTCTCCCTTTCTCTCATTTCCTCTCCCTACGCAATAACATACTGTTATTTGACCGAGAACCTGTATCATAACATATACTCTAATCTATCCACCAGTAGTAAGCAGTCACAACGATTCTGTTGACATTTCCGTTGTCATGGAGAGTCTACATCTTTTAGTCTCCCTATTTTCTCTTGTTTTTTTTCTGGGAGATGAACAGCGCTCAAAGTTCAATTCAGTTCCACCATTGAATGGTAAGATCAGAGGCAATAATTTCTGGGCCCGGTTGCATAAAACAATTTCCTTATTGGTTTACCTGAAAGGAAAATTCCACCCAAAACCAATATTTTTGAAATATTTGTTTAATTAGTCCATTGTTGATGTAGTCCTACAATGTTTTTTTTATGGCAGCAAAATACAGAAATGCAGCCTGTAAGATGCATACTGTAAGGGCATACGTGAGAGATTTTATGGTAGTTTGATGGCATGTTTGGCAGAAAGAGTCTCTGGTTACCATGGAGATGGCCTGATTCACTGACTGAATGTCTCATCAAAGAGATCACATTTATTTTGGAAGATCGCAAAATAGGACTTCTACATTCAAGACAGGAGAAACAAATTGATTTATCAATGGTGTGTTGCAATTTGTTTTGTGCGGCAGCGCATAAATCCATCATCATTTGTCATCAAAGTTTCTACTGACAGATATAGCCTACTGAACATTATTATAGAATATGCATAAAATGCATCCTCCAATAGAACGTTTGCCTATGCCCACACAGTCTAAATATATATATATATACAGTTGAAGTCGGACGTTTACATACACCTTAGCCAAATACATTTAAACTCAGTTTTTCACAATTCCTGACATTTAATCAAAGTAAAAAATCCCTGTTTTAAGTCAGTTAGGATCACCACTTTATTTTAAGAATGTGAAATGTCAGAATAATAGTTTAGATAATTATTTATTTGAGCTTTTATTTCTTTCATCACATTCCCAGTGGGTCAGAAGTTTACATACACTCAATTAGTATGTGGTAGCATTGCCTTTAAATTGTTTAACTTGGGTCAAACATTTCGGGTAGCCTTCCACAAGCTTCCCACAATAAGTTGGGTGGATTTTGGCCTATTCCTCATGACAGAGCTGGTGTAACTGAGTGAGGTTTGTAGGCATCCTTGCTCGCACACGCTTTTTCAGTTCTGCCCACACATTTTCTATAGGATTGAGGTCAGGGCTTTGTGATGACCACTCTAATACCTTGACTTTGTTGTCCTTAAGCCATTATGACACAACTTTGGAAGTATGCTTGGAGTCATTGTCCATTTGGAAAACCCATTTGCGACCAAGCTTTAACTGATATCTTGAGATGTTGCTTCAATATATCCACATAATTTTCCTCCTTCATGATGCCATCTATTTTGTGAAGTGCACCAGTCCCTCCTGCAGCAAAGCACCCCCACAATATGATGCTGCCACCCCCGAGCTTCATGGTTGGGATGGTATTCTTCGGCTTGCAAGCATCCAACCTTTCTCCTCCATAACAATGGTCCTTATGGCCAAACAGTTCTATTTTTGTTTCATCAGACCAGATAACATTTCACCAAAAGGTATGATATTTGTCCCCATGTGCAGTTGCAAACCGTAGTGTGGCTTTTTAATGGCGGTTTTGGAGCAGTGGCTTCTTCCTTGCTGAGCGGCCTTTCAGTTTATGTCGATATAGGACTTGTTTTACTGTGGACAGATACTTTTGTACCTGTTTCCTCCAGCACCTTCACAAGGTCCTTTGCTCTTGTTCTGGGATTGATGTGCACATTTCACCCCAAAGTATGTTCATCTCTAGGAAACAGAACACGTCTCCTTCCTATGCAGTATGACGGCTGTGTGGTCCCATGGTATTTATACTTGCATACTATTGTATGTACTGATGAATGTAGTACCTTCAAGGATGAATCAGACTTGTGGTCTACAATGTTTTTTCTGAGGTCTTGGCTGATTTCTTTTGATTTTCCCATGATGTCAAGCAAAGAGGCACTGTGTTTGAAGGTAGGCCTTGAAATACATCCACAGGTACACCTCCAATTGACTCAAATGATGACAATTAGACTACCAGAAGGTTCTAAAGCCATTACATATTTTCTGGAATTTTCCAAGTTGTTTAAAGACACAGTCAACTTAGTGTGTGTAAACTTCTGACCCACTGGAATTGTGATACAGTGAATAATATAAGTGAATATATTATAAGTAACTTATAATAACTTATATTATAAGTGAAATAATCTGTCTATAAACAATTGTTGGAAAAATGACTGATGTCATGCACAAAGTAGATGTCCTAACAGACTTGCCAAAGCTATAGTTTGTTAACAAGACATTCGTGGAGTGGTTGAAAAACGAGTTTTAATGACTCCAACCTGTCTCTGTAAACTTCTGACTTCAACTCTCTCTCTCTCTATATATATTTTTTTATAATACCTTCAAACACCAGGTTAGGCATTTCAAAATAGGCCATCATCACTGTCAATCGTGAATGATAATTATTCAAGTTTTACAGTGAAATGTCCAAACTACATCTTCATGCCAATAATTTGATCTCAATCAGTTTCATGCGAATATGAATTTAGATCTTCTTGAACTACTGTTTGGTGAGAGAATTAGAGCAGATGGTGTTAACAAAGCATAGATCCTGGCTAGTGGCACGTGCTCTGTTAAGTTTTGCCCGTATGAGAAAAGAAATGCAACTATTCAGCTTCAACTAACCATCCTAAAATCTCACTAGAAATTAGGTGCTTTTGATATAACACAGTAGCATTTTTGGACCTACTATGCTATGCTATTATATTATGTAAAATACCTATTCATCATTATTTGATTTTCTGGATCATTGATTCAGCTTCAGAAATCATTTTCCAGAAATATTTTTACCAGCTTTGTGTGTTCTCAAATTGAAAAAAGTGCCACTCCCTCGCGCTCCAGCAGCACCCCATCCCTGTTCAGAAGATAATAAAACACGTTTCTTTTAGTAACTTTTTTTCTCAACTTGTTTCTATTACTTTTTGTTATGTCAAGCTAACTTACAGAGTAGGTAGCTAGCCAGCTAGCTTTGTAGCCATGGATTGTGCACAATGATGTATATATTGCTTGTGCACCTCATTTCTAGATGTAGGAAATAATCTGGGCCCAAACGAATTAATTATGTTTTAACTTAAGCCTTAACTTAAGCCTTGAGGTTTTTCATAAAAGAAAAGTCAAGAGTTTTTCCTGGCCCTACATAATTTAAGAATTATCTTTCCCTCTTTGGTTGCTTTCCTTGGAAAATATATATGATAGTGCTGTATTTTACCATCCATTATTTGCTTGGTATTTGCTTAGTTATTACACATGAAAACTGTAACAACTACGTAACTACCTAATAAATCCAATTTGGTTTATTTTAAATCCATCAAAACAAGCACCATCATGAAACCAGTTTTAAAATGTATGTTGCAAATTGAGTTACAAAATAATAAACCAATTATTATTCTGAGGACTAAGATGTGTAGTTTTTGGGAAAGTGTCTTATTTTAAATCATTTTACATTTCCGCCAGATTTTTGTACATTTTCAGTGCAAATTCTCATTACCAATATGCCTATGGATTAAATTCTCATTACCAATAAGCCTGTGGATTAAATTATCATTACCAATATACCTATGGATTAAATTCTCATTACCAATAAACCTGTGGATTAAATTATCATTACCAATATACCTATGGATTAAATTCTCATTACCAATAAACCTGTGGATTAAATTCTCATTACCAATATACCTATGGATTAAATTCTCATTACCAATATGCCTATGGATTAAATTATCATTACCAATATGCCTATGGATTAAATTATCATTACCAATATGCCTATGGATTAAATTATCATTACCAATATGCCGTTTGGATTAAATTCTCATTACCAATATACCTATGGATTAAATTCTCATTACCAATATGCCTATGGATTAAATTATCATTACCAATATGCCTATGGATTAAATTCTCATTACCAATATGCCTATGGATTAAATTCTCATTACCAATATGCCGTTTGGATTAAATTCTCATTACCAATATGCCGTTTGGATTAAATTCTCATTACCAATATACCTATGGATTAAATCCTCATTACCAATATGCCGTTTGGATTAAATTCTCATTACCAATATGCCTATGGATTAAATTATCATTACCAATATGCCGTTTGGATTAAATTCTCATTACCAATATACCTATGGATTAAATTCTCATTACCAATATGCCTATGGATTAAATTATCATTACCAATATGCCTATGGATTAAATTATCATTACCAATATGCCTATGGATTAAATTCTCATTACCAATATGCCTATGGATTAAATTCTCATTACCAATATGCCGTTTGGATTAAATTCTCATTACCAATATGCCTATGGATTAAATTCTCATTACCAATATGCCGTTTGGATTAAATTCTCATTACCAATATACCTATGGATTAAATCCTCATTACCAATATGCCGTTTGGATTAAATTCTCATTACCAATATGCCTATGGATTAAATTCTCATTACCAATATACCTATGGATTAAATTCTCATTACCAATATGCCTATGGATTAAATTATCATTACCAATATGCCGTTTGGATTAAATTCTTATTACCAATATGCCTATGGATTAAATTCTCATTACCAATATGCCTATGGATTAAATTCTCATTACCAATATGCCTATGGATTAAATTATCATTACCAATATGCCGTTTGGATTAAATTCTCATTACCAATATGCCTATGGATTAAATTCTCAGGGCATTTTATACAATTGTTTCTTTCGAAAACTCATTTGAATAAAACACAACATGTGTTGTTCATAAATCAATACAAATGTTTACACTCAAGTTTACATTAAACTATAATATTTATTACGTACAAACACAGTGTCTGTGCACATGAGTCTCAAATCATTATTTTGAAATAAAGTTTTATTCACACGTGATACATCATCTAGAGGAGTAGTCCTTAGATGAGCACATGAAAAGTACATTTATTCCCATATATACTTTCAGAATGAGGGGAGCAATGTTAAATGTAGAAATATTGATTTGTTCATTACATTTTTTCGACTTTTGTGAAAATACTGGTAAAAAGCATAATATCTGATTAAAAAAAACATAACAACAATTATGAAATAGATAAGTACAGATCCTAATCTCAGTGATTCTGTCACACCCTGATCTGATCCACCCCCCTCCACGTGTCGCCCATTGTCTCCATTATCCCCAGTGTATTTATACCTGTGTTCTCCGTTTGTCTGTTGCCAGTTTGTTTTGTTTTATTTTTCTTGCTCCTGTCTTTTCTCTAGTTCCTGTTTTCTATTTTTCACAGTTTTCACCATTCTGCCTGCCCTGACTCTGAGCCTGCATGCCGTTCTATACCTTGTCACACCTCCTTGGATTACGGACCTCTGTCTGCCCTGACCCTGAGCCTGTCTACTGTTCTGTACCTTTCGGACTCTGCTCTGGATTACTGACCTCTGCCTGTCCTTGACATGTCGTTTGCCTGCCCCCCTGTTTTAGTAATACACTTTTGTTACTTCAAAACTGTCTGCTTCTGGGTCTTCTCCTAAGCCTTGACAGTACGAACTGGCCATGACCGACCCAGCAGACTTGGACCAGCTCCGCAACGCCAACTTCTCCCAAGGAGTCACCATTGGAAGGCATGATGAGTTGCTTCGTGGGCTTATGGAAGGGTTCCAGACCTTGGCCGAACGGACCGCGCATTGAACACATTGGGCAGTTTCCCGAGAACCCCGCTTACCTCCCAAGGAACGCTTCGCTGCAGAGTCGGAAACCTGTCGGGCGTTTCTCGCAAAGTGTTCTCTCATCATTGAGCTGCAGCCCTCCTCCACTCGAGAATAGCGTACCTCATTGCGCTGATGTCCGGGAGGGCTCTCGCCTGGGCTACGGCCGTGTGGGATCAACAGTCGGCCGTATTCTTCTGTCTGGAGGAGTTTGTTGCAGAGGTGAAGAAGGTTTCTGATTCTCCATTGTCCGGGGAGAGAATGCCCGGAAGTTACTCCAGCATCGGCAAGACTCCCGCAGTGTGGCAGACAATGCAATGGATTTCTGTATGTTGGCAGCTGAGAGTGACAGGAACTCGAAATCGTTGTAAGCATCCGGATTATCGGAGGAAGTGAAGGACGAGCTAGCAGCCCGGGATCTAGACTCGCTCATTGCCTTGACCATCCGGATCGATGGGCGGCTACGGGAACGTAGGAAGGAGAGGAGGCCCGATTCCACTCGCCCGCACAAGGATTCCACCTCGGCTCTGAAGCATCCCGGAAGTCCCCGATGTCTCTGTGGCCGAGAGTACACGAGGCTACCCGAGTTCCCCCAAGAGTCTCTGAAGTCTTCCGATTCACCTCTTCCCGAGCCGATGCATCTAGGCAGAGCTAGGCTGTCCCCAGTCGAACATCTACACCGGCTCCACACGAAGACTTGCCTGTATTGCGGGACTACTAGACAATTCATGTCCTCCTGTCCAATAAAAGAGCATTCCTGCGGAGTACCAGGAAATCTGAAGGTTTTCAGTAAGGCCCGGGCGACATCACTCCCTCCGCACCGACCCTATGACTGTGGGATCAACCTTCTCCCAGCCACCACACTGTCCCAGGGACGACTGTACTCGCTGTCTGGTACGGAGACCAAGACTATGGAGGCCTATATCGAGGAATCTATAGCTGCAGGGTATATTCGTCCTTCTTCCTCCCCCGCTAGCACAGGGTTCTTCTTTGTGGAGAAGAAGGACAAAACCCTGTGCCCATGCTTCGACTCCCGGGGCCTCAATGACATCACAGTGAAGAACTGCTGCCACTCATCACCTCGGTCTTCGAGCCACTCCAGTGGCCACGGTTTTCTCCAAGTTGGACATGCGGAACGCCTACAGCTGTGTTCCAGGCCCTGGTTAATGACATTCTCTGTGACGTTGAACCGGTTCGTCTTCGTCTATCTCGATGACATCCTTGTTTTCTTCCACTCAGCCCAAGAACATGTGCTCCACGTCCGACAGGTCCTCTAGCGCCTCCTGGACAACCAGCTTTTTGTGACAGCGGAGAAAAGCAAATTCCATCGCTCCACCATCCCCTTCCTTGGTTTCATCATCGCTGCAGGGAATGTGGTACAGATGGATCCCGGGAAGGTGAGTGAGGTGGTGGATTGGCCCCAGCCTACATGCAGAGTGCAGCTGCAAAGTTTCCTGGGATTTGTCAACTCTTTCGTTGCTTTATCCGGCCCTGGCTTCCCCCCTGTCTGCACTCACCACTCCCAAGGTTCCATTCACATGGTCCCCAGCTGCTGACCGGGCGTTCTGGGACCTGACCTGGCATTCCGGGACCGCTTCACCACAGCTCCCATATTTGTTCATCGTGTCCCGTCAGTTCGTGGTGGATGCCGATGCTTTGGATGTTGAAGTGGGGGCTGTCCTGTCCCAGCATTTTGCTGTGGACCTCAAGGTACATCCCTGCTCCTTCTTCTCCCATTGCCTCAACGCCACAGAGAGGAATTACGATGTGGGGATTTTTGAGATATTCGCGGTGAAGATGACATTGGAGGAGTGGAGACACTGGTTGGAGGCGATGGAACATCCATTCATTGTGTGGACGCATCACAAGAACCTGGAATATCTCGGTACCGCCAAGCCACTCAATTCCAGGCAAGCTAGGTGGGCCCTGCCTTTCACCCAGTTTAACTTTAAGTGTAGACCGTAGCGTGAAATGCTTACTAACAAGCCCTTAACCAGCCGTGCAGTTCAAGAAAGAGTTTCGAAAATATTTACCAAATAAACTAAAGCAAAATATTATAAAAGTAGCACAATAAAATAACAATAACGAGGCGATATACAGGGGGTACCGGTACCGAGTCAATGTGAGGGGGTACAACATGATAGTACATTTGTACATGAAGGTTGGGGTGAAATGACTATGCATAGATGATAAACAGCGAATAGCAGTAGTGTACAAAACAGATGTGATGGGGGTCAATGTAAATAGTCCGGTGGCCATTTGATTAATAGTTCAGCAGTCTTATGGCTTGGGGGTAGAAGCTGGTGCTCTGGTATCGCTTCCCGTGCACTAGCAGAGAAAACAGTCTATGAATTTTTTGAGCTTCCTCTGCCACTGCCTAGTATATAAGACAGAGAATAGTATATAAGACAGAGAATAGTATATAAGATGGAGAATAGTATGTTCAATAGGGAAGATAAATAACGAAGAGCTTCCACGTCATTCACGCACGCAACAAGACTACTTTTCTAATGAGAGACCCCTTGGAAAAACTACAACTACTCGTTCGTTTTTCAAAAAACAAGCCTGAAAACCTTTCTAAAGACTGTTGAAATCTAGTGGAAACCATAGGAACTGCAATCTGGGAGTTTTTTTTTTAAATATCCCATTGGCTTGCATTGAAATGGCCAGTGACCTCAAAAAAATAATTTCCAGATGGATTCTCCTCTGGTTTTCGCCTGCCATATCAGTTGTGTTATACTCACAGACATTATTTTAACAGTTTTAGAAACTTCAGAGGGTTTTCTATCCAATGCTACCAATTATAGGCATATCACTTTACTTTTGGCACGTCAGTCATCCGGAATTTAGGATACTGCTCCCTAGCCTGAAAAGTTAATCCTGTATTGACGCAATGCTTGTTTTATGGTTCGTCTGAGGGCATAGCGGGATTTCTTATAAGCATCCGGATTAGGCTTTTCCGTTCCTTGAAAGCGGCAGCTCTAGCTTTTAGCTCAATGTGGATGTTGCCTGTAATCCATGGCTTCTGGTTGGAATATGTACGTACAGTCACTGTGGGGACAACGTCGCCGATACACTTATTGAAGAAGCCGATGAGTGAGGTGGTATACTCCTCAATGCCATTGGTTGAGTCCCGGAACATATTCCAGTCTGTGCTAGGAAAACAGTCCTGTAGCGTAGCATCCGAGTCATCTGACCACTTCCGTATTGAGCGAGTCACTGGTACTTCCTACTTTAGTTTTTGCTTGTAAGCAGGAATCAGGAGGATAGGATTATGATCATATTTGCCAAATGGAGGGCAGGGGAGAGCTTTGTATGCCTCTCTGTGTGTGGAGTAAAGGTGGTCGAGAGTTTTTTCCTCTGGTTGCACATGTGACATGCTGGTAGAAATGAGGTAAAACGGATTTAAGTTTGGCTGCATTAAAGTCCCCGGCCACTAGGAGCGCCGCTTCTGGATAAGGATTTTCTTGTTTGCTTATGGCCTTTTGCAGCTGTTTGAGTGCGGTCTTAGTGCCAGCATCGGTTTGTGGTGATAAATAGACGGCTAAGAATAATATAGATGAGAACTCTCTTGGTAGACGGTGTGGTCTACAGCTTATTATAAGGTACTCTACCTCAGGCGAGCAATACCTTGAGACTTCTTTAATATTACACATCGCATACCAGCTGTTACTGACAAATAGACACACACCCCCACACCTCGTATTACCAGACTTAGCTTCTCTGTTTTGCCAGTGCAGGGAAAATCCTGCTCTAGATTATCCATGTCGTTGTTCAGCCACAACTCGGTGAAACATAAGACATTACAGTTTTAATGTCCCGTTGGTTGGATAATCGTGATAGGTCATCAATTTTATTTTCCAATGATTGCACCATTGGCCAATAGAATGGATGGCAGTGGGGGTTTACTCGCTCGCCTACAAATTTACAGAAGGCAGCCTGACCTCTGCCCCCTTTTTCTCTGTCTTTTCTTCACACAAATGATGTGGAATTGGTTATGTTCCCAAGAATAACCCTATTTTCTCAGAACAAGAATAGACTGATGAGTTTCAGAAGAAAGTTCTTTGTTTCTAATCAAACCCACAAATGCTGATGCTCCAGATACCCGACTAGTCTAAATAAGGCCAGTGTTATTGCTTCTTTAATCAGAACAACAGTTTTCAGCTTGGCTAACATAATTGCAAAAGGGTTTTCTAAAGATCAATTAGCCTTTTAAAATGATAAACTTGGATTAGCTAACACAACTTGCCATTGGACCACAGGAGTGATGGTTGCTGATAATGGGCCTCTGTATGCCTACAGTATGTAGATATTCCATACAAAATCTGCCGTTTCCAGCTACAATAGTTATTTACAACATTACAATGTCTACACTGTATTTCTGATATAATTTATGTTATTTTAATGGAAAAAGAAATTGCTTTTCTTTAAAAAAACAAGGACATTTGAAGGTGAACCCAAACTTTTGTCAAACAAAAAAGGTTTGACAGCGGGGCAGGGGATTCCAGTATCAAATCAAATCAAATGTATTTATATAGTCCTTCTTACATCAGCTGATATCTCAAAGTGCTGTACAGAAACCCAGCCTAAAACCCCAAACGTCAAGCAAACAGGTGTAGAAGCACGATGGCTTGGAAAAACTCCCCAGAAAGGCCAAAACCTAGGAAGAAACCTAGAGAGGAACAAGGCTATGAGGGTTGGCCAAGATGTTCAAATGTTCATAAATGACCAGCATGGTCAAATAATAATAATCACAGTAGTTGTTGAGGGTGCAGTAAGTCAGCACCTCAGGAGTAAATGTCAGTTGGCTTTTCATAGTATCTCTACTGCTCTTGCTGTCTCTAGAGAATTGAAAACAGCAGGTCTGGGACAGGTAGCATGTCCGGTGAACATGTCAGGGTTCCATAGCCGCAGGCAGAACAGTTGAAACTGGAGCAGCAGCATGGCCAGGTGGACTGGGGACAGCAAGGAGTCATCATGCCAGGTAGTCCTGAGGCATGGTCCTAGGGCTCAGGTCCTCCGAGAGAGAGACAGAAAGAAAGAGAGAAAGAGAGAAAGAGAGAATTAGAGAGCGCCTACTTAAATTCACACAGGACACCGGATAAAACAGGAGAAGTACTCCAGATATAACAAACTGACCCTAGCCCCTCGACACAAACTACTGCAGCATAAATACTGGAGGCTGAGACAGGAGGGGTCGGGAGACACTGTGGCCCCATCCGATGATACCCCCGGACAGGGCCAAACAGGAAGGATATAACCCCACCCACTTTGCCAAAGCACAGCCCCCACACCACTAGAGGGATATCTTCAACCACCAACTTACCATCCTGAGACAAGGCCGAGTATAGCCCACAAAGATATCCGCCACTGCACAACCCAAGGGGTGGCACCAACCCAGACAGGAAGATCACGTCAGTGACTCAACCCACTCAAGTGACACACTCCTCCTAGGGATGGCATGAAAGAGCACCAGTAAGCCAGTGACTCAGCCCCTGTAATAGGGTTAGATGCAGATAATCCCAGTGGAGAGAGGGGAACCGGCCAGGCAGAGACATCAAGGGCGGTTCGTTGCTCCAGAGCCTTTCCGTTCACCTTCACACTCCTGGGCCACACTACACTCAATCATATGACCCACTGAAGAGATGAGTCTTCAGTAAAGACTTAAAGGTTGAGACAGAGTCTGCGTCTCTCACATGGGTAGGCAGACCATTCCATTTCATAAAAATTGAGCTCTGTAGGAGAAAGCCCTGCCTCCAGCTGTTTGCTTAGAAATTCTAGGGACAATTAGGAGGCCTACGTTTTGTGACCGTAGTGTACGTGTAGGTATGTACGGCAGGACCAAATCAGAAAGATAGGTAGGAGCAAGCCCATGTAATGCTTTGTAGGTTAGCAGTAAAACCTTAAAATCAGCCCTTGCTTTGACAGGAAGCCAGTGTAGGGAGGCTAGCACTGGAGTAATATGATCAAATTGTTGGGTTCTAGTCAGGATTCTAGCAGCCGTATTTGGCACTAACTGAAGTTTATTTGGTGCTTTATCCGGGTAGCCAGAAAGTAAAGCATAACCTAGAAGTAACAAAAGCATAGATACATTTTTCTGCATCATTTTTGGACAGAAAGTTTCTGATTTTTGCATGTTACGTAGATGGAAAAAAGCTGTCCTTGAAACAGACTTGATATGTTCGTCAAAAGAGAGATTATGGTCCAGAGTAACGCCGAGGTCCTTCACAGTTTTATTTGAGACGACTGTACAACCATCAAGAATAATTGTCAGATTCAACAGAAGATATCTTTGTTTTTTGGGACCTAAAACAAGCATCTCTATTTTCTCCATCTATTTGCAGCCATCCACTTCCTTATGTCTGAACCACAGGCTTCTAGCAAGGGCAATTTGGGGGCTTCACCATGTTTCATTGAAATGTACAGCTGTGTGTCATCCGCATAGCAGTGAAAGTTAACATTATGTTTTCGAATGACATCCCCAAGAGATAAAATATATAGTGAAAACAATAGTGGTCCTAAAACGGAACCTTGAGGAACACCGAAATTTACAGTTGATTTGTCAGAGGACAAACCCTTCACAGAGACAAACTGATATCTTTCCGACAGACAAGATCTAAACCAGGCCAGAACTTGTCCGTGTAGACCAATTTGGGTTTCCAATCTCTCCAAAAGAATGTGGTGATCGGTGGTATCAAAAGCAACACTAAGGTCTAGGAGCACGAGGACAGATGCAAAGCCTCGGTCTGATGCCATTAAAAGGGCATTTACCACCTTCACAAGTGCAGTCTCAGTGCTATGATGGGGTCTAAAACCAGACTGAAGCATTGTTTGTCTTCAGGAAGGCAGTGAATTGCTGCGCAACAGCTTTTTATAAACTTTTGGAGAGGAATGGAAGATATAGGTCGATAGTGTTTTATATTTTCTGGGTCAAGGTTTGGCTTTTTCAAGAGAGGTTTTATTACTGCCACTTTTCGTGAGTTTGGTACACAGCCGGTGGATAGAGAGCCGTTTATTATGTTCAACATAGGAGGGCCAAGCACAGGAAGCAGCTCTTTCAGTAGTTTAGTTGGAATAGGGTCCAGTATGCAGCTTGAAGGTTTAGAGGCCATGATTATTTTCATCATTGTGTCAAGAGATATAGTATAGATAGAGATATAGATATAGGACAACTGAGCTTTGGAGGAATACGCAGATTTAAAGAGGAGTCTGTAATTTGCTTTCTAATGATCATGATCTTTTCCTCAAAGAAGTTCATGAATTTATTACTGCTGAACTGAAAGTTATCCTTACTTGGGGAATGCTGCTTTTTAGTTAGCTTTGCGACAGTATCAAAATACTTTTCGGATTGTTAATTAAGTTGGAAAAATAGGATGATCGAGCAGCAGTAAGGGCTCTTCGATAATGCACGGTACTGTCGTTCCAAGCTAGTCGGAAGACTTCCAGTTTGGTGTGGCGCCATTTCCGTTCCGATTTTCTGTAAGCTTGCTTCAGAGCTCGGGTATTTTCTGTATACCAAGGAGCTAGTTTCTTATGACAAATGTTTTTAGTTGTTAGGGGTGCAACTGCATCTAGGGTATTGCGCAAGGTTAAATTGAGTTCCTCAGTTAGGTGGTTAACTGATTTTTGTCCTCTGCCATCCTTGGGTAGGCAGAAAGAGTCTGGAAGGGCATCAAGGAATCTTTGTGTTTTCTGAAAATGTATAGCACGACTTTAAATGCTCCTTGGTTGGGGTCTGAGCAGATTATTTGTTGCGATCGCAAACGTAAAAAAATTGTGGTCCGGTAGTCCAGGATTATGAGGAAAACCATTAACCATTTATTCCATGGGACAAAACTAGGTCCTGAGTATGACTGTGACAGTGAGTACGTCCAGAGACATGTTGGACAAAACCCAATGAGTCGATGATGGCTCCGAAAACCTTTTGGAGTGGTTCTGTGGACTTTTCCATGTGAATATTAAAATCACCAAAAATTGTAATATTTTCTGCTATGACTACAAGGTCCGATAGGAATTCAGGGAACTCGGTGAAGAACGCTGTATATGGCCCAGGAGGCCTGTAAACAGTAGCTATAAAAAGTGATTGAGTAGGCTGCATAGATTTCATGACTAGAAGCTCAAAAGACGAAAACGTATTTTTTTTTGTGTAAATTGAAATTTGCTATCGTAAATGTAAATGCAACACCTCCGCCTTTGCGGGATGCACAGGGGATATGGTCGCCAGTGTAACCAGGATGTGAGGCCTCATTTAACACAGTAAATTCATCAGGCTTAAGCCATGTTTCAGTCAGGCCAATCACATCAAGATTATGATCAGTGATTAGTTAATTGACTATAACTGCCTTTGAAGTGAGGGATCTAACATTAAGTAGCCCTATTTAGAGATGTGAGGTATCACAATCTCTTTCAATAATGGCAGGAATGGAGGAGGTCTTCATCCTAGTGAGATTGCTAAGGCGAACACAGCCATGTTTAGTTTTGCCCAACCGAGGTCGAGGTACAGACACGGTCCCAATGGGGATAGCTGAGCTGACTACACTGACTGTGCTAGTGGCAGACTCCATTAAGCTGGCAGGCTGGCTAACAGCCTGCTGCCTGGCTTGCACCCTATTTCATTGTGGAGCTAGAGGAGTTAGAGCTCTGTCTATGTTGGTAGATAAGACGAGAGCACCCCTCCAGCTAGGATGGAGTCTGTCACTCCTCAGCAGGCCAGGCTTGGTCCTGTTTGTGGGTGAGTCCCAGAAAGAGGGCCAATTATCTACAAATTCTATCTTTTGGGAGGGGCAAAAAACAGTTTTCAACCAGCGATTGAGTTGTGGGACTGCTGTAGAGCTCATCACTCCCCTAACTGGGAGGGGGCCAGAGACAATTGGTCCTTGTGTGGCTCAGTTGGTAGAGCATGGCGCTTGTAACGCCAGGGTAGTGGGTTCGATCCCCGGGACCACCCATACGTAGAATGTATGCACACATGACTGTAAGTCGCTTTGGATAAAAGCGTCTGCTAAATGGCATATATTATTATTATTATTATTATATTACAATTACTCTATGCCGACACATCTTTCTAGCTGATTTACACGCTGAAGCTATGTTGCGCTTGGTGACCTCTGACTGTTTCATCCTAACAATATCTCTATACTCGCCAGTTTTCGCTTTAGCCAGCACCATCTTCAGATTAGCCTTAACGTCGGTAGCCCTGCCCCCTGGTAAACAGTGTATGATCGCTGGATGATTATTTTAAAGTCTAATACTGCGGGCAATGGAGTCGGCAATTAATAGGATTTTCAATTTGTCAGAGCTAATGGTGGGAAGCTTCGGCGTCTCAGACCCCGTAACGGGAGGAGTAGAGACAAGAGAAGGCTTGGCCTCAGATTCAGACTCGCTGCTTAATGTGGAAAAACAGTTGAAAGTTTCTGTCGGCTGAATGGGTGACACCGGTTGAGCATTCCTACAGCATTTCCCTCCAGAAGCAATGAGCAAGTTGTCCGGCTGCGGGGACCGTGCGAGGGGATTTATACTAACGTTACTATCTGTACTTACTGATGGCACAGACGCTGTTTCATTCTTTCCTACACTGAAATTGCCCTTGCATAACGATTGCGTCTGAAGCTGGGCTTGCAGCACAGCTATACTCGCCATAAGGCGATCGTTCTCCTGTATATTATGAGTACAGCGACTGTAATTAGAAGGCATCATGTTAATGTTACTACTTAGCTTCGGCTGTTGGAGGTCCTGATGAACCATGTCCAGATAAAGCGTCTGGAGTGAAAAAGTTGAATGAAAAAAAGTTGAGTGAGGGAAAAACTCCAAATATAAACGGTAATTAAAAAGAAAAAAAAAGTAAAGTTGTCAGGTAGCGAAGTAAGGTTGGCAACAAAACGCAGAGCAACACGTAAACAAGTCTGCAAATTGTGACCGGAAATGACGAACTGACGAAATCAGTACTTGGTTGACTGGGAGGGTTATGGCCCGGAGGAGAGGTGCTGGGTCCCCGCCAGGGACATCCTAGACCCAGGCCTCATCGCTGAGTTCCAACGCCGGCACCCCGGTCAAACAGGTATACGCCCAGGTAGGATGCCAGGTGGCACCCCTAGAGGGGGATGGGGGGGTGTACTGTCACACCCTGATCTGGTTCACCTGTCTTTGTGATTATCTCCACCCCCTCCAGGTGTTGCCAATCTTCCCCATTATCCCCAGTGTATTTATACCTGTGTTCTCTGTTTGTCTGTTGCCAGTTCGTTTTGTTTCGTCAAGCCTACCAGCTGTTTTCTCTTGGTCCTTTCTTTTCTCTAGTTCTGGTTTTCTAATTTTCCCGGTTTTGACCATTCTACGTGCCCTGACCCTGAGCCTGCTTGCCGTTCTGTACCTTTTTTACTCTGCTCTGGATTACTGACCTCTGCCTGCTCATGACCTGTCGTTTGCCTGCCCCCCTGTTTTTGTAATAAACTTTTGTTATTTCGAAACTGTCTGCATCTGGGTCTTCTCCTGAGCCTTGACAGATTCAAGACAACATGTAGTAAAAAATTACATTTCATAATTTTCTGTTTTTTTTGGGGCAGTTTCGTGAGAAGTACCCTGATGTACCATTTGGTATTAGATACAGTAGCTAAAGTATACAACATAATGGTTTCCATTAGCTTTTATATCCAAGTCAGATTCCACAGGTTTATGATTTTGTTGGGATAGAAACTAGAGACAACCCAACCTAATCTCTTTGTAAATATCAGATGATCAGAACTCTATGATTCAGTGTTGGAATAGATTTCTATGGTCCTGTATCATTGATTCCTATGTGGGTTTGACATTAGCAGTTGTTAGCTGTGTTGGGTCAGGGATGTGCTTGGGTCAACATGCCGCAGTGGTTTATGATACCTGAGTTTCCTGAGAAAACCTTGATGTATATTGTGCAATTATAGCTTGTAATCAATATGAACAGTCATGATCTCATTGACTGAGAATCAAAATGGACAGTCTGGACAAAACCATCAAGGCATAGCTAGATACGATTGAAGAAATTACAAGGTACCGGAGATTGGCATAGTTGTCAACACAGCCAACTTCAGACCACATATAACCCCCTACAACAGGGGTTCGAACCAACTGGCCACATAACCCCCTACGACAGGGGTTCCAACCAACTGGCCACATAACCCCCTATGACAGGGGTTCGAACCAACTGGCCACATAACCCCCTACAACAGGGGTTCGAACCAACTGGCCACATAACCCCCTATGACAGGGGTTCGAACCAACTTTCCCCATAACCCCCTACGACAGGGGTTCAACCAACTGGCCACATAACCCCCTATGACAGGGGTTCAACCAACTGGCCCTAGTTCACCACTTTCCAAGCTGCCCATCTGCCTGTCTTCCTCTTACATTTCCAAATGTATAATTATTGGAGTTTAAAAGAGACAAGAAGCTGTAAAATGTCATATAGACAGTACAGTCACCTCCAAATAATACAATTTGAATTAATACAAATACCAAGCTATATTGTATGTTCAAAACATTTGGGAAATTATATTATTTTGTACTAATACAATTGCTCAGAGAACGTGTCAAAATTATTGGGACCATAAAATATTCTTGTAAATAAAATCTAAATAAAATCTGCATTAACATTCTACCTTTTCAAGTTATTCTCGGTTTAAGGTACTGTATTGTGGCCTTCCATGGCTTCCTGTTTCACTGGGGTATAAAAACGAGGTAACACGCATGTAAAATCCATTTATCGTCCATCACCATGGGGAAAGGACGAGAACTTACAAATGAAAAAAGACAATTGGTTGTTGACTTTCATAAATCAGGCAATGGGTACAAAAAAATAAACTGAAAAAACAAAAATAACACTTACAACTATTAAGGCAACAAACAAGAAATGTAACACCACTGGAACAGTGGTAGACTTGCCTGCTAGAGGAAGCATGTATATTTTGTCCCCATGCACAGTGAGGAAAATGGTTTGGGAGGCAAAGAAAAGTCCAAGGGCCACAGTTAGAAAATTACAGAAATTGGTTGAATCTTGTGATCACCAAGTCTCCAAATCTACAATTAGACGCCACAGCCATGCCAATAGGCTATTTGGAAGGGGGTTGCCTTAAAAAAGCTTTATTGAGAACAACCAACAAATGTAAATTCTTGGAGTTTGCTATAAGGAATTGGCACAGGTATTGGAACCGGTGCGATGGTCAGATGAGATGAAAATGCACACCAGTGGTGGATTTGGCCTTGAAAAAAATTATGCATATTCTGAAAATAACCTAAGAACCTCATACCTACTGTAAAATATGGTGGTGGATCCTGCATGTTATGCTGCTGCTTCGGTTCCTCTGGTCCTGGGGCCTTTGTTAAGGTCAACAACAGCTTTATGAACCAGGACATTTCTGTTCAAAACCTTCTTGCCTCTGCCAGGAGGCTGAACCTTGGCTGCAAGTGTATCTTCCAGCATTACAATGACCCCAAGCACACATCAAATCTACAAATAAATAGTTAATTGACCACAAAATCAACATTTTGCAATGGCCATCTCAGTCTTCGGACTACAGCCCCATTGAAAACCTATGGTGTGAATCAAAGAGGGCACTCCATAAGCGCAAACTCGTCATTAAGCTCGAGACCCTGGATCTCGATCCCGCCCTGCGCAACTGGGTCCTGGACTTCCTGATGGGCCGCCCCCAGGTGGTGAGGGTAGGTAACAACATCTCCACCCCGCTGATCCTCAACACTGGGGCCCCACAAGGGTGCGTTCTCAGCCCTCTCCTGTATTCCCTGTTCACCCACGACTGCGTGGCCATGCAGCCTCCAACTCAATCATCAAGTTTGATTGACGACACTAGAGTGGTAGGCTTGATTACCAACAACGACGAGACGGCCTACAGGGAGGAGGTGAGAGCCCTCGGAGTGTGGTGTCAGGAAAATAATCTCACACTTAATGTCAACAAAACAAAGGAGATGATCGTGGACTTCAGGAAACAGCAGAGGGAGCAGCACCCTATCCACATCGACAGGACAGTAGTGGAGAGGGTGTGAAGTTTTAAGTTCCTCGGCATACACATCACGGACAAACTGAAATGGTCCACCCACACAGACAGAGGGGTAAAGAAGGTGCAGCAGCGCCTCTTCAACCTCAGGAGGCTGAAGAAATTTGGCTTGTCACTAAAAACACTCACAAACTTTTACAGATGCACAATCGAGAGCCGCCTGGTACGCCTGGTATCACCGCCTGGTACGGCAACTGCTCTGCATAAGGCTCTCCAGAGGGTAGTGAGGTCTGCACATGCATCACCGGCGGCAAACTACCTGCCCTCCAGGACACCTACACCACCCGATGTCACAGGATGTCACAGGAAGGCCATAATCATCAAGGACAACAACCACCACTGCTTTTTCACCCCGCTATCATCCAGAAGGCGAGGTCAGTACAGGTGCATCAAAGCGGGGACCGAGAGACTGAAAAACAGCTTCTATCTCAAGGCCATCAGACTGTTAAACAGCCATCACTAACATTGAGTGGCTGCTACCAACATACTAACTCAACTCTAGCCACTTCAATTATGGAAAAATTGATGTAATAAATGTATCACTAGCCACTTTAAACAATGCCACTTTATATAATGTTTACATACCCTACATTACTAATTTCATATATATATACTGTACTCTATACCATCTACTGCATCTTGCCATCTTGATGTAATAAAAGTATCACTAGCCACTTTAAACAAGCCACTTTAAACAAGCCACTTTATATAATGGTTACATACCCTACAATCTACATTACTCACCTCATATGTATATACTGTACTCTATACCATCTACTGCATTTTGCCTATGCCGTTTGGACATCATTCATTCATATATTTTTATGTACATATTCTTATTCATTCCTTTACACGTGTGTGTATAAGGTAGTTGTTGTGAAATTGTTAGATTACTTGTTAGATATTACTGCATGGTCGGAACTAGAAGCGCAAGCATTTCGCTACACTCGCATTAACATCAGCTAACCATGTATATCACTTGGCTCTGTCATAACCTCACATGGTCTCTCCTATCATTGCTATGCAGACGACACACAATTAATCTTCTCCTTTCCCCCTTCTGATGACCAGGTGGCGAATCGCATCTCTGCATGTCTGGCAGACATATCAGTGTGGATGACGGATCACCACCTCAAGCTGAACCTCGGCAAGACGGAGCTGCTCTTCCTCCCGGGGAAGGACTGCCCGTTCCATGATCTCGCCATCACGGTTGACAACTACATTGTGTCCTCCTCCCAGAGCGCTAAGAACCTTGGCGTGATCCTGGACAACACCCTGTCGTTCTCAACTAACATCAAGGCGGTGGCCCGTTCCTGTAGGTTCATGCTCTACAACATCCGCAGAGTACGACCCTGCCTCACACAGGAAGCGGCGCAGGTCCTAATCCAGGCACTTGTCATCTCCCGTCTGGATTACTGCAACTCGCTGTTGGCTGGGCTCCCTGCCTGTGCCATTAAACCCCTACAACTCATCCAGAACGCCGCAGCCCGTCTGGTGTTCAACCTTCCCAAGTTCTCTCACGTCACCCCGCTCCTCCGCTCTCTCCACTGGCTTCCAGTTGAAGCTCGCATCCGCTACAAGACCATGGTGCTTGCCTACGGAGCTGTGAGGGGAACGGCACCTCAGTACCTCCAGGCTCTGATCAGGCCCTACACCCAAACAAGGGCACTGCGTTCATCCACCTCTGGCCTGCTCGCCTCCCTACCACTGAGGAAGTACAGTTCCCGCTCAGCCCAGTCAAAACTGTTCGCTGCTCTGGCCCCCCAATGGTGGAACAAACTCCCCCACGACGCCAGGACAGCGGAGTCAATCACCACCTTCCGGAGACACCTGAAACCCCACCTCTTTAAGGAATACCTAGGATAGGATAAAGTAATCCTTCTCACCCCCCCCACACCCTTAAAAGATTTAGATGCACTATTGTAAAGTGGCTGTTCCACTGGATGTCATAAGGTGAATGCATCAATTTGTAAGTCGCTCTGGATAAGAGCGTCTGCTAAATGACTTAAATGTAAATGTAAATGTAATGTATATGTGACAAATCAAATTGGATTTGGTTTGATTTGATATCTGGAAAGAATCTGTATGGAGGAATGGTCTAAGATCCATCCCAATGTGTTCTCCAATTTCATAAAACATTATAGAAAAACGCTAAGTATCTTTATCCTATCAAGTGGAGGGTGCAAAAAGTCTTGAAAACAGAGATGCCAATAGTTGACACTTATCTATTTGAGATTTTGTTTAAATTATACTGAACAAAAAATATAACCTAGAAGAAATGATGCTGTTTTGAAGGGTGGTCACACCAAATATGGATTTAATTTATATTTTTCTTCTGTTCACTCACTTTGCATCTTGATAATTGATAAATATAATCTATTTACATGTCTATTTTTGAAAGCATTCTTACATTACAGCATTTTTTTCTCACCTGCCTAAAACTTTTGCACAGTATTGTATATCAATGGCGACAATCATTTTGGAGGTGACTGTATAACTAGTAATGTTTTTTTAAAGGAGAGAATCTAGTTGCTTTGATCCAGTTGATTGCTTCGTTCCATCTCTGGAACGAGCAGCAAGATGCTAACTAAGGTAATGATTCATATGAGACACGTTACATCCCCTGAAGTGTTGCTTTAATATCTTAATGATTTCCTCTCCTTAGTAAATGATGCCATTCATATTCAACACTAATCGTCTGCTCTGGGGAAGACATGAATATGTAAATGGCTTACTACTAACGTTACATACATCTCTGATTATAAAGCCATGAAGGTTACAGGGAAGAGTGAAAGCACAATATTTATACAATGTTTACATTCAAGGGAGTGATTTCAGATCAAAGAGAAGCGTACATTTTCAGAGGAAAATGAAAGCTGTAAGTTGTCCCATATTTACTGTTGGCCACTGGGCAAACGTCTGTGTGTGTGCGTGCATGCATCTGTATGAATGCGTGTGCCTGTGTGTGCGTGCTTGGGCCTGAGATACAGAGAATGTGAAATGCTTTTGGCCTAAAACAATTATCTTAGTTATTTTAATTGTCTTATTTATCTGTGCCTGATGCTGGTATCTTCTCCCTGGTCATTATAATCAGCAACAGTTTCATGATATTTCCATTTAGGCCTAGATTCAATCAGATCAAGCATTTACCGGAGATAGCCGACACCCGCATAACATAGCTGCTGTTTTTGCAGTGTCAAATCAGTGAGCAGTTGCTCTTGTGATTGTTGTCAGGAAGCCACACCCGTTCCACTCGTGTAAGAAGTTCAGAACAAGAAAATGTAGGCTATATAGAAATAATGACGCTCACATTGAAAATCAGAAGAAATAATGAGGATTTCTATCAGCCTAATGGAGGTGTAGATTACATCTCACATTCCAGTGTTCAAACTTGTAAACAAGGCTACATGTGATTTCTGTTAATGCGACTCCATGCAGCCAATGGCAATGTCCGTTTTAGATATAAATCCAGGAGCCGCTTGTGGATTTGACAGCTGCAGGTCTGACACGTCATAACATCAGCTACGTGGATGTCGGCTAAAGCAGATCTGATTGAATCGGCCCTTAGAACTTCATGTTCTGGATGAAGAACAGCAACCATTTTGTGCCCCCTACATCTCCATAATGGCCACTTTGACATGAACGTGGCTCAGTCATTCCTACAATACAGGGATGTCCTCTGCTTGTCTGTGGCTGAAGGTTCTGGAATACTTCCTGTAATGGGATAATGGCAGGCATTTAACACACAATAACACATGTTTGCAAGCAAGTACACTGACACACACACATTCAAGTATACACACACGTACACAGGCAGGCAGGGAGGCATGCAGACACACACACGCACACACACAGAAACATACAGTACATAGAAATGCTAAATTATTCTGCTTGGGGGAATATCCAATTACCTCTCCAGATTAATTCCTGTGTGTCTTTGTGTGATTTAGTTTGGACTGCAGTACTGCAACACATCAATGTGCATCGTCTCCTTTTTGACACGACCCAATAATTACTACTCCTAGATCCCATTTCTGACATTTCAAATGAACCCATAAATTACTTGGAGTATACACAGTATATATACAGTATGGAGTGTGCGACTTTGTTTTTATAGTTGACATTTCAACACAAACGCACACAGACATCAGTCTAAACTCAATCTTCAAGATATGTTAATTACAAAACGAGTGATAGGATCTCTCCTCCTCACTCTCTCTATTCTCTCTCATCCCCTTTTCTCCATCCCTCCTCCTCTCTTTTTCTCTCCCCACCCCTTCTCTCTCTCCCTGAGTGATTGTGTGTGTTACAAATACAGCATGATAACTGTTGTACAAACATGTGTGTGTGTAATGTGTGACATTTGGCCAGCAGGGTTGTTGACCCAGCTGAACTCACATCCATGTCTTTAACCCACACTCAACATGTAATGTTAACCCTGTGGCATCATCATGATGATGACCGTTTCTTAGTACTATCGTTGACTAATGTGGTTACAGCACATACATTTGTTTTAATAGTAATTTAGCAGATGCTCTTACACAGAACAACTTACAAGAGCAATTAGGGTTAAGTGTCTCGCTCAAAGGGGTATGGACAGATTTGTCATCCAGTTGGCTCTGATCATAACACAGAGCCAAGGCCGGATCTAGCCTTTCGGGGGACCTAAACAAGATTTGGTTGTCCCTTCCCCACAGAGAGAGATGAAATAGTATTAATAAAGAAAAACCCTTGAATGGGTGGGTGTATCCAAACCTTTGACTGGTTACAGTTGAAGTCGGACGTTTACATACACTTAGGTTGGAGTCATTAAAACTCACTTTTCAACCACTCTACAAACTATAGCTTTGGTAAGTCGGTTAGGACATCTACTTTGTGCTTGACCCAAGTCATTTTTACAACAATTGTTTACAGACAGATTATTTCACTTATAATTCACTGTATCACAATTCCAGTGGGTCAGAAGTTTACATACACTAAGATGACTGTGCCTTTAAACAGCTTGGAAAATTCCAGAAAATGATGTAATGGCTTTAGAAGCTTCTGATAGGCTTATTGACATAATTTGAGTCAATTGGAGGTGTACCTGTGGATGTATTTCAGCCAAGACCTCAGAAAAAAAAGTATAGACCTCCACAAGTCTGGTTCATCCTTGAGAGCAACGCCTGAAGGTACCACATTCCTCTGAACAAAGAGTAGTACGCAAGTATAAACACCATGGGACCACGCAGCCATCATACCGCTTAGGAAGAAGACACATTCTGTCTCCTAGAGATGAATGTACTTTGGTGCAAAAAGTGCAAATCAATCCCAGAACAGATGCTGGAGGAAACAGGTACAAAAGTATCTATATCCACAGTAAAATATCGATGTAACCTGAAAGGCCACTCAGAAAGGAAGAAGCCACTGCTCCAAAACTGCCATGAAAGGCCAGACTACGGTTTGTAACTGCAGATGGGGACAAAGATAGTACTTTTGGAGGAATGTCATCTGGTGTGATGAAACAAAATAGACCTTTTAGGTCATAATGACCATTGTTATGTTTGGAGGAGAGAGGGATGCTTGCAAGCTGAAGAACACCATCCCACCATGAAGCACGGGGGTGGCAGCATCATGTTATGGGGGTGCTTGCTGCAGGAGGGACTGGTGCACTTCACAAAATAGATGGCATCATGAGAAAGAAAAATTATCTGGACATATTGAAGCAACAAAGTTAAAGCTTGGTCGTAAATGGGTCTTCCAAATGGATAATCACTCCAAGCATACTTCCAAAGTTGTGTCATAATGGCTTAAGGACAACAAAGTCAAGGTATTGGAGTGCCCATCACAAAGCCCTGACCTCAATCCTATAGAAAATGTGTGGGCAGAACTGAAAAAGCATGTGCGAGAAATGAGGCCTTCAAATCTGATTCAGTTACACCAGCTCTATCAGGAGGAATGGGCCAAAATTCATCCAACTTTTTGTGGGAAGCTTGTGGAAGGCTACCCGAAACGTTTGACCCAAAATTTTTAAAGGCAATGCTACCAAACACTAATTGAATGTATGTAAACCTCTGACCCACTGGGAATGTGATGAAAGAAATAAAAGCCGAAATAAATCACTCTATTCTGTCATTTCACATTCTTAAAATAAAGTGGTGATCCTAACTGACCTAAAACAGGGTATGTTTACTATGATTAAATGTCAGGAATTGTGAAAAACTGAGTTTAAATGTATTTGGCTAAGTTGTATGTAAACTTCTGACTTCAACTGTGTGTGTGTATATATATATATTTTGTGTATATATACACACATTTGTGTGCGTGTTTGGGCAATATACAGTGAGGCAAAAAAGTATTTAGTCAGCCACCAATTGTGCAAGTTCTCCCACTTAAAAAGATGAGAGGCCTGTAATTTTCATCATAGGTACACTTCAACTATGACAGACAAAATGAAAAAAAAAAATCAGAAAATCACATTGTAGGATTTTTAAAGAATTTATTTGCAAATGATGGTGGAAAATAAGTATTTGGTCACCTACAAACAAGCAAGATTTCTGGCTCTCACAGACCTGTAACTTCTTTAAGAGGCTCCTCTCTCCTCCACTCGTTACTTGTATTAATGGCACCTGTTTGAACTTATCAGTATAAAAGACACCTGTCACCAGATACTCAACTAGTCTAAAGAAGGCCAGTTTTATTGGTTCTCTAATTAGCCCAACTGTTTTTAGCTGTGCTAACATAATTGCAAAAGGGTTTTCTAATGATCAATTAGCCTTTTAGAAGTATAAACTCTGATTAGCTAACAACGTGCCATTGGAACACAGGAGTGATGGTGGCTGATAATGGGCCTCTGTACGCCTATGTAGATATTCCATTAAAAAAATCTGCGGCTTCCAGCTACAATAGTCATTTACAACATTAAAAGTCTACACTATTTCTGATCAATTTGATGTTATTTTTGTCTTGGCTCCCCAGTGACTTTACCCACACACTGCTACTGGTCCTTTCGGGAGCCCAGATTTGATTTAAAAATCTGGGCTTTGGAACCCTAGTCCCCTTCTGGTTAAAGAAGGGAACCCTAGTCCCCTTCTGGTTAAAGAAGGGAACCCTAGTCCCCTTCTGGTTAAAGAAGGGAACCCTAGTCCCCTTCTGGTTAAAGAAGGGAACCCTAGTCCCCTTCTGGTTAAAGAAGGGAACCCTAGTCCCCTTCTGGTTAAAGAAGGGAACCCTAGTCCCCTTCTGGTTAAAGAAGGGAACCCTAGTCCCCTTCTGGTTAAAGAAGGGAACCCTAGTCCCCTTCTGGTTAAAGAAGGGAACCCTAGTCCCCTTCTGGTTAAAGAAGGGAACCCTAGTCCCCTTCTGGTTAAAGAAGGGAACCCTAGTCCCCTTCTGGTTAAAGAAGGGAACCCTAGTCCCCTTCTGGTTAAAGAAGGGAACCCTAGGCACAGCTCATGATTATTAGTTCCTAGGTTATTTTGGATAAAATGGCTCCTCTATTTGAAATGGTATCTTTGTTGTTGTTGTTTCTTGATTGACCCTAGTTAAAGAAGGGAACCCTAGTCCCCTTCTGGTTAAAGGTCGGAACCATCCAGTGTGGTGATGCTAGTCGGGCATGCGGGTGCAGGCAGCGATCGGTTGAAAAGCATGCATTTGGTTTTACTAGCGTTTAAGAGCAGTTGGAGGCCACGGAAGGAGTGTTATGGCATTGAAGCTCTTTTGGAGGTTAGATAGCAGTGTCCAATGATGGGCCGAAAGTATATAGAATGGTGTCGTCTGCGTAGAGGTGGATCAGAGAATCGCCCGCAGCAAGAGCAACATCATTGATATATACAGAGAAAAGAGTCGGCCCGAGAATTGAACACTGTGGCACCCCCATAGAGACTGCCAGAGGACCGGACAGCATGCCCTCTGATTTGACACACTGAACTCTGTCTGCAAAGTAATTGGTGAACCAGGCAAGGCAGTCATCCGAAAAACCGAGGCTACTGAGTCTGCCGATAAGAATATGGTGATTGACAGAGTCGAAAGCCTTGGCAAAGTCGATGAAGACGGCTGCACAGTACTGTCTTTTATCGATGGCGGTTATGATGTTGTTTAGTACCTTGAGTGTGGCTGAGGTGCACCCGTGACCGGCTCGGAAACCAGATTGCATAGCGGAGAAGGTACGGTGGGATTCGAGATGGTCAGTGACCTGTTTGTTGACTTGGCTTTCGAAGACCTTAGATAGGCAGGGCAGAATCCCACATTTGGACCATTAGGGGGATGCAAAAGACCACCCTCCAGATCACAAGGCATTATTGTGAAATATTGGAGTAAGGGCATGCCATTTTGATTCCCGGTTACATCGTTTTTCAAGGTAGAGCCAAATAGAGATTGTGTGAGCATTAAAAGGACCAAAGCTTTATTCAAATCAAATAAAAGAACATTGTATTAGTCACATGCGCCGAGTACAACAGGTGTAGACCTTACAGTGAAGTGCTTACATAAACGCCTCTAACCAACAGTGCACTTTCAAAACATATGGATAAGAAGAGATAAATGTAACAAGTCATTAAAGAGCAGCAGTAAAAAATAACAATATATACGGGGGGTGCCGGTACAGAGTCAATGTGCGGGGGCAACGTTTAGTTGAGGTAGTATGTACATGTAGGTAGAGTTCATTAAAGTGACTATGCATAGATGACAACAGACAGTGGCAGTGGTGTGGAGAGGGGATGGCTATGCAAATAGTCTGGGTAGCCATTTGACTAGATGTTAATGAGTCTGATGGCTTGGGGGTAGAAGCTGTTTGGAAGCCTCTCGGACCTAGACTTGGCACTCTGGTACCGCTTGCTGTGCGGTAGCAGAGAGAACAGTCTATGACTAGGATGGCTGGAGTCTGACAATTTTTATGTTACCTAATCTTATGGATTTCACATGATTGGGAAAACAGATATGAATCTGCTGGTCACAGACACCTTAAAAAAAAGGTAGGGGCGTGAATAAAAAAAGTCACATCTCCTTTGCATAAGAGTTGATCAGGCTGTTGTTTGTGGCCTGTGGAATGTTGTTCCACTTCTCTTCAATGGCTGTGCGAAGGTTCTGGATATTGGTGGGGAACTGGAACAAAGCCGGATGTGGAGTTCCTGGGCTGGCAAGTTTACATGTGGTCTGCGGTTGTAAGGCCGGTTAGACGTACTACCAAATTCTCTAAAACGATGTAGGAGGGGGCTTATGGTAGAGAAATTAACATTAAATTATCTGGAAACAGCTCTGGTGGACATTCCTGCAGTCAGCATGCTAATTGCATGGAACATTTCTGGGATACTTTAATTCAGCTCATGAAACCTGGGACCAACACCCTTTAACTTGTATTTTTGGTTGAGATGGAGACTATTATACATTTGTAGACTAATTGGATATTGAATTGTGTTTAGTTGTCAAATAAACCAAATATTAACATTTGAAGGATATGTATCTTCTGCTTGGTTAGTTCCATCTGAGCCACTGACTTGATTCCAGTTTGTCCACAAATTAATATATATGTTGGATTAACATCTCCATCTCAACCAAAAATGTAAATTAAAGAACACGACTAAATCAAATCAAACTTTAAGTAAACTTTAAATAAAGTTTGATTTGATTGTCATATTCTTTAACTTTGATTATTGGTTGAGATGGAAACGTGAATCCAGCGTATAAATTGATTAATTAAAACTGGAACCAAACCAAACACAATTCAACATCACTTTTGCAATACAGTAAATAGCCTATTAACTTGTCGACAAGTTGACAAATTATGTTTTGGAATCACGTCTCCAACTGAACCAGAAATAATGAAAGTTAAAGAATAGGATTAAGACAGTGGATCAGATTAAACTATTTTTCATTTGTTACGCACGCCTCTATGAATAGGGAATGAAACACCCTGCTTCAACTAAACTCTCCATGAAGTGAAAAAGGTATGGACTGTAGGTGCAAGTAAGAATGACAACAGGCAGAATGTGGTACCGTTTACAAGGACTTCTGAAGGAATGGGTAATTGGAGACAGCTGTGTCTTGACGAGGGGGCGGGGTCAGCTCTCCAATTAGCCATAGAGTCGACCAATCAGCTGCTTGAGGGATTTCAGGAAGCCAATTCTATCAATACAGTCATCTAAGCGAGGTAGAGGAAAATAATGAGACTTTGTAACTGCATTTACGCGACAATAGTCCGTACATAAGCGGGACGTACCGTCAGGCTTAGGAACAAGAATACATAGGGAACTCCAGGAGCTGTTACTGGGTTTTGCCATGTCATTCTGTAATAAATAAGCTACCTCACTTTTCATTACTTCGCTTTTCTTAGCATTAACCCGGTACGGATGCTGACGTATAGGAACAGCGTTCCCCACATCCACGTCATGTTCCAAGATGGATGTGCGACTTGGAATGTCCTGAAACACACTGAGAAAACTGTTTATCAATAGGATAAGATCCTTAGTTTGATCATTATCCAAATGTTCCATTTAAGAGGGTAACTTCTTCAGCATCTCTGAATTACATAGGCGTTCACCTTGCTGTAACGTATGGCGTAACTCCAACCCGTCCTCCTTATCCTCATCTAGGTCCCAGCCAGGCTTCAGCACCACCACAGCCACACTGGAGACGGCAGGCTGGACCGGCTTACTTGAGGAGCTGTCGGGAGAATCACGCAAATATGTTTTCAGCATGTTAACATGACACACAGGAAGAACGCCTTCGATCTGGTGTCTTTATCACATAATTGGTGAGTTTCTTTTCCACCAGATATGGTCCAGAAAAACATGCTGACAGATGAGCCAGGGATTGGCAACAAAACTAAAACTTGATCCCCTGGTGCAAATGAACGGCCAACAGCCTTTTTGTCATAATGCAACTTCATGCGTTTTTGAGACGAGGAGAGAGACTTTTGGGCTAACGCACATGCGGCGTGCAGTCTCTCCCGCATCTTACTGACATAATCCAACACTTTTTTAGGGGCGCTACTGGGTGTAGGAGATAAGATATGCTCCTTCAAAACTTTCAGCGGACCCCGTGGGGTGTGTCCAAACACAAGGTCAGCAGGGCTGAACCCTAAGGACTCTTGTATCGTTTCCCTTATAGCAAATAGGACAAAGGGCACCCCCTCATCCCAATCAGTACTGGTATCCATACAATACTTGCGTAGCATTGCCTTCAGTGTCTGATGCCAGCTTTCTAGAGCCCCTTGACTCTCTGGATGATACGGACTGGAGACCTGATGGGAAATACAATGTCTTTAACACATTTGAAAACAGTTTAGACATGAAGTTGGATCCCTGATCAGTTTGGATTACTTTAGGGAGTCCAAACGTAGAGAAGAACTTCACCAGTGCCTTCACCACAGTCTTAGCCGTTATAGTATGGAGAGGAATAGCTTCTGGGTATCGAGTAGCACTGCACATTATTGTTAGTAGGAACTGGTTACCTGACCTGGTTTTCGGCAATGGACTTACACAATCAATTATCACCCTTTCAAACGGTTCCCCACCACAGGAATCGGGCAGAGCGGCGCTCGAGAAACTGTTTGATTCGCTTTCCCAGTGAGTTGACATATGTGACATGTTTTACAAAATTGGACCACGTCAGACTTCAAACCTGGCCAGAAGAAATGACAAAGGACCCGGTTATAAGTCTTTGTGATCCCCAAGTGTCCAGACCACGCCTGGTCATGGGCGAGTGAAAGCACCTGCTGTCGGAAGGGTGTAGGAACAACCACTTGACACACTTCACTCCAGTCATTAATGGTGTCATGAGATGCCCATTTACACATCAAAACTCCTGCTTCCATAAAGTAGGCGGTCTCTCTAGTTTTAGCTTCCTCAATGGAAATTACCGAAGCAAAACAGTTGCGAAGACTGGTGTCTTTTTGACATTCAATCACCTTCTCTGGGGTGACAGACAAAAGAATGTCATGAAATTGGGGCGCAATTTTGTTTTCCCCTGCCTTAGTTTTTACGGGGGTAAAAACTGTCGGCATTGCAGAAGGCATACTCGGTGCATTGTCTTCTACTTCAACGTTCTCAAAAATGGAACTAGCCTAATCCACCACATCTCCTAGCTTGCGAGATTGTGCCCTCGTTAACACACAAGCAGGAAAAACATGTGGAAATGCTTGAACCAATTTCTCATCTGTAGTTCTGATTTCTGGATTGTCTACTACCTCTAAACACAGGAGTGACATTACAACCAGCAATATCATTCCCTAGTAGCAATTTGACTCCTGATACTGGCAGTGTAGACACTACACCAACACGGAAACGTCCTGATATCAAGTCTGACACTAAGTGGACCCAGTGTAATGGTACAGGTACTGTTTTTGTCTCTATCCCCTGTAATATGACATGCGAGCCACAATATGTTTCAGGAGACCAGGGTAAAGCATCAGTAATGATTACTGACTGCGCTGCCCCGGTGTCTCGTAGGATTTGGATAGTTTTTTGATCAGCTTGTTCTCCTGTTAAGGAAACACAACCGGCAGAGATAAACGGAGCATAGACAGGAGCCGGTTTCTCAAATGCTGAATCAATAACCCGATCCAAGGGACGAGCCAAAGACTTGACTAAACCCAAACTTTTCATTTTTGAAACAGTGTACATTGTAACAGAAGCGGCCAAACCTCGAGTGGCCAATGCAGCGCAGCGGCCACACGCTCAAACGCAGAGAAATAAGAATCAACTTCCGACTCTCGGAATGGAGGGACTAAAGCTATGTTTTTACTCACATCGAAGTGGGTTTGATGATGAGCAGCTTGTGGAGTCGCACTGGAGGCAGCGTCTAGCTCCAGTTGTCGGATCCTCACCTTCTATTTTCCTAATTTCAAGTTCAAAATTCATCTGTCTATCTTTATCTTTTTGCTCCATTTCTAACCGAGCCAGCCTCACCTTCAGCCAAGCAGTCCCATCTGAACGACCCGAAGCAGAAGATAAAGGATCAAATCAGGGCAATGTAAAAGGGGCACGAGGAAGGAACCCCTTCCTCCGCCCTGTCCTCAGACTTGGCATCAGAAGGTCTACCAGTCTCCTCTCCTTGTAATGAGAGAATCCGTTCTCTCACTAAACCCTCCCTGACTAGCACCAAAAGCTCAGCCTTTAGGGCTTACTCAGGGATAACAAATCCATAATGGTCAGCTATAGCTATAAGGTCTACTTTACGAAACCTCACCAAACAATCAATAGAGGGCGCTTCAAAAAACTTGGAGATGGCTGAGGCAGCCATCTTATACAATGCAGTCTCCTGAACACACTAACTAAACAAGTCATCCAAACTCACAACCTACCATCACACCTCAATCACTAACCACAGAGAGCTCAGAGCAGCAGGGTCCGGTGGGTTTAATGGAAAAATCCCGGATGAGCACGCCTCTATGAAGAGGGAACGCAACACCCTGCTACAACTAAACTCTCCATGAAGTGAAAAGGGTATGGACTGTAGGTGCAAGTAAGAATGACAACAGGCAGAATGTGGTACCGTTTACAAGGACTTTATTCCTTTACACGGTAATATGGGGAAAAAGGGCTGGACGGAACCAAAGCAAAGAAAGTAAATCTCAAATCCCCCCCCTCTCCTATCTTACCTGCCTACCCACTACTTACCTAATTTAGCACCACCTGGTGCCCTAACCAAAATACAGGGGGTGGTCCGCCCAGGTCTTACCTAGTGTGCCTAGACAGCGAATATGCTACGGGTATATGTATGCCCGCGGGCCTCTTGCCTAAGCATTCCCTAGGTGCCTTCCCCTTCTCCCCTGGGAACAAATGAAACAGAATATTAAACAATTTCACAAACAAAAGAAACAAAGGACATCAAATAAGCTCTCTGAGCAACAAACTCACAAAACATACCAACTCTCAGCAATGAACTCCTAGCAAAATCTCTAGCAAAATCTCTCTAGCAAAATCTCTGCAATGACCTCCCAGCAAAACTCCAGCAAATGTTTAAATATTTTTTATAAAAAATAATTTATCTTCAATACCATTCATTATTTTACAACTCATAATTTACATACATACACAAATAATGGTATTTTAATTAAACTAATTAAACTAAACATAAACCCCAAACAAAACCTCAGGGGAGCATCTTCCCTCAGGCGGAACAGCTGCCGTGGCACTTTGGTCATGCGGCCAAGTGGCTGCGTGCGCACCCTGAGGTTGAAGTTGCCCGAGTAGGTTTAGAGCATAGGCACCTGTACGAGGAGGTCAGAAAGGCAGGGAGTCCGGCGCCTGTAGTGGGCATCTCGGAAGTGGTCTGGGAGGGAGTGCAGGCGCGGGGTCTGGACAACAGGCTCAAGGACCTGAATTGGTTGAGCCTTCATAAGTGTTTGCCGGTACGTTCCATCTTGTACCGGTATAGTTTGGTGCAATCCCCCACCTGTCCAAGATCCTCTTGTGGCAGGGAGGAGACTGTGCGCCATGTCTTTTGGGACTGTGCCTTTGCCGGAGTAGTATGGGCTAGGGCACGGGTGTTGTTAGGTTTGGTAAAGGGGGATTTTGTATTGACGTGGGCCAGGTTAGAGAGGGGTGTAGGGAGAGCGAGAGGGACGGATAGGGACAGGTTTGTGCTCTGGCTTCTCATGAGTCTCTTTAAACGGGGGCTGTGGGAAGCAAGGCAGAACATGGTGAAGACAGGGAGAGATTGGGGGTGGAAGGGATAGTGAGGAGGGTGGAAGGAGATTTGAGGGGGAGGATGAAGAGGGAGGAGAGGAAGTGGGGGCAGCATGCTGCTTCTTTGGGCGGCAGCGTAGCCTAGTGGTTAGAGCGTTGGATTAGTAACCGGAAGGTTGCGAGTTCAAACCCCGAGCTGACAAGGTACAAATCTGTCGTTCTGCCCCTGAACAGGTAGTTAACCCACTGTTCCCAGGCCGTCATTGAAAATAAGAATATGTTCTTAACTGACTTGCCTGGTTAGCCTCATAGTCCGCCCCACCCCGCATGCGGTCGCGTTACTACAGCCTCAAGCTCATTACCATAACGCAACGTTAGCGATTTCTAAAAATCGCAAATGAAATGAAATAAATATGCCTGCTCTCAAGCTTATCATTTTCTTAACAATCCTGTCGTCTCAGATTTTCAAAATATGCTTTTGAACCATAGAAAATCAATAATTTGTGTAAGAGTGGTGATAGCTAGCTTAGCATTTAGCGTTAGCATTTAGCACGCAACATATTCACAAAAACCAGCAAAGGGATCAAATAAAATAATTTACCTTTGAAGAACTTCAGATGTTTCAATGAGGAGACTCAGTTACATAGCAGATGTCCAGTTTTTCCTGAAAGATTCTTGTGTAGGACACAACGTTCCGTTTTGTTACTATGCATTTGGCTACCGAAACTAACCGAAAATTCAGTCACCTACACGTCAAACTTTTTCCGAATTAACTCCATAATATCGACTGAAACATGGAAAACGTTGTTTGAATCAATCCTCAAGGTGTTTTGTCATCTATCTCTTCATTGAAATGCCATCCCTGGAAGCCTGCATTCTTCTCTGATTCGGATGGAAAAATACTGGTAGCTGACTTTGCGCACCAATTTCCACGCAGACACCGTGCGGGACACTTGGCAATTGTAGTCTCTTATGGTCAATCTTCCAATGATATGCCTACAAATACGTCACAATGCTGCAGACACCTTGGGGAAACAAGAGAAAGTGTCTGTTCATTCCTGTCGCATTCACAGCCATATAAGGCGATCATGGAAAACGAGCCTCAGAAATCCTGTTAATTTCCTGGTCGGTCAAACATCTTGGTTTTGCCTGAAGCATTTGTTCTAGGGCACTCACAGTGGAAATCTTTGCAGTTCTGGAAACGTCAGAGTGTCTTCTTTCCAAAACTATCAATTCCAAGCATAGTCGAGTATCTTTTCGTGACAAAATATTGCGCTTAAAACGGGCACGTCTTTTTATCCAAAAATGAAATACTGCCCCTATAGGACTAACAGGTTAAATTGTTTTAATTGCTAGCTTCCTCTGTACCACAGCGATACGCATGTTCCAGTTAAGCGTCGCTGAGCCGGAGGTCTCAAAATGGACCCCGAGAATCCTCAGGGCCCCTCACAGAGAGATAAAACCCCCAGGCACATCCGTTCTACCGCGCCATCTTCCGAAAATATTGACGGAAGACTTTGCATGGTTCAGAACTGCTCCCGACGCTCGGGTGAAATCCCCAAAGATGGCAAGGGACCTTGTCAGGCACGAGTCCTTGCACAACAGCAAGGAAGTGTCATCGGCGTACTGCGTCATCTTAACACGCAGCCCACCACTTCCAGGGGATCAGCAAACCTTCCACCCCTGTGTCTGCCCTAATGGCAGCCCCCAGAGGCTCCATGTACAGAACGAAGAGGAGAGCCGAGAGTGGGAACCCCTGCCTGACCCCAGACGAGAGGTCAAAAACGTTACCCAAGTGACTATTTACACTAACTCGGCACCCCGCTCCGACATATAATGTACGAATCATCCTATAAACTTCTCTCCAAATCCTAATCGACCTAACACTCTGAATAAAAAGGATCTATTCACGCGATCGAAGGCTTTCGCCTGATCTAGCGCTGCTACCATTAAAGGCAGTCCTCTATCTTCAACCCAAGCGATGGAGTCCCTGATTAACTTCTTGCGGCAACCCATCCCGGATCCGGTATGGTGACTACGGCTCAAGCTCATTACCATAACGCAAAATGCAAAAAATATTCTTGGAAATATTTAACCTCCACACATTAACAAGTCCAATAGCTCAAATGAAAGATAAACACCTTGTTCATCTACCCAGCAAGTCAGATTTCTAAAATGTTTTACGGCGAAAACATAGCACATATTTATATTAGACCACCACCGAAACAAAAGACGAGGCAGCCATTTTGTCCCAGAAAATATAAAATTATAAAAGCAGGATTAAAAAACAAATCATTCACTAACCTTTTGAAAATCTTCATCAGATGACAGTAATAGTACATGTTACACAATACATTTCTTTTTTCAATAATATGCCATTTATATCCATAAATCTCTGTTTACAATGACGACATTTCAAAAAATGCTACTCAAATGTCCGGAGAAATGATGATAGCTCCAATAGATAACGTCAGATAACAAGCAATAAACATGACTAAATATACATGTTCTACATATAGTTACAAAGATACACTTCTTAATGCAACCGCTGTATTACATTTATTTTTAACGTTACAGAATTCGTTCACTGGCTATACAATGAGACGGCGCTCAGATATTAGCAGTATGTCTCCTCTACGTTTGGAGTCCACAGAAACCCAAAATAACCACATAAATATTCCCTTACCTTTGATGTTCTTCGATCAGAAGACGTAGAAGGAGTCATACTTACCCAATACATCGTTTGGTTTCACGTTGTGTGTCTCTGTATTAGCATATGCTAACAGCTTCAGCTGAAATGCACCCAAAATTACTTCTGGTCCCGCACTCTTGCGCATCAAAACTTCAAATTTACATATTATATGTCGACTAAACTGGTCAAACTATGTGCAGAATCGAGCTTTATGATGTTTTTAACATGTAAAACAATGATCAGCGCGAACAGACAAACCGCCTTCAATTGCTGTTACTTGGAAAAGAATGTGCCCCAAATCGGCCGTGCGCAATAGAGTGCATGTATTTGAGAGTGACACTAACATTTTCGCCCGCCAAACGACGAGGGCTCACGCGATTCTCACAATGAATGCGCCATTTGAAAGCAGGCATCGCGCTGAACACATACATACTGTTCCCAGATCGGTAGCTGCCTGGGAAGGGTGGGGGCGATGACGTCAAAGTTGACCCAACTTCTCTTGACAAGAGAGAGTTTGGGAGAAAGGCTGCCCTGAGAGTTCTGCTTTACATACAGACATAATTTAAACGGTTTTAGAAACTTTAGAGTGTTTTCTATTCAATAATAATTATTACATGCATATATTAGCAATTTTGGGAAAAAATATGTTCAGTTTACTATGGGCACGCACTTCCTCCAAAGGGGGCAGTATTCAGCCCTAGTCTTAACTGGTTAACTGTAGGTTCCATCTAATAGAGCGGCCCTCTACCCCGCACGTCTGATCCTCATGAACGACGTAGGGAAGGGCTGTGCGCAACCGGTCTGCTAAAACCTTTGCAAGTAGCTTGTAATCTACACACAGCATGGTCAACGGCCGCCAGTTGCCAAGGTCTGTTACTTCCCCTTCTTATATAAAAGTGACAGCACACCAACAGCCATTGATCCCCCAGGACCCCCCGTCTCAAGGATGGCCTTCAAGACTTCGAGGACCACTGGTCCAAGTATACCCCAAAACTTGAGATAAAACTCAGCCGGCAGCCCATCCATCCCAGGCACCTTCCCTTTTCCATCCTCCTAAGAGCGCTCTCAACCTCTTCTAGTGAGATCTGGGCCTCCATCACTTCTCTAATGTCCTCCGACAACCGCCTGGACAAGTGTTCTAAAACACATTTCCCTGCTCTACATCTATTTCCCTTTTCCTTAAATAAACCTTGGAAATGATCAGTTGTCACCCTGACCATATCCTCTGGTTCTCTAACTATACTACCATTTTCTTCCCTAACACCATGCATTACCTTCCTACTCTGTCTTGCCCTAACCAACTTAAAGAACATAGCAGAACAAGTCTCATTATGTTCTAGAAAGCCACTATGCGCACGCTCCAGGAAAGCTCAAGCCTTCCGCTCCTGCAACTCCCTGAGCTGCGCCTTTAGGGTTGCGGATCTCTCCCAGTCAAACGACCCGCCGAGGTTGCCTGCCTCGTGTTCAATTAACCTTTGGATACGATCCACCTCCCTCCCTCTCCTCCCTTTTTTCCTCTTGCAATACCCTATTATAAAAGCCCTAATGTTCACCTTAACTAATTCCCACCACTCTAACACCCCGCACATGGACCGGAGGCCCTCAAGCCTCCAAAAGAAACCATAAAACCAGTCAACAAAAGCCTGCTCCTCCAGCACATCCAGATCTAGCTTCCAGTACCCCTACCAAAGAGGCAGACTGGCGACCCCACCTGCAGGAGCACCCCTTCGTGATCCGAAAAGAAAACAGGCAACAGCCGCCCAGACAACTTACCCAAAGACCTGGGTACAAAAATATAGTTGAGCCTCCGCTCAACCCCTGGAGTTGCGCCATGTAGGACCGTCCATTTTCGGAGTAGTGTGCAGACCACCATCTACCAGACCATGGCAAGCCATTAGCCTGGCAATGGCGCCCGCACTGCTATCCCCCTCTTCCTAAATCCGTATTAAAATCCCCCTATCACTACTTTCCTATTTGTGACACACAGGGGTGTCAGACAGTCCACCATCTCCCTCCTGTCTGCCACCACCTGTGGCCCATACACCACCACTAATCTAAATTTACAATCCCTTATCGTGACATCCACCCCTATAACACTCCCTGCATTACCACAAAAGAATCCTCCACTTTTACCTCCCTGTGCCCACACAAAATCCCTACCCCGATGAGTGCACCCCCCAACACCCCAACCCGACTCCCCTTGTCCCACTCCCTCTTAAACCTACTAACATCCCCTCCATCCCTCAGGTGAACCTCCTGTAAAAAACAAAAATCAAACCCCACACCCTCCAAATAACTAAAAACCGCCCTCTTAACAAAATCCCTTAAACCCCTTACATTTAAACTAACAAAAGTAAAATTAGACTCCATGAAAAAATAAAAACATGTAATACACTCAAATTCTAAACCCAGACAGAAAAAAACAAAAAACTGGAGACTCACCTGATGCTCCCCTGCTCCATATCTACCGGTGAGAACACCATCCGTAATACCGACATCCCCCCCTCTTCCTCCATCACACCATCCCAGGATGCAGGAATAGTGTTTGGCTCCGGGTTGCCCTGCACCCTGGGTCTACCCCCACAATCCTCCCCCTCCCCAGTGTTGCAGCTGGTTTGGAAAAAAATTGGGGAGGCTGAGTCCCCAAACAAAATAAAAACTCCCCACCTCCTCCTGTACCCAGTCCTGAGTCTTGTTAGGTGTGTCCCCACCCAACAGAAGTTGAGGGCCTGGGGAAACCAGCAGCAAACCAGAGGTTTCTCCCGCCTCCATCACTCTCTTGGCCATCCCCTCCCCCTCACTGTCGGCCAATCGCACCCTCCTCTTCATACTCTTCTTTGGTGATGGCGGCAGTGGAGGGATAACACCCTCCCCCCCGCCAGCTTCTCCACCATACCCCTCATCTCTTCCACCAGGGCACTTTCCCCCCAGTCCACTTGCTCTTCCACAGTCTCCTTCACCACTCCTCCCTCGCTTTCTTCTCTCTCATGCTCCTCCACTCGGTTGCCTTTTCCCGCCGCTTTTCCTGGTTCTCCTACTCCTGTGCCTTCCGTTTCCTTCTCTCTTCCATCCGCCGCTTCTTGCTCCTCCTCCTTCCTTGTGGCCTTCCCCTCTGGACCTGTACTCTGGTCATGAGGCGTGCTTCCTTCCCCTCCTCTTCTTCCCCCCATCCCCCGCTCCTGCTCCCCCCCCCCCCAGCCGCAGACGCATATGACCTCTGACGGGCCGGGCACCCCCGCCACAGGTGTGCTGACGAGCCACACCCATGGCACGTCTTAGGCTTGTCACAATCCCTCGCCTCGTGATCCTCAGATGCACAAAATCTGCATTTTCTTGTACTGCACGAGGCGAATATGTGACCGTAGGCCATACAGCGCCTGCAAAATGGGGACTGACGTGCATAAAACAACATCCCCCTGTCAGCCCCTAGGGAGAACATAGCAGGAGGATGGAGGTAACCACCATGTCCCTTTGGGTCCTCTCTGAGGAGGGCCTGGAAGCCTCTCCTCCCATTCCAAAACCCAAGGGAGTCTTTGAGGTGCCTTGCTGAGGAGACGTTATCCATGTATCTCCCCAGAAAAGCCCTCACCTCGTCATCCTTAACGTAAGGGTTGTAAATGATGACAGTTACAACCCTAAAGTTATTCTTCGCCAGGCTTGTTATTTCGTAGTGGCACATCGGCCTCTCACCTCCCACTGCTCTTGCCCTTCTCAGGACATCATCGTGTTTTTCCTCTGTATATAGTGCCACATCGTATGCTCCCTCCAACGAGTTGAAACAAAACACGTCCTTCACCGTCAGCTTTAGAATCCCCATCAATATTATCCTTCCAAAATTCACCCAACTTATTGTGGGAAGCTTGTGGAAGGCTAGCTGAAATGTTTGACCCAAGTTAAACAATTTAAAGGCAATGCTACCAAATACTAATTGAGTGTATGTAAACTTCTGACCCACTATCCTTTTCCTTCCAAACAAACCGAATCGTGTTGGCCAGCCCAATCCCAGGGACCGACCGTGTTGATGTATTTAGCACCGTCTCCGCAAGGAGAATGGCGCTCGTTCTCTTCTTCCAAAACAAGTAAAAAAGAAAAACCAAAGTGACCGAGCCTATCTGGTGAAACTACACAGAGACAGGAACAATCACCCACCAAACTCTCTAGCAAAATCTCTGCAATGACCTCCCAGAAAATCTCTCTAGCAAAAAAAAAACTCCCTCCTGAACAGAAACACTGGCTTTTATATAGCTTCTGAAAGAATGGGTAATTGGAGACAGCTGTGTCTTGACGAGGGGGCGGGGTCAGCTCTCCAATTAGCCATGGAGTCGACCAATCAGCTGCTTAAGGGATTTCAGGAAACCATTTCCTGAAATAAACACATGCAAACATACAAACTACAACACATAAACTGGGGAACGTAACATCATTGTCAGCCAAACACAAATTCAATAAAAATTGTAATACAGTAAATAGTCTAAAATTAAGGCTGTCTTACAAACTAATGTAACAGTATTTATTCAACCTTAAAATGAGTAACATCCATGGCAACAGACCGTAACTATACATATCTTATTATGTAATCAAAAGATCAAAGGTCGCAGGTCTGTGGAGATCTTCACAATATAAATATCTGTGCAGAATCTTGGAACAGCATTGATCACTTGTACTTTTAATGTAATCTCCACTGCAATCCAGGTCATTTGATTGTGCTATTAGATGAAGCACAGTGATAACACATTAAGTTGTTGTATAAATACAAAAAAAATCTGACCTTGTATTCCATTGGAATTCAGACCCAAGGGTCTCCCGGTCACGGCCGGCTGCGACAGAGCCTGGACTCGAACCCAGAATCTCTAGTGGTACAGCTAGCACTGCCTTAGACCGCTGCGCCACACAGAAGGCCTAACAACGTGCCTTTTAATAAATCTCAGCCTAAGCTCTGAAAATGAAATTTCCCTGGTGTCATCACAGTCACGACATTCCTAACATTCCCCCCTATTTTGACTAATGATGATGAAGTTGGCTTTAAACCAAGACTCTTCCTTTAGAAATCTCTTTGTGTTTTGGTATTCGTTTTGTAGTCCTCCATTCTCAAGTGTCTCTGTGTCGTCACCAGTCTCAACGGTCTTCATCAACGTTTGTTACTTTACAAACAACGTTTGGGGGGAGAGAGGGGAAAGAGGGAGGTGAAAGAGGGAGGGAAAAGAGGGAGGGAAAAGAGAGAAAGAGGTATTAAGGGATAAGGAGACAATGGGGCTGGATTTACACTTCAAATACTCCTTCACTCTCACACATCTCCCTACTCATTATAGAACAGATGATAATATACAGTACCAGTCAAACGATTGGACACATCTACTTATTTCATAATGCTGATGTGTTCACTACTATTCTACACTCTAGAAAATAGTAAAAATAAATAAAAACCCTTGAATGAGAAGATGTGTCCAAACTTATGACTTGTGCTGTAGTTGGTCGTAGGAGCTGTTCTTTCATCCAAATGTTTCTATTCTTAAAAAACAACAACATCGCACTGTGCACAGACTTCAATTCAACATCTATTCCTTGTTGATAATTTAATTGAAATGATGTGGAAACATTTAACCAGTGTTTGCCCAGTGGTATGAAACTTGTTTTTCAATTATTCACCTCTTACTAACCAGGTCGTCGCTAAAAATAACTTCTCCATGACTTCTAAATAAAGACGTATTCATGACAAATAATGTTTGACCTATTGACATCACAAAATCATATTTTGTTTTTGATTCAGTATCGGTTATACGAGTAAGGCGTTTTTTCCCCCCATTGCAAGGCAACATTGATGTTGTGGGACTTCTCTAGTGTTAGGAGAGAACACTCTCATTTTTTGAGCATGTTCTAATCTAGTGTAATCCCTCAAACACAGGGGGGATTAGAGAACAACAACACAGTATTGTTTAACCTCTTGAATTGTTAATGCTGCTTCAATATTTTATGCTCCAATGCCAGTCAACCACTGACATAATGGTTTTGGTTTCTTTCAACGGTCAGACAATATCTTTGAGACCTTAGTTACGCCTTCAACCATTCACAGCTCTGTTTTGTCTCTGTTTCTGCCTCTCCCCTTCTTTGCCCCTCTCTCTTTTTATCCCTCTTCTCCCTTCTCTCTCTCTTCCACTCTCATTTGCAGCACCAATAAACATATAATATTGATCAGAAATGTGGAGTGCACTACACTGGGCGGTCCAAGTCCTGTGATTAATAGAATTTTAATATGAAAATAGATAACTAATAAATAAACGGATGGATAATACACTGAACAAAAATATAAAGGCAACATGTAAAGTGTTGGTCCCATGTTTCATGAGCTGAAATAAAAGATCCCAGAAATGTTCCATATGCACAAAAAGCTTATTTCTCTCAAATTTTGTGCACAAATTTGTTTACGTCCTTGTTAGTGAGCATTTCTCCTTTGCAAAGATAATCCATCCACCTGACAGGTGTAGCATATCAAGAAGATGATTAAACAACCCAATCATTACACAGGTGCACCTTGTGCTGGGGACAATAAAAGGCCACTCTAAAATGTGCAGTTTTGTCACACAACACAATGCCACAGATGTCTCAAGTTTTAAGGGAGCGTGGAATTAGCATTCTGACTGCAGGAATGTCCATTAGAGCTGATGCCGGAGAACTGAATGTTAATTTCTCTACCATAACCTGCCTCCAACGTCGTTTTAGAGAATTTGGCAGGACGTCCAACCGGCCTCACAAGCGCAGACCACATGTAACTATGCCAGCCCAGGACCTCCGTATCCGGCTTCTTCACCTGCAGGATCGTCTGAGACCAGCCACCAGGATAGCTGATGAAACTGTGGGTTTGCACAACCAAAGAATTTCTTCACAAACTGTCAGAAACGGTCTCAGGGAAGCTGATTTCTGTTCTTGTGGTTCTCACCAGGGTCTTGACCTGACTGCAGTTCGGTGTTGTAACCAACTTCAGTGGGCAAATGCTGACCTTCGATGGACACTGGCACGCTGGAATAGTGTGCTCTTCACGGATGAATCCCGGTTTCAACTGTACTGGGCAGATTGCATTCTGTGGGCTAGAGGTTTGAGTAGATGTCAACGTTGTGAACAGAGTGTCCCATGGTGGCAGTGGGGTTATGGTATGGGCAGGCATAAGCTACAGACAATGAACACAAATGCATTTGATCAAAAAGCCATTTGAACGCACAGATATACCGTGAAGAGATCTTGAGTCCCATTGATGTGCCATTCTACCGCCTCTATCTCCTCATGTTTCAGCATGATAAATAATGTACAGCCCCATGTCGCAAGGATCTGTGCACAATTCCTTGAAACTGAAAATGTCCCAGTTCTTCCATGGCCTGCATACTCACCAGTCATGTCACCCATTGAGCATGTTTGGGATGCTCTGGATCAACGTGTACGACATCTTGTTCCAGTTACCGCCAATATCCAGCAACATCTCAAAGCCGTTGAAGAGGAGAGGGACAACATTCCACAGGCCACAGGCTGATCAACTCTATGAGAAGGAGATGTGTCGCGCTGCATGAGGCAAATGGTGGTCACACCAGATACTGACTGGTTTTCTGATCCACACCCTTACCTTTTTATTAATGTATCTGTGACCAACAGATGCATGTATTCCCATTCATGTGAAATCCATAGATGAGGGCCTAATGAATTTATTCCAATTGACTAATTCCCTTATATCAACTTAGTGAAATCTTTGAAATTGTTGCATGTTGCGTTTATATTTTTGTTCAGTGTATTACAGTTTTTCTCAATTGCTAAAACACTAAAACCCATTGGCTGAACAAAGTTATCAGTTGCCTGGACTCATTTAGCTAATTATGCAGTCTGTTGTCAATACCTTAAACCATTTCACATGGTAAAACACAATTTGCAGATCTCACTTGGACTTTTCAGCAAAACTCTAAACACATTCTCATTCTCAAAACACATTCTGCACTCTAATACACATGTCATCCATACTGGTAAACACAAGTGGCAACAATCAAATATAAATAGAGAACCCATGTCATTGATTGAGCACAACCACTGAAATTTGATTTAACCTGTTTCAAATGATGCGACACAACCAATATAAGCCAGTTCAGAGAGTAAACAGGTTGTTGAAGGTGGGAAGGAGAAAGTCTGAGAATGGATAGAAGAAACAATGTGAGAGGACGAGGACGAGTGCGTATGCGAGGTGGGCGACGAGGAGGAAGAGGAGGAGGAGGGCAAGAAAGAGGAAGAGGAGGACGAAGAGGAAGACAAAGAGTGGAAATATCTGGTGAAATTCGAGCAACAGTTATACACCACGTTCTTGTCCATGGACTGACAATGAGGGAAGCAGGACTTAGAGTGCAACCCAATTTGAGACAATTTTCTGTGTCCACCATAGTAAGGACATTCAGAGAAGAAAACAGGTACAGGATACTACTGTATTTTTGTAATTGCACATTTACTGTACTACACTATTTGCAGCTGTTTCAATAGACATTTGTAAAGTTAATCACTGTATGTATTGTACTGCATGAATATGTTTTGTAACTGCACAACTACTTTTTGTAGAATTGCAAGGCTGCCACATGCAGGTGGAAGGACAGCTATATTCACTCGGGAGCAAGAGGCCGTTATAGTTGGCATGGTCCTTCAAGATAATGCAATACGACTCAGAGAAATCCAGGAACGAGTGATACAAGACAACACACACTTCCAGGGAATCGACAGTGTGAGCATTTCCACCATTGACCGTGTCTTCCATCGTAACAGGATGCGAATGAAACAAGTATACAGAGCACCTTTTGAGCGCAACTCACCAAGAGGGAAAGAACTGCGAGCTCAGTATGTGCAAGTAAGTGTACATTCAGAAACATTTACTGTAATCCAGATTGTCTACAGTACTAACACATACTATGTGAATAACTCTTCAGTACATACTATGTGAATGACTAATTGTACTCTACAGTATAGCACTGTCTCTGTACGACTTACAAAATCCTACATACAGTATATTATATTTCTACACAGACAATATTTGACTTGGAATCCTTGGACAGACCCCATGAGTTCATCTCTGTCAGTGAAGCAGGCTTCAATCTAACAAAGAGGAGAAGGAGAGGCCGAAACATGTTTGGACAGCGGGCCATTGTTGAAGTCCCTGGTCAACGAGGTGGCAATGTCACAATCTGTGCTGCTATCAGCAATCATGGTGTTCTACATCACCATGTTACACTCGGGCCATATAACACCTAGCACATTCTAAGATGTATTGCCAATCTAAGAGTTATTTTATATGAGCAGCAGGTTCAAGAGCAGCAGGGTCAAGAGCTAATTGAGAATCCCATTCCCACCTATGTGATAGTGTGGGACAATGTCAGTTTCTACCAAGCTGCTCAGGTAAGGGAATGGTTTAACATCAATGGGCAGTTTATGAACTTGTACCTCCCTCCATACTCAACTTTCCTGAATCCGATTGAGGAGTTTTTCTCCTCTTGGAGATGGAAAGTGTATGATAGACAACCCTACACCAGAGTAAATCTGCTGCAAGCCATGGATTTAGCCTGTGGTGATATAGGTGAGGAATCATGTCAGGGCTGGATACGGCACACAAGAGGCTTCTTCCCCCGTTGCCTCAGGAGGGACAATATTGCTTGTGATGTCGATGAAGTGCTCTGGCCTGACCCAGCGCAAAGACAAGAAGAAGCACATTGATCACATGTTTACTCCTTTGATTTTGTCCCTTTTAGTATTGTGTACTGTAGTACAGTGCATTGTAGGCTGTATACTGTACAATGGACACATTGTATGGCCCTGAACATTGTGCTTTCCATTGATTAACAGTACTGACTGCTCAATAGATTTCGACTGGTTGCAGGTTCATATCTGCAGGTTCATATAATTTTTCGGGGGGATTGTTTACTGACTGCTTGAGAGTGTATATAATTTTGATCACTTTGTTTATGATTTGAGAGCAGTGTTTGATTTTGAACATAGATAAAACTGTTTTGAGGTGAATGTTTAATTTTGCGAGAGGAGTCAGAGGTTATGTAAATAGTGGTTGAAGATGAGGTTTTGTGTTTAATGTTTTCAGGAAATGGAGCAAGGTTTCAGAAATGGTGTTTTAGCAATTGAGAAAAACTGTAATAAACTTGAATAGATAATATTCACACATTTCTATACACAAATATCTATTTGTACCTTGGCTCTTGCTCAGTGTTTTGTGCAAGTGTGTAAATGCACCTGTGCACGTGTGTGGAGGTCATATTCAGTTGTCAGTGTGTGTTTGTGTGTGACTCTCTATTGATTGCGCAAATGACAGTCATGCTGTGAGTCTGATAAGTGTATTGATGATCTGATGTAACCCTGAGTTAACCCTGTGTTATCCAAGTAGAACAGGTTTGCTTTGTTCAACTGCTATTGACTAAATCATTATCCCACCATCTGTCACCACTCTGTATCACTCTGTTATAATATCATTATCTGATGACTTTTAAATGTTGAGCACATCCCAATGTTTGTCTATGTGTGTTTGAGTGTGTGTGCACCCACCCGACTGTGTTCCTGTGAGTGTGTGTGTGTGCGTTGACATATTGAAGAAACATACAATACATTCACCACTTCATCATGTCTATTCGAAAGAGATAAGAGTTAGATCGGCCTGAATCCCATGTCATTAACATAGAGCCTGAGGGCTGTGAGGATGAAGTCAAACTCTGAAGTCATCACATTTTTCACATCAAATAGACTCTGATAGACCCATCTCCTCTGGAGCCAATTATCGTCTTATTTTCATAACACAAAGACAATGAAATTCAAACTGAAAAAACAATGAGAGAGAGAGAGAGAGAGAGAGAGAGAGAGAGAGAGAGAGAGAGAGAGAGAGAGAGAGAGAGAGAGAGAGAGAGAGAGAGAGAGAGAGAGAGAGAGAGAGAGAAAGAGAGAGAGAGAGAGAGAGAGAGAGAGAGAGAGAGAGAGAGAGAGAGAAGAAAAAAGCGACGGGAGAGCGAGGGCGAATTAGTGCTATCCTAGGGGTGTGTATTAGCAATTCTGATTGTCATGCTACCTCGGTTCTGGAATTGTTCTGGAAAGTTCAACAGATACTCCAACAGTCAATATACCTGATAAATATTCATGTTAATAATGGGGAATATGAAAATATGTGCATATTTGTGAACAGTTCAAGCTGTTACAGTCATTATGTTTGGACCACGAGGATTGTTGTTGCCTGGCAAATGAGTAGAGAAAAGGAGAAAGTCCACATTTTACATTAAGATGGGGTACAAAAAAATCAATTTTAGATAAACATTTGCTATTTGCTAATGAGTCTTATGGAAATAACGTGTAGATGACAGAGCAAGAGAATCATGTAATGCTTAATAATGAGAACACACACTCCAGTAAGAATAGTGCAGGTCAGGGTTGGGGTCAATTTCATCCCAATTCTGTCAATTTGGAATTAATGAATTAAAATACCAATCGAAGACTTAAAGAAGTACAATTTATTCCGAAATATAATTGTAGTTTTTTAAAATATAATTTTCTACCTAGAAGCTCACTTCTATTTGAAATGTCAAGTCTCAATAAGAGTCAGAGGTTTAGAATGATTCTAGAAGTTATATTTACTCAAATCAATCCCTTGCCATGTACTTTACATTGATCATTATGTTTGGTTGAACTGTGCTTGTGAGATAATCAAATATTTTCATTAAAAATATCACTTGAAGATTTTGTTCAGAAATGCACATAAACACATATTTGCAACACAGACACAGACACAACTGTCTCTGCCCACGCATCAATCTGTTTGCCGTTAGTTCAGCGACTTTTCCTGTTGACCCGACGAGACATAGATGGAACTCGTTGTAATTGAACACACACACTATGATTCATCCCTGCTCTCCTATGGTTCATTTCACAACAGATAGACTGGTGGTTAATGAACTCTGCTGGCTCAATCAGGCACCTATCTGTTTTTCTGTCTGGTTCAATCCTTTTACTTAGTCTTGGTGTGATAGTCAGGCTGTGTGTTTGTGTTTGTGCGTGTGTATGTTTGTGTCTGTGTCTGTGTCTGTGTGTGTGCATGCGTCTATGAGTGTGTGTGCGCGTTTGCATGTGCACATACAAAACCGTTCAAAAGTTTGGGGTCACTAGGAAATGTCCTTGATTTTGAAAGAAAAACACATTTTTGTCCATTAGAATAACATCAAAGTGATCAGAAAAACAGTGTAGACATTGTTAATGTTGTAAATGACTTTTGTAGGTGGAAATGGCTACATATCTACATAGGTGTACAGAGGCCCATTATCAGAAACCATCACTCCTGTGTTCCAATGGCACGTTGTGTTAGCTAATCCAAGTTTATCATTTTAAAAGGTTAATTGATCATTAGGAAACCCTTCTGCAATTATGTTACAGCTGAAAACTGTTGTTCTGATTAAAGAAGCAATAAAACTGACCTTCTTTAGACTAGTTGAGTATCTGGAGCATCAGAATTTGTGGGTTCGATTACAGGCTCAAAATGTCCAGAAATAAAGAACTTCTTCTGAAACTCGTCAGTCTATTCTTGTTCTGAGAAATGAAGGCTATTCCATGCGAGAAATTACCAAGTAACTGAAGATCTCGTACACCACTTTTTACTACTCCCTTCACAGAACAGTGCAAACTGTCTCTAACCAGAATAGAAAGAGGAGTGGGAGGCCCCGGTGCACAACTGAGCAAGAGGACAAGTGCATAAGAGTGTCTAGTTTGAGAAACAGATGCCTCACAAGTGCTCAACTGGCAGCTTCATTAAATAGTACCCACAAAACACCAGTCTCAACGTCAACAGTGAAGAGGCGACACTGTGATGCTGGCCTTCGAGGCAGAGTTGCAAAGAAAAAGACATATCTCAAACTGGCCAATAAAAAGACACGATTAAGATAGGCAAAATAACACTGGACAGTGGAACTCTGCCTAGAAGGCCAACTTCACGATCAATTAGTCTTTTAAAATGATAATCTTGGTTTAGCTAAGACAACGTGTCATTGGAACACAGGAGTGATGGTTGCTGATAATGGGCCTCTGTACGCCTATGTAGATATTCCATAAAAAAATCAGCCGTTTCCAGCTACAATACTCATTTACAACATTAACAATGTCTACACAGGATTTCTGATCCACTTGATATTAAGGGACAAAGAATGTGCTTTGCTTTCAAAAACAAGGATATTTCTAAGTTACCCCAAACTTTTGAACGTGGCACCGAACTTCCACTCTTAGGGAAGATCACCAACGCTAGGCTACTCTTCTAACTGTACACCATATTTGGGAAACGATGGGGCGGCCATCGTATTTGGGTAGTTAGGGGAGGACGAACCATCTCATAGTAATCAGGTCACTGTGACTCCCGGGCTGGAAACAGGATTTCTAATGATGGGATATGATGGGATACGATTACTGAGAGAACATCAGGTAATGTACCTACTGGCCTGGAGACACACATCACATGCAGACACACACATTGACCATACCCAATCCTGATGATGTCTGAGAATATAGCACAAAGGCCTTATATAACATCTTTCAAAGCAGACAAAGAGGGGAACACTGTGTAATACAACCCTAGTCATCTAGATTTCCTATCACTTTCTTTCCTTCTGAGGTTTAAAGAGATAGTTCACTTTTTAGATTTTTTTGCTTATTTTCAATTGTTTTCTTCAGTTTTTTGTTGTTGTGAGTATTATCCTTGGCTGTTGTTGTTTTGTCCATTTCATAAGTGTTTCATCCATTTTAAAGACATGCTCCAGTACTTTGGCAACTTGTAAGTACTTTTTAAACCTCCCATTTTGGGCTGGCGGATGTGTCCATGTGTAGTTTATAAATGGATAACCCATGAGCAGAATGAATGTCTTGTCTGGGTGCAAGACGTTGGTGTTTGCGACAGGGCTGGTTTTCTTTTTGTAATCCGTGATTGTCTGTAGAACCTGCCACATACGTCTCGTGTTTGAGCCGTTGAATTGCGACTCTACTTTGTCTCTATACTGACGCTTAGCTTGTTTGATTGCCTTGTGGAAGGAATAGCTACACTGCTTGTATTTGGTCATGTTTTGGTCGCCTCGCTTTAAAAGCAGTGGTTCACGCTTTCAGTTTTGCGCAAATGCTGCCATCAATCCACAGTTTCTGGTTAGGGAAGGTTTTAATAGTCACCATGGGTACAACATCCCCGATGCACTTGCTAATAAACTTGCTCACCGAGTCAGCGTACACATCAATGTTGCTGTCTGAGGCTATCCGGAACATATCATAGTCCACGTGATCGAAGCGTGGAATCCGATTGGTCCGACCAGCATTGAACAGACCTGAGCACGGGCGTTTCCTGTTTTAGTTTCTGTCTATCGGCTAGAAGCAACAAAATGGAGTCGTAGTCAGATTTGCCGAAAGGAGGGCGGGGGGGAGGGTTTTGTATGTGTCGCGGAAGTTAGAGTAGCAATGATCCAGAATGCTGCTAGCTCGAGTTGCGCATTCGATATGCTGATAAAATTTAGGGAGCCTTGTTTTCAGTTTAGCTTTGTTAAAATCCCCACCTACCATAAATGCAGCCTCAGGACATATGGTTTCCAGTTTACATAGAGTCCAATGAAGTTATTTCATGGTCGTCAAGGTATCTGCTTGGGGGGGGGATATACATGGCTGTGATTATTATCGAATGCAATTCTCTTGGTAGATAATGCAGTCGGCATTTGATTGTAAGGAATTCTAGGTCTGGTGAACAAAAGGACTTGAGTTCCTGTACGTTGTTATGATTACACCAGGAGTTGTTAATCATAAGGCATACACCACCCACCGCCAGAAAATATCTATAATAAGATAAAACTTTAAAATAAATTAACTATCCCTTTAAAGATGGAATCCGCAGTAGGGGAAACAGCACCACTGGCCGCCCCACCACTGTTGTTACTGTAGATATTGTGCTCTTCCATCATCAGTGCAATGACATCAAAGGGGAAAAACAGTGCTCGTTGTTTGCAGTGACTTCTTTGCTGGTGTAATATAGGAAACGGACATGGCTGTTTCACCATTAAGTGTTCTAGATTTAATCTCTTATACTGTTATGTTGTTGGGAGTTTGAAGTTATTCATATAATCTACAAAGAAAACCCAAGTTATCAGAGAGCAGATTATCTTCTGTTGAATGGTGTTTCAGATTCAGTATGAATCAGTAGAATGTTGTTTTAGATTCAGTAGTCAGTAGAATGTTGTTTCAGATTCAGTATGAGACATTAGAATGTTGTTTCAAATTCAGTAGTCAGTAGAATGTTGTTTCAGATTCAGTAGTCAATCAAACATTTCAGATTCAGTAGAATGTTTCCGATTCAGTATGAGTCAGTAGAATGATTTTTATTTTTTTAATAATATGTTTATTATTTTCCAATAAAAAATGAAAAATATAAAACAGAGATACAAACATTGACAAAACAAAGCTTAATTCACACGTACAATGAAACAAAATCCTATTATGAGGTACATACAATTGAAGTCGGAAGTTTACATGCACTTAGGTTGGAGTCATTAAAACTCATTTTTCAACCACTCCACAAATTTCCTGTTAACAAGCTATAGTTTTGGCAAGTCGGTTAGGACATCTACTTTGTGCATGACACAAGTCATTTTTCCAACAATTGTTTACAGACAGATTATTTCACTTATAATTCACTGTATCACAATTCCAGTGGGTCAGAAGTTTACATACTGTCACACCCTGACCATAGTTTGCTTTGTATGTTTCTATGTTTTGTTTGGTCAGGGTGTGATCTGAGTGGGCATTCTATGTTGGATGTCTAGTTTGTCTGTTTCTGTGTTTGGCCTGATATGGTTCTCAGAGGCAGGTGTTAGTCGTTGTCTCTGATTGGGAACCATATTTAGGTAGCCTGTTTTGTCATTGTGGGTGAGTCTCTATGTTATGTTGCTTGTTAGCATAGTGGTTTGATTAGTGTCATGGTTGTCACTTTGTAGTGTTCTGTTTTTCAATTAAAATGACGAACACTTACCACGCCGCATCTTGGTCCTTCTCTCTATCTCCAGACAACATCTGTGACACATACACTAAGTTGACTGTGCCTTTAAACAGCATGGAAAATTCCAGAAAATGATGCCATGGCTTTAGAAGCTTCTGATAGGCTAATTGACATCATTTGAGTCAATTGGAGGTGTGCCTGTGGATGTATTTCAAGGCCTATCTTCAAACTCAGTGCCTCTTTGCTTGACATCATGGGAAAATTGTAGACCTCCACAAGTCTGATTCATCCTGGGGAGCAATTTCCAATGCTGGAGGAAATAGGTACAAACGTATCTATATCCACAGTAAAACGAGTCCTATATCGACATAACCTGAAAGGCCGCTCAGCAAGGTTTTGGAGCAGTGGCTTCTTCCGCCATAAAAAAGGCAGACTACGGTTTGCAACTGCACAAAGGGACAAAGATCATACTTTTTGGAGAAATGTCCTCTGGACTGATGAAACAAAAATAGAACTGTTTGGCCATAATGGCCATCGTTATGTTTGGAGGAAAAAGGGGGAGGCTTGCAAGCCAAAGAACACCATCCCAATCGTGAAACACAGGGGGTGGCAACATCATGTTGTGAGGGTGCTTGCTGCAGGAGGGACTGGTGCACTTCACAAAATAGATCACATCATGAGAAAGGAAAATGATGTGGATATATTGAAGCAAAATCTCAAGACATCAGTCAGGAAGTTAAAGCTTGGTCGCAAATGGGTTTTCCAAATGGACAATGACCCCAAGCATACTTCCAAAGCCGTGGCAAAATGGCTTAAGGACAACAAAGTCAAGGTATTGGAGAGGCCATCACAAAGCCCTGACCTCAATCCCGTAGAGAATTTGTGGGCCAAACTGAAAAAGCGTGTGCAAGCAAGGAGGCCTACAAACCTGATTCAGTTACACCAGCTCTGTCAGGAGGAATGGGCCAAAATTCACCCAACTTATTGTGGGAAGCTTGTGGAAGGCTACCCGAAACATTTGACCCAAGTTAGACAATTTAAAGGCAATGCTACCAAATACTAATTGAGTGTATGTAAACTTTTGACCCACTGGTAATGTGATGAAATAAATAAAAGCTCAAATAAATAATTCTCTCTTCTGTTATTCTGACATTTCACATTCTTAAAATAAAGTGGTGATCCTAACTGACCTAAAAAAGGGACTTTTTTTTACTGGGATTAAATGTCAAACTCAGTGAAAAACTGAGTTTAAATGTATTTGGCTAAGGTGTATGTAAACTTCTGACTTCAAATGTATATAAGAAGACAGCATATAGTCATTACAAGCAGTGCAGTTAAGCCAAAAATAAATATTGAGTGGAGTACAGCACAGAGTAGCAGCAGATCGTCAGCCCAGTTATGAAGCGGGACTAGACCATTTATCCAGTATCGGCTGCCATATTTTGTAAAACGTTGGACTTCTATTGGAGGTATTGTATCAAATATTTTCCATATGCATTACATTCCCTCAATCCCATAACCACAATTCAAAGGTTAGTACAGTCTCCATTTTTCAAAATTGCAATATGAACCTTTTGGTTAATAGAGTACAAAGAGAGACAGCCTTCCCTTCCTGGTTATTCCCATCAACTGTACCAAACAGAGAGATCAAGTAAGTAGAATTTTGATTCAGATTCAGTAGAGTCAGTAGAATATTGTTTCAGATTCAGTAGAGTCAGTAGAATATTGTTTCCGATTCAGTTGATCCTTCATCACAGAGGAGGAAGGTAGATGGTGAGCTTACATTACTGAGAAGAGGAGAAAACATTCTCTTTCTCCGGCCTTGTTTGTCTCCTCTGCTCTGTGTCACTAATGCAGATAAACAGTGTGTGTGTGTGTGTGTGTGTGTGTGTGTGTGTGTGTGTGTGTGTGTGTGTGCGCGCGCATGTGCGTGTCCATCTGTATTGTGGTAGTGAGTAGCTGACGACAGGTATGCAAATGGCAGGAGGAACAGAGAGGGTCAGATGATATGACTGTATGTCTGCCTAGGCAGGTTTCCAAAGACCCGGGTTAATTTGACAAAAGCAATGTCTCAAGAAAAACATTGCGACATGTCAATTGGAAACGGACGATACAGGAACATTTTCTAAAGATCGACAACATTTTTATCCTTTCGACATGTGTGGATTTTTATTTTGTCTCACTCTATTGCGACAAATTATGATGAAACTGTTTGTTGAATAAATTATGATTGCAAAATCATTTTTAAGGTACGCGGGGCACGTGATGTCATCTCATAACTATAAAACTCCACTGCACATTTAATTCTAAATTCCTACTGCTTACAAAATTAATTTGTTCAACTGTATAAAAAAGTGTTTCTTTGCAGGACAAGGATGGTCAAGAATGCCTCAATTTCTTTGCATTGCTTTTCACCATTCAATTATTTGAAATCCACAGGTTTCATCATGACAGGGACCATGGCGATAAATTGGCACATGAGAATTATTAGAATATGGCAAATCTTAATCAGTTCTTGCAATCTATCCATACTGGCTTTTGTGTTTAAACTGAGACATGAAACAGACAGGTGGGAGGGTATACAGACTGTCACCAAGTTTTGTTGGTGTGATGTAATTATGTCCAGCTGTTTTTATCAAAACAAGATTGTAAATGGAAACACACCGTAACAGGCAAATGACGTGATCTTCCTGTCTGGGTTGCCGGTCTTATCCGGTGTCCTGTGTGAATTTAAGTATGCGCTCTCTAATTCTCTCTTTCTTTCTTTCTCTCTCTCGGAGGACCTGAGCCCTAGGACCATGCCTCAGGACTACCTGGCATGATGACTCCTTGCTGTCCCCAGTCCACCTGGCCGTGCTGCTGCTCCAGTTTCAACTGTTCTGCCTGCGGCTATGAAACCCTGACCTGTTCACCGGACGTGCTACCTGTCCCAGACCTGCTGTTTTCAACTCTCTAGAGACAGCAGGAGCGGTAGAGATACTCTTAATGATCGGCTATGAAAAGCCAACTGACATTTACTTCTGAGGTGCTGACTTGTTGCACCCTCGACAACTACTGTGATTATTATTATTTGATCATGCTGGTCATTTATAAACATTTGAACATCTTGGCCATGTTCTGTTATAATCTCCACCCGGCACAGCCAGAAGAGGACTGCCCACCCCTCATAGCCTGGTTTCTCTCTAGGTTTCTTCCTAGGTTTTGTGCTTTCTAGGGAGTTTTTCCTAGCCACCGTGCTTCTACACCTGTATTGCTTGCTGTTTGGGGTTTTAGGCTGGGTTTCTGTACAGCACTTTGAGATATCAGCTGATGTAAGAAGGGCTTTATAAATACATTTGATTTGATTTGAAATGTCACATTTATTTTCTATGCAAACTTTCTAAATGTCGACAAAAAAATCACTGGACAAGTTAATGGAAGCATAGCTACAGACTGCTTTTTGCAACACAGAGACAAATCTCTCCTGAATGATGTGTGTAACCTTTATTTAACTAGGCAAGCCAGTTAAGAACAAATTCGTATTGACAGTGAAGGCCTACCTCTGCCAAACCTGGACAACACTGGACCAATTGTGCACCGCCCTATGGGACTCCCAATCACAGCCAGATGTGATACAGCCTGGATTCAAACCAGGGACTGTAGTGACACCTCTTGCACCAAGATGCAGTGCCTTAGACCGCTGCGCAACTCGGGGTTCAGTGTCCCATGTAAGAATTAGGGTTAGGGTTACTGTTAAGGCCAGGATGTAGATGTGAAGCTAGGGGTAGGATTGGCCGCACAGGAAGCATGACCTGGGAAAAGGGTAAAGGCTATCCCTGACCTATGAAAGGGCTCTGGTCAATATTGTAGAAATGTCAGTTGATTGGCTGGGACAGAGAGGAGCTTGGAACAATGTTTGTGTTGAAATCTCAGACAACTCCCTGGAGCTTTCTCTCTTCCTCATATCTCTTCTTCTTTTTCTTTTTCTCACTGTCTGATTGTCTCTTTCTCTTTTTTTCTCTGTCCTCTCCATCTCACTCTGCCCCTCTCCCTCCCTCTTTCCCCTCTCCATTGGCTGAGTGGGATGATGCTGTGAGAGCGCCATGGCCAATCAGGTCCTACAAGCTTCATCTATGTCACACATACGCCACTCCTACGTCAGGGTTATGTCAAGCCTACGACAGCTGTCATGAACACTCTTCTCCGGCTTTCTATTCCTTCCATCCATCTCTCTCCCCATCCATCTCGCTCTCTCCATACTCTCTCTCTCTGCGTACTCTCTATTGTCTCTCTTTTTCAGAACTGTGCTTCTCTCCTGTCGTCACATCTGCCAGTGCCACTGCAGCGTCTTAAAGCTTTGTCACAGTGGAATTGACCAAACATCTTTGATAATACTCAGAATATCACAGTACCCAGGGATATATGAATAACAACAGTATTGCGTAAGAAGTGTTGCTCAGTTTTTTACGAGACACGTCTCTCTACCATTTACAGGGATGGTTATTCACTGGCATCTTCATCACGCGGTCAGTGAGGTCAGCTATTCGGACCTGACAGCCAGAGAGCCAGGTCAACATTACTGTGGATGTGTGTGACTTTCTCAATTAGAGTGAACGCCACACACACACATATTCTTGAACGCACACACGCACGCAAACACACCACACACAAACACACATGCATGCACGCATACGCACACACGTGCTCTTCAGAAGACTCAGGCCCAGACTCAATCAGATCAAAAGTTAACCGACGATAGCCGACACCCACATAGCTGATGTTTTGATGGTGTTGGAGGCAGAACTGTGTTGGAGCTGTCAAATTAGTAAGCATCTGTTCTTAATAATTGTCAGAAAGTCACACTGGTGTTAGAAGTTCAGAACGAGAAAGTGTAGGCTATATAGAAATAGTTATGCGCAAATGTAACATTTTAACAAAATAATGAGGGTTTCTATAAGCCTAATCGAGGCTTAGATTACATCTCACGTTCTAGTGCTTGAACTTGTAAACCAGGTTGCATGGGATTTTTCTTAATGCGACTCCGTGCAAACAATTTTTTATATTTATTTAACAGGAAAGACATATTGAGAACAAAAGGACTCTTTTTCAAATATGCCCTGTATAATACAACATAAATATACACATTATACCCAAATAAATACATACAGTTGAAGTCGGAAGTTTACATACACCTTAGCCAAATATGTTTAAACTCAGTTTTTCACAATTCCTGACTTTTAATCCAAGAAAAATTCCATCTTAGGTCAGTTAAGATCACCACTTTAATTTAATAATGTGATATGTCAGAATAATAGAAGAGAGAATAAGTTATTTCAGCTTTTCTTTCATCTTATTCCCAGTGGGTTAGAAGTTCACATACACTCCATTAGTATTTGGTAACACTGCCTTTAAATTGTTTAACTTGGGTCAAACGTTTCGGGTAGCCTTCCACAAGCTTCCCACAATAAGTTGGGTGAATTTTGGCCCAATACTCCTGACCTAACTGAGTCAGGTTTGTAGGCCTCCTTGCTCGTACACACTTTTTCAGTTCTGCCCACACATTTTCTACAGGTTGAGGTCAGTGCTTTTTGATGGCCACTCCAATACCTTGACATTGTTGTCCTTAAGTCATTTTGCCACAACTTTGGAAGTATGCTTGGGGTCATTGTCCATTTAGAAGACCCATTTGCGACCAAGCTTTAACTTCCTGACTGATGTCTTGAGATTTTGCTTCAATATATCCACATCATTTTCCTTTCTCATGATGTGATCTATTTTGTGAAGTGCACCAGTCCCTCCTGCAGCAAAGCACCCCCACAACATGATGCTGCCACCGATGTGCTTCACAGTTGGTATGGTGTTCTCCGGCTTGCAAGCCTCCCCCTTTATCCTCCAAACATAACGATGGTCATTATGGCCAAACAGTTCTATTTTTGTTTCATCAGACCAGAGGACATTTCTCCAAAAAGTACGATTTTTGTCCACATGTGCAGTTGCAAACCGTAGTCTGGCTTTTTTATGGCGGTTTTGGAGCAGTGGCTTCTTCCTTGCTGAGTGGCCTTTCAGGTTATGTTGATATAGGACTCGTTTTACTGTGGATATAGATACTTTTGTACTTATTTCCTCCAGCATCTTCACAAGGTCCTTTGCTGTTGTTCTGGGATTGATTTGCACTTTTCACCCCAAAGTACATTCATCTCTAGGAGACAGAATGTGTCTCCTCCCTGAGTGGTATGATGGCTGCGTGGTCCCATTGTGTTTATACTTGCGTACTATTGTTTTTACAGATGAACGTGGCAACTTCAGGCGTTTTGAAATTGCTCCCAAGGTTGAACCAGGCTTGTGGAGGTCTACAATTTTTTCTCTTGGCTGATTTCTTTTGATTTTCCCATGATGTCATACCAGGAGGCAATGATTTTGAAGGTAGGCCTTTAAATACATCCACAGGCAGACCTCCAATTGACTCAAATGACGTCAATTAGCCTATCAGAAGCTTCTAAAGCCATGACATCATTTACACAGTAACTGAACAAAAACAAGATCCCACAGACTCAGGTGGAAAACAGGCTGCCTAAGTATGATTCTCAATCAGAGACAACGATAGACAGCTGCCTCTGATTGGGAACCATACCCGCCCAACAAAGAAATAGAAAACTAGAATGACCACCCAAATCACACCCTGGCCTAACCAATAGGCTCTCTGAGGTCAGGGCATGATAGATACAGTGAGTTATAGTTGAAATAATCTGTCTGTAAACAATTGTTGGAAAAATTACTTGTGTCATGCACAAAATAGATGTCCTAACCGACTTGCCAAAACTATAGTTTGTTAACAAGAAATTTGTGGAGTGGTTGAAAAACGAGTTTTAATGACTGTATATGCAGTTGAAGTCGGAAGTTTACATACACTTAGTTTGGAGTCATTAAAACTTGTTTTTCAACCACTCCACAAATGTCTTGTTAACAAACTATAGTTGGAGTCATGAGAACTTTCTTCTGAAACTCAGTCTATTCTTGTTCTGAGAAATGAAGGCTATTCCATGCAACAAATTGCCAAGAAATTGAAGATCTCGTACAACGCTGTCTACTATTCCCTTCACAGAACAGGGTAAACTGGCTCTAACCAGAATAGAAAGAGGAGTGGGAGCCCCCGGTGCACAACTGAGTAAGAGGACGAGTACATTAGCGTGGCTAGTTTGAGAAACAGATGCCTCTGTCCTCAACTAGCAGCTTCATTAAATAGTACCTGCAAAATACCAGTCTCAACGTCAACAGTTGAGGTCATCAGACTGGGGTGAAGGTTCACCTTCCAACTGGACAATGACCCTAAGCACACAGCCAAGACAACGCAGGAGTGGCTTCGGGACAAGTCGCTGAATGTCCTTGAGTGATCCAGACAGAGCCCAGACTTGAACCCGATCGAACATCTCTGGAAAAACCTGAACAGAGCTTGAGAGGATCTGCAGAGAAGAACGGGAGAAGCACCCCAAATACAGGTGTACCAAGCTTGTAGCATCAAGACGACTCGAGTCCGTAATCACTGCCAAAGGTGTTTCAACAAAGTACTGAGTAAAGGGTAGGAATACTTACGTAAATGTGGTATTTCAGTTTTTTATATATATATAAAATAGCAAAAATGTCTAAAATCCTGTTTTTGCTTTGTCATTATGGGGTATTGTGTGCAGATTGATGAGATTGGAAACATTTGGAAAAAGTCAAGGGGTCTGAATAATTTATGAATGCACTGTATACACATTAAAATACAAAAAAAACACAGTCATGAGAAGCACAAATAAAACATCACAAGTCACCCAGTAAACAATGGCAATGCCTATTTTAGGTATAATGTTTTAGGTATAATGTTTTAGGTATAATGTTTTAGGTATAATGTTTTAGGTATAATATTTTAGGTATAATGTTTTAGGTATAATGTTTTAGGTATAATATTTTAGGTATAATGTTTTAGGTATAATGTTTTAGGTATAATATTTTAGGTATAATGTTTTAGGTATAATGTTTTAGGTATAATGTTTTAGGTATAATATTTTAGGTATAATGTTTTAGGTATAATGTTTTAGGTATAATGTTTAGGTATAATATTTTAGGTATAATGTTTTAGGTATAATATTTTAGGTATAATGTTTAGGTATAATATTTTAGGTATAATGTTTTAGGTATAATATTTTAGGTATAATGTTTTAGGTATAATATTTTAGGTATAATGTTTTAGGTATAATGTTTTAGGTATAATGTTTAGGTATAATATTTTAGGTATAATGTTTTAGGTATAATGTTTTAGGTATAATGTTTTAGGTATAATGTTTTAGGTATAATATTTTAGGTATAATGTTTTAGGTATAATGTTTTAGGTATAATGTTTAGGTATAATATTTTAGGTATAATGTTTTAGGTATAATGTTTTAGGTATAATATTTTAGGTATAATGTTTTAGGTATAATATTTTAGGTATAATGTTTTAGGTATAATGTTTTAGGTATAATGTTTAGGTATAATATTTTAGGTATAATGATTTAGGTATAATATTTTAGGTATAATGATTTAGGTATAATATTTTAGGTATAATGTTTTAGGTATAATGTTTAGGTATAATATTTTAGGTATAATGATTTAGGTATAATATTTTAGGTATAATGTTTTAGGTATACTGTTTTAGGTATAATGTTTAGGTATAATATTTTAGGTATAATGTTTTAGGTATAATGCTTTAGGTATAATGATTTAGGTATAATATTTTAGGTATAATGTTTTAGGTATAATGTTTTAGGTATAATGTTTTAGGTATAATATTTTAGGTATAATGTTTTAGGTATAATGTTTTAGGTATAATGCTTTAGGTATAACCTGGGGCGGTAGGTAGCCTAGTGGTTAAGAGTGTTGGACTAGTAACCGAAAGGTTTGACAAGGTAAAAATCTGTCGTTCTGACCCTGAACAAGGCAGTTAACCCACTGTTCCTAGGCCGTCATTGAAAATAAGAATTTGTTCTTAACTGACTTGCCGAGTTAAATAAAGGTAAAATAAATCAAATAAAAGTGGGTATAATGCTTTAGGTATAATGCTTTAGGTATAATGCTTTAGGTATAATGCTTTAGGTATAATGTTTTAGGTATAATGCTTTAGGTATAATGCTTTAGGTATAATGCTTTAGGTATAATGCTTTAGGTATAATGCTTTAGGTATAATGCTTTAGGTATAATGCTTTAGGTATAATGCTTTAGGTATAATGCTTTAGGTATAATGCTTTAGGTATAATGTTTTAGGTATAATGCTTTAGGTATAATGCTTTAGGTATAATGCTTTAGGTATAATGTTTTAGGTATAATGCTTTAGGTATAATGCTTTAGGTATAATGCTTTAGGTATAATGCTTTAGGTATAATGCTTTAGGTATAATGCTTTAGGTATAATGTTTTAGGTATAATGCTTTAGGTATAATGCTTTAGGTATAATGCTTTAGGTATAATGCTTTAGGTATAATGCTTTAGGTATAATGCTTTAGGTATAATGCTTTAGGTATAATGCTTTAGGTATAATGCTTTAGGTATAATGCTTTAGGTATAATGCTTTAGGTATAATGCTTTAGGTATAATGCTTTAGGTATAATGCCAGGAGCCACAGTTCCATCTCCAACACCACCAAATCAACCGCTATGGGGACGTCAGCTAAAACGGATCTGATTGAATAGAGCCCTTAGTCTGACATGAGAACATTGTAGAGCTCTGTCAACAGAAAACTTCTTGCTGAACAACAAACAGATTGTTGGGATGATTGGGTGTGTGTGAATGACAATGTGTGTGTGTTTACTCAGGCGTAGCAACCTGGATCATCTCTCTGGCACTTTGTAGACAAGATAAGCCCTGTACAGCTAATTGGCTCCTCTGAGAACACACACACACACTGAAAATCATACATACACAGAAAAAAACACACACACACACACTCGCCTGCGCACACACGCAGTGTGTTGATTGGTGTGTGTGTGCAGTCATACTTAATGGTGTGTGTACTAAAAGGCACTTCCCCACCATCTGGTGGGTTTCACCAGGTGTATTGTGGGTTGTTGTGTCCTACTGTCATCTGAGTCGTGACTGAAACTCTTTCTGGACTGTGTGTGTGTGTGTGCTCAAGTGCACCATTGAAACAGTATGACATGTTACGTTATCTGGTTAAATGTACTAAGGCAATAGTGACATCAAGCTGTAGAGAGAGGCAACTACAGCTGGTACCACTACAGCTGGTACCACTACAGCTGGTACAGAGTAAACCAGTGGTCACCTACTTTGATCAGTTAAAAGTGTGCAGGCTTTAGCTTCAGCCCAGCAATAAGACACTTTTTGATCACCACATTGAATGGTTTGATGATTAAACTGCATTAGGTGTGAATTATCCCTGGACCAGAGTTGTTGAACACAATGTCTGGTACGGAAGGGATGGGCAACTTGAGATGTGTATGCATAATTTGTATTTGAATCATGCAACAACATTGATAGGAGATTTGTGCAACAACAAAAAAATCCAGTTATAGACAAGTATTTCAGGATTTAGCCCTAATTGATTTGAGGATGGGAATTCACATATCCTGCAACTTCCCCCTTCTCCACTAGGGGGCACAGTGTACAAAATGTACATTCCACTACATTTTTTAATTACTGTCATTTAGCAGACAAGTATCCAGTGTGACTTACAGTAGTGAGGTCATATATTTTAATACCTTTATTCATACTGATCCCCCGTGGGAATCAAACCCACAACCTTGGCGTTGCAAGCGCCATGCTCAACCGACTGACCACACGGGACCTGGATGCTAGTTTGATGGATGACGGTCTACTCCGCTGCACCATCAGAGTTCTAGATGCCCAATGTTCCTTTCTATTCTTGTTTTCCAAGAACTCCACTAAATCAGTTACATATATGAGCATTTCCCAAAAGCTTTCTGAATGGAGATACAGGGAAAATGAATGGTTTATACATGACTGTGCGAGAGAGAGAGAGAGAGAGAGAGAGAGAGAGAGAGAGAGAGATGAGATTAGTAGCACAGCCTACATACATCCATAATAATATGACCTTGAACGCATGCAGCTCTGTCCCCTGCAGCACAACAGGAGAGGGTACCAGAGTTCAAGGATCGCTTCGAACAAGAATGATACTAACTCTTACACAACGTAGGAGCTCAGTTGAGTTGATGAGATTTCTGTCTTCATTTTGAGCAAAACATTTTTTTTAGACAACTGCAAACCAAGGAGTTGGTCCGATGTGGTTATTGTCCTCCCCGTTGCTTCAGGGACAATATAGGAGCAATAGAGGCACAAGAGGACATTTCTCTCCAAAAGGGGTGAGATTCCTCCATGAGTGTTTGTGAAGGATATTCTTGAATTATAATAAACAATAAATAATCATAACAATGGTCAAACTTTCACACTTAATCATGAGATAGCTTGCAATTTATGAGAAAAAAAGAGCTCCAGACAGAAATCAATGAAATACAAGTTTATTTAAGTGTAAACCAAATAACTGCATAGGAAACGTTTAAAGTCCACAGAAGACAGAGTGTAGCAGGTAACCGATATATTATAGTCTACTTTGCCATATTTAGACTGAAGACCTGACATCGGCACTTCCACACCAACCACAGTGTGAAAGGGGGAAACACACAAACGCACACAGGTATGCGCATGCACATACACACACGAAAGTACACCAACACAAAACACTCATGGATGTGCGCCCCCCCCCCCACACACACACACATATAGAAGCACCAGCAGCACCCATCTAAACTTGGCTGGTCCCTGCCTTCCTCCTACCTCGTGGACTGAGAGGAGAATACATTCAGTGGATTTCTCTTCAACAACACGATGCAGCGCACAAACACACACACACTACCTGCCTCCACACAGGATACAAAACAGAACAGGGTCAAACTATTTTAAGACACAGCCACTTCTCTAGCCGTTAACTCCTTGTTTTATCTAGACAACTTGTTAGGACAACTCCTTGTTAAAAGCTGTGATGTTGAATTAGCTGTGCATTACTAAGCCCTGGAGGAATAGGCTTACAAAGAGTCTAAGTGTTGATAAACTGAGACTTAAAATTCTTAAAGATGCCATATTGTCACAAAAGCTCCATGACTGTAACATTCTAAATTGCAACTCAGTGGAACATCATTGGCATGGAATATTGGATGACAATGTGGCATCCGTTCTAATTCTCCAGACTCTGATTGGTTGGTAGTACAGTATCAGTCCTGTCCTGTGTTCCTGCTAGCAGCGGATAGGGTGTGATCAAAAATCAACATGAACTCCCAACAAACCCTTTTCTTTAAAAGCAATACATTCCAAAAGGGCCGCAGAGAGTCGTGTGGTCTGGAGTATTTGTCCTTTTGTGTTAATCAAACAATTGAAAAATGAAACAAAAAATAAAACATGAAAATAAAAGAGTACATTTGAGGGAGATTATCTAAAAAGCCCCCCAAAAATTATATGGTTATTTTCCAGATTGAAAACTAATGTGTACTATGCTAAACGGACACACACATAGAACTTTTGGTCGCGTTCCAGCCCGTCTTTACCACAGTCGTGCTGCACATCTCACAAAGCCTGTAGAGGTGTTTAAAAGCACAGGAACCATATAGAAATCTCATTGTTTGCACAGCGCAAATGCAAAACAAGAATGTCCTGAAACGTGACCAATGAGACCAGTACTGAGGTCATAACAGAAAGGTTCACTACATTATCACAAGGGGGGACATGTTTCACTGTGACACCCGCATCACTGGGGAGACATGTTACACTGTGACACCCACAAGGTAGGGACATAGAACTACCTGAGTTTCTTTTCTTTTTTATCTTTCAATTTTTTTTCATATTTTTATTTTCTTTAAAGATGATACAATCATTGACAGATGTCTAAGACCTTGCAGACTTTCCAGCTGGTGCAGTTTCACTTTTAAAAACATCTCTTCTTTTTCTTTTCTCTTAATGCTAAGAGAGGCCTGAAACAAAATGGTGGACAGAACCACAGGGGCCAATAAAACCCCCGCCCAACAGGAGTACAGGCGACCAATCACATCCTCCGAAGACATCACCACACTTCCCGGATATCAATGAGGGGGAATCAAGCGATTCTAGCGATGCTAGGCAGCTAAACTTGTCAATAAACCTAGCTTCTTTTCACAGATAGTGTATGAGGTTGCAAAAAACACTAGAGGGGGGTTAAAAAAAGCTGACTGTGCAGCTTTACAAGTTGTTGTTGTACTAACCGGCTCTGCTACATCTCTGTTTTAAGGGATGGCGAGTTGAGCTGTTTTTTTCCCCATCTCAGGATTCAAGACATGGCCAGTCGAGCACTGATTGGCTTCTGCAGAGCCTCTTGGTTACAGGAAATACATTCGCAAAGGTCAAAAGGTTAAATACATCCAATGTACTCCTAACACACATCTTTGGCTATATAATCATGATAAAATCATCCAGATTCAGTAACCCACCCATCTGAGTTTACAACACCCATTTATCTGTGAGGCGTTGGTTCACTGTAGAGAATTTTGAAAGAATGCAACAAATGAAAATAAAAACAATGAACAAAACAGTTTAAAATACATGTTTTTCCTCTTTAAGAGTGAAGACCTAAGGATCTTAAAGATAGAATTTCCTGCAACTTAATTTTAAAAAAAAAAAGATTGATTTCCTGCAACTTAATTTAAAAAAAGATTGATGCAGACTACACATTTCATATAGTAATACTGAAACCCATCGACAGATCATATCGGTGAAGCGGTTGTGGGTTCTAAGCAGCAGGGTCTGGGGACTCCAACTCACTTGCCCTTTAATGTGCTAACGTCTCCACTGTATTAACATGTAATAAACAGGCTTATTAATGTGAAATAAACATCTTATTCACTCAATGTGTTCCTATACACCACAGTTTTGCTTTGTCAAAGAGTTTGACTTTTACACTCATCTCAAAATAAATTACTATCCTCCTCAACCAACACTACGCTAACTCTAAAGTCCACACTTGTAAATGTTCTTACTGAGGAGAAATGGTGTATTGTGTTGAAATTAGAGGTCATTCTTGTACATCTAAGGGGAGTAAGATGGAGGTCCTAACTCTTTAGAGAGAACACTCCCTCTCCCGCTAACCCATGGCAACAAATGACAAGGGGTATCTTACATGATCATGTGCCTCTGACATCACTAAGACTCTAAGGCCAATCAGCCAACAGTGACATCACAATCACTCTCACTGTTGGACAATCAGGTTACAGCTCTGCTGATCTGCAAAATGAGGTAAAGCAAAAGGGGGCCAGCCCCCCTAAGTGCATCCAATCAAAGCACAGGGATCTGTCCCCAACTGCTTTGATTAGCTAAACACATATCTAGGATATAATGGTCCAATGACATTCTCCATCTATGACAGTGTCACTCTGATGCCAACTCCATTTGGCACCAAACTCTCACAGATATCTTTTTGGCACAATTCTCAGATCTGCATTATTTGGTTTCTCCATATAATTAAAAGGCATAATTCACCACACTTCTAAACAACCCACTCATGGACACAGTGTGAAGAGAAGGCCATTTGTAACTTGTAATTTCAAATTAAATGGAGATCTTTGGTCTGACAGGTGAGGTAACATGTATTAAATTGTGAGTTGAGGTAAAAGTAACATGAGGTATGTTAAAAAGTAAAGTAAAGTGAAACTAAGGTATACAGTCCATAAGAGAGACTTTATGTTTATAAGTTACTAGTCAACATACTTGAGAGGTAGGCCTATGTGTACTGTATGTAACATGAGGCATTTCAAGTGTGAGGTCAAATGTGTGCTGAGGTATATTTGCAAAATGACATTTGTATGTTGATGAGGTCTGAGAATATAGGTCCTGTAACAATATGTATATGCAAGTTACTGGTTGAGGTAGGCTACATTAGAATTGAGATACACATGAGTAAATGTGAGGAATATGAAAGTTGAGGTATATATATGTTGAGGTAAATGAAGAGATGTGTAAGTTGATGTAAATTAGGATGGAAAGTGCAGGCCTACTCTTTCCTCTGAGGTAAGAAGTTCAGTCAGCGACCCACTAATAGCGCCCATACCGCTGGGCTAGGATATGCTAAGGGAGTGGCTAACTTTACAAGGGAAAGGGGTATTTACAACCCCTCTAACAGTTCCACCTCAGAGGTGATAAATCAGGAATCTGTTAGCACTCAATGGTTGTGTAGGCTGAGATGCTAATGCTAATAAGGGATGCTAGTTATGAGTCAGTGTCACGTTAACATAGGTGGTGATGCTAGACTGAAATCACACACATATACTCTTTGGTTGCTGTGCGATATGGTCTGGTTTCAGACCTTTCTACAACGTTCTCCTCAGACGTGGGCCTGAAAAGTACTTCAAAATCAAACCTACATAAACCTATTGAGTTTTTTATGGCTGGGATTCTTGTCTCAACAGGATGTTACAGTACTGTGTGAATGTTAATAATATTTCACCACAGTTGGCCCTATATTCCTCTTCTCCCCACCTGACTGTGATTGACAGCATTGGCAGTGCTTTGAATGCATCTTTTTGGTGAGAGTTGGAGGGTTTTAGACCTCCAACACTAATGATTAAACAACAAAGTGTTTCTTTCAATTTGTAGTTCTTTAGATGCCAAACCTACAGGTGGCCGTTGTGCAGAAATTCTATCTTTGGTTGACTCCACTAGCTGGGCTCTACCGGTATATACCTCCATCTTTTGGAGGTCAGGTCCCAGATTCACAAAACACTTCTTACGCAAAAACTTAAGAAGCTTCTTAAGAAAGAAAATAAGAATTTCATAAGATAGTTCGTAAGTGCAATTCCTCAACAATATCTTAAGATGTAATGATTTTCTTACGAACTTCTCAAATATCTTCTTACAAATCTTAAGATGTTTGTTGCTAGGGAACCATTTTAGCTATCTAGCTAGCAATTGCAATCATGTTAGCATATTTCTTACTGAGATTACTGTTCTAAAATATGTTCTTGGGTTTAAAATAATCAATACTGAAACTTTCAGATGAAGTTTGTGAGTGAATTAAACATGTTCAATTGCTTTTTAGATTTTCTTCTCTCACGGCCCTGAGTTTAAGACAACGGTTTAAAAACATTTCCAATAACTTTTTTTATGCACATGTTCCGGAACACTCTCTCTCTCCAGCATTCCAGACTGGAAGTTAATAAATAGGGAGGGGCTTTGCAGTGACATCACAAGGGGATTAGATTCAATTCTAGGCCCCAAGGGCAAATCGGAATGCCCCACAAATCAACACACAATCCAACCCTGATCTCTTATTAGCTCTCACTGTTGTCGGTCACGTCCTGTGGACAGTTACTCAAGATGCTCTCTTTATGGAGGCATCGTTCTCCACCTGCATCATTCACAACAAGATGTCACTCCGACACGATTCCTAATCAATAACTGATACAACATCCTGATAACTCCAGATAAACTTCTGAAATACTTTGGTGGGCCCTCTGTTTCAGAGTAGACAAACACTCTTTTTTTTTTGCATTTTCATTATTTTTCTTATACTGTATATAGATCCAGCATGCTTTGCTTAATCAATCATGAACATATTCCTGTAATACTTTGATGCCTGACAGGGGAATCAACAATAGTCAATTGATAATAGGATCATTTGGGACAGCAGGGACAATCTCCCCACAACAACGACTACCTCGTGATTCCAACCAATCATCAAACCGCATCTGCCCCAGTTCCGCTGCGATCTATAATCAATAAACTAGTAAAACTTAAAGGAGATTCTTCTGATTCTACTGATCAGTTTTACCTCAACATCAGTCTCCTCCTGTGGCTTGAGCTAACTAACTAACTAACTAACTATTTAACTAACGCTGAATCAGTCTAAACAGGGTTGGCATTACATAAAACCCTCTCTTCTTCTTTTGACAGTGCCATGACACTACACATTGAGAGATGAGGGGGCAATTCTAAACAGAGATTTACTAACTAACAAGCTACCCTAAATCTAGATAACATAAAATGACACCACTGAACGCTCTAGACTACACTACAGGTCAGGTCGGGCTTCTAAAACCAGAACTAAACATGCAGCGTAGAACTACAGCATCCGAGTGTCTCAGCAACAAAACACATTACCCAAGATGCACAGCATGAATCCTATTAATCCTGTGCAAATATATATATATATATATATATATATATAAAAAAAACATTTTTATGTTGCTCTTTAAATAAAATTCAGTTTTGAGGTAGACTTTCTTTTCTTCTTTGTAAAACTTGACGGACTAGACCTCTGCTCGGAGAGTGTGAGTACATTCATAAAGAACTAGATGAGGTAGGTGGTGGAGCAGTGGGTTCAATATTTCAAGAAATGTGAGAAAAGTCCCTGAGATGGCGATTTGAGGAGAGTTTAGCGAGAGAGCTTTGAGCAGTTGAGATAGAAAAAATAGAAATTACGGATATCTTTTTTGTCACTTTCACTAATGATTATCAATCATCTTAGTGGTCCCCTTTGTCATACAGTATACCACAATCTGAAGCTAAATGTAAAGAAATACAAACAATAATCAACAAATTCGTTTTCCCTTAATTTCGTAATAAAGTATTTCCGTCTGCTCTGTTCATCTCTCTGTTTAAACTGTCCTCTCTGTGTGTCTGTCTGTTGATTCCTCCTCTCTTTTATTTCCTCTCCCAAACTGAGAAACAGAGAGCAAAAAAAGCGAGAAAAAGAACGAAAGAAAGCAAAAAGTTATTAGAACTCTTCAAAACTTGAGGATGCGGTTGTTTCCAAAATCGACGACCACGATGACTCCGTCAGGCGTCACGGCAACACCGGAGGGGCGGTCCATCTGTCCAAAGCCACTCCCTTGCATACCAAATTTACATAAGAAGTTCCCGTTGGGCTCGAATACCTGCACCCGGTGGTTCCTCGAGTCAGCCACGATGATCCGGTTCTCCTGGTCCACAGCCACGCCCTGCGGACGCAGAAACTGCCCGTTACCGGTTCCCTCTGAGCCCAAGAACCGGGCAGACTGGCAGTCCGGCCGGATCACCAGCAGACGATGGTTGTTGAAGTCGGTGACGACCAGGTGGTCCTCGTGGTTGAAGGCGACGCCGCGCGGTGAGTCAAAGTGTTTCCACAGAGCGCCTTCAAAGCCGTACTTGTTGATGAAGGACCCATCAGGGCCAAAGAGCTGGACACGGTGGTTCCTGGTGTCAGAGACCAGTATCTTCCCTGCAGAATTCACCGCCACATCCCAGGGGTAGTTGAACTGCCCGTTCTACAATAGAGTAGAGTAGAATATCATTATTAGTTAAGCTCTAAAAGTTTGTGTGTATATACTGTAAGTAAGAGTGTGTGTGTGTGTGTGTGTGTGTGTGTGTGTGTGTGTGTGTGTGTGTGTGTGTGTGTGTGTGTGTGTGTGTGTGTGTGTGTGTGTGTGTGTGTGTGTGTGTGTGTGTGTGTGTGTGTGTGAGAGAGAGAGAGAGAGAGAGACTGATTTCCCTATCCCATCTGGACAAGAGGAATACATGTGTAAGAATGCTGTTCACTGACTATATCTCGGCATTCAACACCATAGTACCCTCCAAGCTCATCATTAAGCTCGAGGCGCTGGGTCTGAACCCCGCCCTGTGCAACTGGGTCCTGGACTTCCTGACGGGCCGCCCCAGGTGGAGAAGGTAGGAAACAACACGTCCACTTCCCAGATCCTCATCACTGGGGCCCCACAAGGATGCGTGCTCAGCCCCCTCCTTTACTCCCTGTTCACCCATGACTGCGTGGCCATGCATGCCTCCAACAATTAGGCCTGTTTACCAACAATGACAACACAGCCTACAGGGAGGTGAGGGCCCTGGGAGTGTGGTGCCAGGAAAATAACCTCTCACCCAACGTCAATAAAACTAAGAAGCTGATCATGGACTTGAGGAAACAGCAGAGGGAGCACCCCCATCCACATTGACGGGACCGCAGTGGAGAAGGTGGAAAGATTCAAGTTCCTCGGCGTACACATCACTGACAACCGGAAATGGTCCACCCACACAGACAGTGTAGTGAAGAAGGCGCAACAGCACCTCTTCAACCTCAGGAGGCTGAAGAAATCTGGCTTGGCACCTAAAACCTTCACAAACTTTTACAGATGCAAAATTGAGAGCATCTTATCGGGCTGTATCACCGCCTGGTACGGCAACTGCACCGCCCTGTGCGGTTTGCCCAACGCATCACCGGGGGTAAGCTACCTGACCTCCAGGACACCTACAGCCCCGATGTCGCAGAAAGGCCAAAAAGATAATCAAGGACAACAACCACCCGAGCCACGAGAGACTTAAAAACAGCTTATATCTCAAGGCCATCAGACTGTTAAATAGCCATCACTAGCACATTAGAGGCTGCTGCCCTATATACACTTTAATAACGGAACACTAGTCACTTTAATAATGTTTACATATTTTGTATTACTCATCTCATATGTATATACAGTATTGTATCCTATTCTCATGTCTTAGTCTATGCCGCTTTGATATTGCTCGTCCAAATATTTATATATCCTTAATTCCATTCCTTTACTTTAGATTGTGTGTATTGTTAGATATTACTGCACTGTTGGAGCTAGAAACACAAGCATTTCGCTACACCCACAATGACATCTGCTAAACATGTGTATGTGGCAAATAACATTTGATTTGGATTTTATTTGATTGAGAGTTTCTACCTTAGTGCCCTTCTCGCCGAACTTGAGCATGAACTGCCCGTCGAAAGTGAACACCTGCACGCGGTGGTTGTCTTTGTCCGCCACGATGATCCGGCGTTGGCTGTCGCATGCCACGCCCGCTGGACGGTCAAACTGACCGGGGCGAGAACCCAGGGAGCCAAACTTGTGGTAGAAGGCACCGCACGGCTTAAAGATCTGGACGATAGGAGTAGTAGCAGAAGGACATTTTTTTTGTTTTACTTGATATTAGGTTGCCACTGTACACGCAATCCTTCAGCTCTCACTATAGAAACAACATTTCTCCTTAGGATTACAGCTGACACCAAACCAATCCACGACATGAAATGAATGAAACCCACCTGTACGCGGTTGTTACTGCGGTCGGCCACCACCACGTATCCCTCCTTGTCCACGCTGATCCCCCAGGGGCGACACAGCTGCCCCTCCCCCTCCCCCTCACCACCGAATGCAGACACCGGGGACCCCAGGGCGCCATAGCTCCGCCCAGACTTCACTAGCACCTTAGAACACAGGCAGGGAGAATGTTAACATTCTAACTTAACATTCTACATTACCTTCTGCAATGTTAAAGTTGAATTATTCTATTGTTGCTTAAGACAGGGGTTCCCCAAGTTTTTCACTCAGGCCCAACTCCCAGCATTGGGGAACATACCAGCCCCCCCTGTGTGCGCGCACATGAGCCACGTCTATTTCTATGAGAACAAGCACGGTTCATGATACATACGGTTCACACCCCTCTTGTTGGCAGAGAGGACCTTATGCAGGTTTAATGCTTTTTTCCTGCAATTCTACACATTTTATGATGGGGTGCAGAGAAAATGTTGCATTTTCTTGCATCTTGCAATTTGATACATTTTGCCATGTCTAATGTGTATTCATGTGATATTTGAGAGACTCAAATATTACTACAAAATATATGTGTTAAAAAACCTAACTAAAAAATGTTAGCTGAAATGGGCTATTTGATCTGGACATTTCTGACAAGTTATAAATGCCTCTCTGAGGTCTGACATGACAAGAGGAACTGATGATGCACTGCCCAATTTAGAAAATGACTGTTGTGCATTCTACTATTACAACTTTCAAGAGTAAGTTGAAAGACGGAATGAGTTCCTTAAAAAAAAAGGCACGCCCCAATGTTTGGGAACCACTGGCTTAAGATGGTTATATATATATTAGTTGGTTGTTGTAACTAAAACAATAATATACATTTTACCTTAAAGGGGCTACCCATGATGTGCTGGTTACAGACCAGAACTGACACCAGATATTCTCCCTCTGCTTTGGGCAGATAGCTGACTGTGTATGACCCGTTCAGGTGGTCACACACCTCGGCAGCCGACAGGTTACCATCCACTGCTGCCATCACTACTGCTGACACCGCGTCACCGCCCGAGAGGCGGGGCTCCCCGTCATGGTCGTAGCCAATCACGGTGAAGGAGGCAGGCTTGCCACGGAGTGCGGTCTTTAGGCCCTCTCCATGAGCTTTGGTGACGGTAGCGAACGCTCCGCTACTGATCAGCCCCATGGACTGGATGGCTATGTACAGGGCCTGGGAGAGATAATAATGATATCATATCAATAATATGGACGAGTGGATACAGAAAAATGATGTACAAGAAATTGGCAGACAAGTCAATAATTTCATTAGTCCAAAGAGACCAGAAATTTGGCAGCAGTGTTGTACTATTACTGTAACAGTCAATAACATTGGCTCAGAGTGCACAGAGAGCCCACATATCTCTAACATAATGCGGTTATTTACCTGGTCTGGAGGCATGAACATGAACCTGTCGTCTTCCTGTGGCTGCAGCAGGCCTCTGAGAGACTTGAGCTCCTGGATCTGGGTCAGCATGCGCTCTCTGGCCAGCAGCACGTCCAGGTGACGGCCCTCGTCGAGCACCTGATGTTAAGTTATGAAGTGAGAAGACACAGACACCATATAATGACTTTAATGCCTTTGGACATTGTATTTAAAACTTGTTCGCCTTGCGTCCCCCCCTGTAGGGGGACATGCAACTTCTTCCATACCTGAGTGACGGCTGCAATGGTGCTGTCCAGCTTGGTCAGGTTCTGATGCAGCTTCTCTACCTGCAGGTACAGAGACTTGGCTTTCAGCTGGCGGATCTTCTCAACCTGGGAGAGGGGGGAGAGGGAACAGGAGAGGGGAGGGAGGGTGGGAGAAGGGTAAAGAGAGAGATTCATTCATTGGGTAAGGGCAACCTCCAGTAGTGTGAAAATGGTTTTGCTCTCAATCAGGGGTATGATTTACTGCATATATATTTTATGAATATGGATAGCAACAGAATGACATACCTAGAGTAGAAAAGAGGAGAGATATTATTTCCACTTCATTTCTCAACTCCCAATATTGAGTAAATGACACTCATTGAAGCTAATTACACTAACATAGGCTTTGAAAAAGCACCCGCAATAACCAGTCGCAGCAATTATTATTTTTATGTATTTATTTTACCCTTATTTTACCAGGTAAGTTGACTGAGAACACATTCTCATTTACAGCAATGGTCTGGGGAATAGTTACAGGGGAGAGGAGGATGAATGAATTGGAAGCTGGGGATGATTAGGTGGACATGAGTGCAGCTGGCTTTTGGTAAGCTTTCTTCACTTGAACATACATTTTTGCCAACACGACTAACCTTTGTTTAACCAGCTAAACAGCTGCTCTTAGCAAAAATATATTTGGAGTTTCCTTTCTAGCCAATAGGCTATGTTAGAGTTTATACTTCCTCTTTGCGTCAAAATAATGAAAAGCTATTTACCAAATCTATACATTTTTAAATGTTGATTACTTCTCCTTTCCATTATCATTCATCTGGTGAGAAGGCAATACATACAGGATTGCCTGGGCAGGGATCCCTGGGTAGCTAGTTTTCCTGGATGGGGGTCTCTGGGCAAGAAATGTTTGAAGACCCCTGCTCTAAATGATTGGGTTCCCTGAGTAGCTGGTTTGCCTGGGCAGGGATCCCTGGGTAGCTAGTTTGCCTGGATAGGGGTCTCTGGGCAAGAAATGTTTGAAGACCCCTGCTCTAAATGATTGGGTTCCCTGAGTAGCTGGTTTGCCTGGGCAGGGATCCCTGGGTAGCTAGTTTGCCTGGATAGGGGTCTCAGGGCAAGAAATGTTTGAAGACCCCTGCTCTAAATGATTGGGTTCCCTGAGTAGCTGGTTTGCCTGGGCAGGGATCCCTGGGTAGCTAGTTTGCCTGGATAGGGGTCTCTGGGCAAGAAATGTTTGAAGACCCCTGCTCTAAATGACACAAAGTGTAGAATGTAAATCAGTATACAGATTATAGTGACCTTTCAAAGACCTTTCAAACCAAGAGGTTTTCCCACTATCTTCAACATCCTGACATCTATTTATAAATTAAAGGTATTGCCGCCAACCGACCAAGTCATGATTGTAGTAAAGTTCTGCCTATGGCTTAGTATGAAATGGAGTCGTAATGCCGCGGCAAAATTGGCACGCACTACGCTCTTGATGGTTGCTAGGCAGCGCCCGTTACTACTGTATTCCTACCAGTTCTAAACTTTGCAAGGCATGTCACTTCACCCATCTCTTTGCATAGCCCACCACATGCACTGTTTTCTTAACCACAACTGGATGGATCAATAAAGAATTACTGCGGGATGAATATCACTGATGAAAATATTGAAATAAAGTGGACTAATGCAAATACAGGCATCAAATTGTTGCTTACTGAAACTCCAAAAGTCATCCAATTGTTACAATATATTTGAAGCAATAGCCTACCAGTGTGTGTTCAACTATTTCAGAGCCGTTGTATTCTGCTTGGAGACACGCGTGGGGACTCGTTTTGATAAATCCATCACTGGAATCTCCAATTGAATATTGGTTACGCTACAACTAGGCTGTGGAAATGTTAGCTAAGTTGAGGTAAGTGCTGCTCATCAGAACATTTTTCCAGCATGTTATGTAACTTATCGAGTGGAATATTTTGCTCTTCACTCTGTCGCTTAGTAACCTAGGACTACTCTCAACCAAAAGCCTGTGACTTGTCTTAATCATCAATGTGATTTTGTTTCTCTGGTTGGGAAAATATCTATCGCTGATCAGAAACATTTAGCATGCAATAATGTAGCCAAAATCAAGTGTAGGTCTATTATTTTGATCGGTCGTGGATAGGCAACTTCAAAATCCCGCAGAGGTTGTGAAATATGAACACTAGACGCACATGCTTTTGAAAATATAGATTGCTATTGTTTTCTATTGGTATCTTGATGATGCTTCTACATCTGCATTGCTTGCTGTTCTGGGGTTTACGCTGATGTAAAAAGGGCTTTAAAAATACATTTGATTTGATTGAATGTAAGTCCCTACGCCTGCTGCCAAACAAAGCTGAGTAAGAGTAGGAAAGAGATGAAACGTGTATCAAAGACGCATGGGGAAAATATGTATGTTGGGGAAATATTATTTGTATTTGATCCGGTATATTTTATTATATTCTTAGCCTACTATAAAACATGTATGTTGACTGTGATCAGTGGTGTAAAGTAAACATTATTTAAAGTACTACTTAAGTAGTTTTATTGGGTATCTTGACTATTTATATCATTGACAAATTTTACTTTACTACATTCCTAAACAAGATTATGTACTTTTTACTCCATACATTTTCTCTGACACCCAGAAGTAGTCGTTAAATTTTGAATGCTTATCAGGACAGAAAATGGTCCAATTCGCACACTTATCAAGAGAATATCCCTGGTCATCCCTACTGCTTCTGATTTGGCGGACTCACTAAACACAAATGCTTTGCTTTTAAATTATGTCTGAGTGTTGGCTATCCGTAAATAAAAAAATAAAACAACTAAATTGTGCCGTCTGATTTGCTTAATATAAGAGATTTAAAAATTATTCATACTTTTACTTTTGATAATTAAGTATATATTAGCAACTACATAAAATGTTTATACTTAAGTATATTTCAAACACAATTGTTCTGGCCCCTGTAGTTGGGTTTGAATTTGTTTAGGCTATCGTGTGATTCCATTGATGACCACATGGGGGCCACTATCCTGTGTTGATGTGTGTTGTTCCTTTAATACGCTAAATCCTGTAGAATAAAAATGGTTTACATTTCAAAATGGTGAAAGTCACATTGTGGAGCTGCAGACATTATGAAACTCCATCCTTCTTGCTATCATTTTGTAGAAGCATTGCCTGAAAGTAAAATTAATCATAACATATTTGGCATTCAACTCATGATGATATTTTGTATGAATGGTTGTTTTTAATGAGATTCGTGAATCTTCTTGATAGCCACATGGATGTCTGTTCAGTGCATTTGATCTTGTCATGTCTTGGGGAATCATTTACATCCAATTTAAGTCATACTCATTGTTCTTTTCTTTCTATATTTCAGTTTTGCTAATTTCTGTCACTATTACTGTATCTACGAAGTGGTGGCAATAAATCAACACAGTAGCTGTACCGAGTTCATCTATCTGCTGAGCTTAAGAAGGGGACTCTTGTGAGGGCAGAATACAACTACTTTTAGACTTTAACTGGCTGACTTTCTTTTACTTGAGTCATTTTCTTGTAAGGTATCTTTCCTTTTACTCAAGTATGAGAATTGAGTACTTTTTCCCACCACTGACTGTGATCAGGGGAGCCTAACTGTGTCTTGTCTGTTTAACGAACAAAATAACTATTGATTTCATGTGCATTGCAGAGCCATGTAGCCTATAGGCTTCACACACCAGTAACATCAAACTCAAAATATGCCCTTCTATTCTTTTGAAAATACATTTTATTGGTAATGTTTCTTAGGACCTGCCTAAACTAATGAATAATGGATTTCTTTGTGATTGTGTACATTCAATGATTTTAGTCAAATAGGCGTCCGCCCACATCGGCCCACTCTATTCCCAGTCCTATACGACACTGCATGGGCACGGGAGATATAGAAGGGGTCATGTGGTAAAAATGGGACTGTAGGAATTGGGCTCTAAAAAACTGCAGATTTTTTGTTTTGTTTACAGGCAACATACCGTAAAGTATGTAAAGGGTAATACAGTGACATTACTGACTGAAAAGACCATTCAACAGAGGAAGGAGGGATGGGGGATGGGGGGGGGGGTAATAACATTACTACACAAAACTTAACAAAAGGCCAACCTCTTCCTATGTTAAAGAGAAGGACTAAACCCCCAGCCGGTCTGGTTCTATGTTAAATAGAGCCTTTTAGCAGAGACAAAGGAGGCTCTAAAAGAGAGAGGGGGTCTTTGTTAGACCCTGTTGGAAGTAGAAGTGTGGTTTGAATCAGGGATAATCCTGTTACGGAGACGGGAGGAGCCCCCAACCTGGATCTTTCTGTCTCACACACACAGACTTGCACACACATGCGTGCACAATTAATGGTTAAACCACACAACAGAAATCTCACTATCTCCTCTTTAGGTGTACTCCTTCTCCATCCCTCACTCATGCACGCGCACTCACACACACAAAAGACTGCTTAGATTTCTAAGAGAAAGAGCGAGTGTGTGTGTGTGTAACGGGGTTAGCCTTTAATGACTTTATCAGGAGAGAAAAGTGAAGCTGGGTTCTGTGGGTATATATGAGGGCTTTAAAGAGAGAGCAAGGTAAGTGAAAACCTCCTCTATTATTTTCTGACCTCACACACACAAGCTGGGCGATATGGACAAAAATCTATATCGCGATAAATTGCCTGAATTTATGCGATAAACCATAGTTTTAAAAAAAACTACTACTACTACTACTAGTTTGATGCTTGTAGCCATAAATTGGCCCAATAATCACCCATATTAGCAAACATATTTATTTTAAATGTCACATTTCTCTAGTATAGGCTACTTATCGTGGCTACTCAATGAACGATATCAGCAAAATGCCGATAAGGGATCCTTTAAGGTCATTTTCGGTTTATCGTCCCAGGTCTAACATGCGCGGACACAAACGCCGTCAGCAGCTGCAGCTTTTAATGCTGCTAGCGGAAGGCTATGAGTAAAGGTTGGTTTTAATGGTAGACTGGTGAGGATCAGGTTAAAGCTATGGGTCCACACCTGACAGGTAAAGACATGAAGGGTGTGTGTGCGTGTGGCAGGCCAGCAAGTGTCCTTTTGAATATATGATGAAAACCATGATCTCCTCTCGCCAGCCCCTAAACCTTTCGAACACACAACCAAACATACCCGCTCACACAAATATGAGTATTCTGCATTTAAAAAAAAATCTACTTGATATTCATCATCGCCAGCACGACCCCAAATGTGTAAACAGCAATTAGTAAGCAAGGCCTACTCATAATTGGTTAAAATCGCATAATGTATATGATTATAATGATTATGCTGTTGGAAACATTTATCTTCCTTTATCTTTTTTTTCTACAAAACATAGAAACATGACATTTTCACATATGTTGATGGTGGTGCTGAAGATGATGAATATGAAGATATTTCCCTTTGCATTTCCCTTTAAATCAAATCATATTTTCCTTTAACTTGTCTGTGAGTATGTGCATATGTTACCACTGGCTCTCTGGGTTTCACATGAGTTGATATATCTTATTATTGAGCTCCAACAGCAGCCCATTTTTATTCTAAATCCAAGACTTCCTCTTCAGAGTCAGATTGAGTTGTGTATCAGAGTCTGGAGATACTGGGTACAGCTTACTCGGTTTGTTATTGAATCTTCAATGGGTCAGGTTTCACTCTGCATTTAGGCCAGGTAAAGAGAGAGGTTCGTAAACACTGGCTGAGTCAAACACAAACACACACAGAAACACACACAAAGCACTAGTAAAGTCTAAGTGATGTTGGTGGACAGGGAGAATTAGGCCCCCGCTTCCTGGTTCTGAGGCCTGGGGCCACATGGTCATACCTGTGTCAGGCAACACGTGTAAAAATCCAACATACCACACCTCACATTCCAGCTACATGCAAATACTCCCCTACACCGTTAGGTGGGTATGCAGACATGTAGAACCAAACATGTGGAATCAGTGTCTAGAGGTGTGAACAGATTCCCAACAGTGGAGGCTGCTGAGGGGAGGACGGCTCATAACAACGGCTGGAACGGAGCAAATGGAATGGCATCAAACACATGGAAACCATGTTTTTGATGTATTTGATACCATTCTACTCCAGCCAATACCACGAGCCCGTCCTCCCTAATTAAGGTGCCAACAACCTCCTGTGATTCCCACTTCATAACATGTCTACTGTAGAAACACACCTTTTGTTTAAAACAGGTCAGTCAAACAGTAACTGAACACCTGTCAAACCAGCTCTTTAACCATGTAAACTAGAGAGAGAGAAAGAGAGAGAGAGAGAGAGAGAGAGAGAGAGAGAGAGAGAGAGAGAGAGAGAGAGAGAGAAGACAAGAGACACAGAGACAGACACACAGAGACAGACACACAGAGACAGACAAAACAGGTGGAGAAAAGAAAAGACTTGCCCTCCAGAGTAACTGACACTCTCTCTCCTCCAGGGCTTTCTTGTGTCTGAGGATGATGTTCTTCACCTCTGTCTGAACCAACTTGGCCTTGATCTCTACCTGCTCCACTATGGCCTGGGCTTTCTCCATACTCAGCTAGAACAGGGGAACATGATAGGGTTAGAAATATCATACAACACCACTGGACTTGCCTCATTCTCAAATGAAGAAGAACCAACAAGGTCATAAATAGCACACTTCTTCATATACTCAGCTACAGCAGAGGTAATAGAATATAACAGGGGGTTTGAACAATCACACACCTCCTTCTGGTTGGTCCATAGGAATATCAACTACATCATGCAGGAAACAGGAAGTGGCCAGGAGATATGATTGAAAGGTGTAATCCGCAGTTAAAACAATAAGAAAGTGTTCAGTAAAAAGCTGAGGGATGGAAACTCTCTCAAACGCATAGACAAAGCTGTAGATGCAAGGACTGACCATCCATGCTATCAAAAGATTTAACAAGGTTTTGAGGCTATACAATGTTGGTTTACATTTACAAATGTTGGAGTAAAACAATCCAATATTTTGAGTTCTGATGGGGTATGACAGCTGAACTAAGCTCATGAAGCATTTACTTATTTGTTATATCAAGAATCATTGGGGTACATATCATTAATTTACAAGTCCAAAAATGGATGTAGCAACTGCAGTGCCCGTTTAAAGACACTCTATGACACATCATCACCCTCTTATGTGACAAGGCACCTGCTCTGTTATGACATACTAAAATACAGGAAATAGACAGGACACAGGATATCTGGAGGTCAGGAATAGCACATAACCTCACACAACACAATGACACTACATCCCTCCTAACATTGCTGGTAGTTCCCAACTCTTTCTCAACATGAGCAGTGGCCTTTGAAGTCGAAGAGTGAGTAAGAAGATATGAAGTAGTAGAGGAAGTAGTGTCACATTGACCACCATGTTGTTCTCACTCTATATGAGGGGAAGTGATGTAGTGGTAAAAAATCTGAGAAATAGTTGGGTAAACACTTATTGCCGTTCACTGTTAGTAAAGTAATGCTTCCTATATTTTCAATGCATTTTTCCGCAAAAGGTAGGTAAATGCTAGCGCCAAATACAAAAGATGTGTAAAAAGCATTTACCCTCCACTTTTTTACCCATTTACCCTAACCACTGATGAGGGGTTACATTTTAAAGGAAACTGCATAAATGTTAAAATAGTGTGGTAAAAATCGTCAAGGGGACCTAATGAAAATGTATGGAAAATCATTTTCAAACACATTCAATTCTATATTACTGGTATACACCGAGTATGCCAAACACTGGGAACACATTCCTAACATTGAGTTGCACCCCCCAATTTTGCCCTCAGAACAACCTCAATGGACAAGGTCTCTAAAGCATTCCACAGGGATGCTGGCCCATGTTGACTCCAATGTTTCCCACAGTTGTGTCCAGTTGACTGGAAGTCCTTTGGGTGGTAGACCATTCTTGATACACATGGGAAACTGTTGAGTGTGAAAAACCCAGCAGCGTTCCAGTTCTCGACACAAACCGGTGCGCCTAGCACATACTACCATACCCCTTTCAAAAGGCACTTCAATTTATTGTCTTGCCCATTTACCCTCCACATACACAATCCATCAATAAGCTTTCACATAGATTCCCCTGGTCAGTCGATGTCATGGAAAGAGCAGGTGTCCTTAATGTTTTGTATATTGTTAGTCATTTATGTCTCTCTCTCTCTCCCTCCCTCCATTTCTTTCCCCCCCTCTCCTTATTCTTCCCCCTCTGTTTATCACTCTTTTCCTCCACTCTCTCCCCCTTTATCAGTCTGTACCTCTCCCTCCTTCATTTGGGGGGTCAGGGGTGATTTGGACCTCACACTGTTGGGGGGAAGGGCTCTTTTGTGACATCACCAGGAGTGGAGTGTCAAAGGTCACCTAAATCCCCTTGAGGTCATTGACCCCTGATCCATGGCTAAAGACCCACACCCTGGGGAACAAAGCCTGACAGCAGGGTCCTTTCTTCTCCCGCTGGCCGTTTGGGACTAGCAGCTAAAGGTTCAGCTATATCAGGACCCCTGGAGACAACAGCAGGAAGGGAGGAGGGGAATGGCTTCATCAATACTGACAGAGAAAGAGAGGGGGGAAGAGAGAGGGGGAGAATGAGAGAGCAAGAGAGTAATAGGAGAGAGAGAGGGAGATTTAGGACTAATTGTAAGCTCAAATGTGTAACTCAAATGATATTGAATTAATGAACTGGGAGATACAGTATGTGGTCCTTGTCCTGTGTGGCTCAGTTGGTAGTGCTTAGCACTTGCAACGCTAGGGTTGTGGGTTCAATTCCCACAGGGGACCAGTATGAAAATGTATGCATGCACTACTGTAAGTTGCTCTGGATAAGAGTGTCTGCTAAATAACATAAATATATATTTAATGTAAAATGTATTCAACTGTTAAGCATCGATATGGCTGATCATGGTATATGTGGCCAATACAGCAGCAGCTCGGGACACAGGAGGTAAAATTGACCAATCAGAAAGCAACGTACGGCAGCTCCGGCCAACCAGCAGGTCACAAGTCCAGGGTCGGAGGTCAGAGGAGATAATGGATGTGGAGTGGGCAGAACTATTCTGGTACAAAGGTGGTGTGTGTGCCTGTACGAGGTCTGTATCAGAATATAAAGAGAGGGACTAGTTGTAGAGTGAGAATAATGTGGACTCTTCTTATGACGTACATAACGTAACCTTGGCTTGCTGGACTAGATAGTGTTTCAGGGTTACGCTCAGTACTGACCAGAGTAAAGCCAGGTGTACACTACACGATGTCGGCCCCGATTTAGCTGTCCCAGACAAGTTTTTGAGATTGGAGACAAAATCCCCATGTCGTTGCTACTCGGTGCAAACGGCCGTCACCGACGCTTGTTTTAATGAGACGCAATCTGAGGGCTCCAGATCTCATCTTTGATGTCCCAATATTTTCAAACACGTTTGATTTTATCGACACAAAATTTGCAATACTCTTGTAGCGTGAGATCTGCAAAGACACGTTTCGAGACGGGTAATCAGACATAGCCAATGAGAGCTCGCCCGAGAAGAAACCAGTGAGATGATGACATTGTTTTGCATCACCCAGAATGTGTAGACTCTCGAGCAGGGGCCATGACTACTACTAGTATGCGTTTGTACTTGCCAAAGCTAACGTGTCAAATCGTTACAGCTCTGAAGTTCACAAGCAATGTTGTTCAATTCAAAATGTTAGTTAGATATTACAACTCTGTATGGCATGAATGTCTGATTGAAAATATTTCAGAGGCTGCTTTGAGCCACAGCTCGTTGTAGCTCCGTAAAATCTAATCTCATCATCACATCATTGTTTTAGCGAGACAGCGTGGTATGGAGACTCCTCACAACCAAGTGAAGAATCTTTTAGTGTGTGCCCCCTGTCTGTTCCACATTGTTCAGTGTGCGCGCCACTATGTTGGCAAGACAAAAAAAACGAAAGGAAAGATGATTGTTTCATGTGAGAGTCTCAGCGATTTTAGGATTTTGAAAGTCGTTTACTGTACACCTTTACACACACATTCCTGTGTCGAAGTTCACAACATTGCCCAAAGTTCCATGGAGGTTACATAAAATCTCACACATAAAATCTCTCTCAACTCCTGGTAACTCTGGTTTCCACGAAGTACTGTAACAAAGCATCCCTTTCAGCATCATACCCATCTGTTTCTAAACCATTCTCAACAGTTCAGAGGGAGTGAACATAATTCTGCGGTCTCCAGTGGACATTCAGAGAATGTGTGTCAGACAGAGTGATTACATTAGTAACTGTTTTTTAACAGTTAACCCTTTGGTACTAATAGGCAAACCTACTCTTAAAATCCATAACTAATAACACAACACTGTACAACAATAAAGGCAACGTTTCATAAAGTAAAGATTTTCTATAACCATAGAAATAGAATGAATAGAATACTATTTATGTGTAAAAGTTTTGACCGTTCTAATATATAATTTTTAAAAAATGATTATTATGTGTGTATTGTTTATCTTATTATTGCTAGGTATTACTGCACTGTTGGAGCTAGAAACACAAGCATTTCGCTGCACCTGCGATAACATCTGCAAATCTATGTATGTACACGACCAATAAAATTGGATACCATTTTTCTCAGTCTCAGAGCCAGCTGCTTGTCAGTGAACACGTGGCTGTGTGGGAGGACATGGGTATCAACACCATGGCTGACTAGATACTATCTAGCATAATCAGTAACACCCATCTTCTCTCCCTTCCTCCGTCTTACCCGTCTCCCCTTATACTCCCCTCTTTTTCACCATCTCTCTTCCCCTCCCCTCATCCTGCTTTACCTTCCCTCTTCTCTCTCTCCTCTTCTCATCCTCCCCATCTCACCTCCTCCCCCTCACTTCCTCTCTTTCACATGCGTAACTTGCGTAAATGCCATTCTCTGCCCTCCCCTCCTCTCCTCCCCCTATCCACTCCCTCCCCTTTGACCCCCAGTCCTATCCCCTACCCCCGTCACCCCAGGCAACCCACCCCCTCCCAGGGCCAGCTGGCTATGTCTAACCCCATGCTACAGTGATAGGAGTGTGTGGGTGATATGCAGAATATTCCACATTTCTAAACTGGTGCTGGGACAAAAACAACCCTGCACACTGACTCGGTACCGGTACCCCCTGTATGTAGCCTCGTTATTGTTATTTTTATTGTGTTCCTTTTTTTACAACTTTTATTTTCGTGAATATTCTCTTAAATTCTCAAAACTGCATGGTTGGTTAAGGGCTTGTAAGTAAGCATTTCACAGTAAGGCTGTATTTGGCACATGTGACAAATAAAATAGGATTTATTCGATTTGACACACACACGCAGACACTCACCTGTACAGCCTGTCTTCCTTGCTGTGCGTCGGCCAGTAGCTGGATGGTGATGGCTCTAGAGTCCTGGACAGCATCCTGTAGATAGACGAAGCTGTGGCCCACGTGTCTGCCCACACTACACTCCCTACAGATCGGCACCGAGCACGTCTCACAGAAAAACAGAAACACCTAGACGAGAGAGGGAGAGTTCATTAAATCATGCTATCAAAACATGATCAAATATATAATATATGGTTTTCTAACGGGTTAAGTGCTTTAATATGTTACGCATTAATTGTCATGGTGAGTGTAAGAGATCAGAAACCATTGGGAGATGTTTTTTATTGACTATGAGGTGTGTTGACATGTAAGTGCTGCAGTTTGATTGAACACATCCCCTGATCCTCCTCAGGCTCAGAGGGCTGACAGTGAGATAAGACAGGGCTCTATGGGGCTTTATGGATCAATACACCAATAAGAAGGGTTAGGACACACACGTACACACACATAAGCTTATATTTGGTTTCAAGAAACTGACTCACTATGTGAAAACCTCCAAAAATATCATCAACAACTGATCATAACAAAATGCATTGATACATTAATTGATGCATTGATACATTAATTGATGCATTGATACATTAATTGATGCATTGATACATTAATTGATGCATTGATACATTAATTGATGCATTGATACATTAATCGATGCATTGATACATTAATCGATGCATTGATACATTAATCGATGCATTGATACATTAATCAATGCATTGATACATTAATTGATGCATTGATACATTAATTGATGCATTGATACATTAATTGATGCATTGATACATCTATCATTTCAACGCATTGAATTATATTTAAATATAATATTTTTAAGAAATGATTTAATGCTGACTCATTGATAGTCACACGTAACCATTAGAATTACCCCAAACTCCTTCCTATACACTGTGATTGGTAACAAAAGACTAATTAAATATGCGCCGAGCGACAAATCCCAGAGCGACAGGGATCAATGTTGTCCAATGTGAGTAGAGCGGAGGGGGGTGGGAACAGCAATCAATCCATCAATAATGGCTACGGTCCCAGGGGAGGCATGATATAATGACTCACACACACACTTTACTTTATGCTACTCCTTTCCTTTTATCCTCTGCTCCATCCCTCTCTTTTCCTCCTCCAGCCCCTCCACACCTCCCCCCACCCCGCTTCTTCAACCTCTCCGAGGGGAGGGCAGAACAAAAGGATGGAATGCAGCTGCGTATAGATGGAGGGGTGAGGGTCAGACAGGAGAGAAAGTCTTCCATCTCCAACCAATGAGCTGAATCATCCTGATCATTAGATCCTAAAACACATCTGCTTTTCACTCTTCTTATCATGTTGTTTTTCCTTTCCCTCTTTTCAAAGACATCAGATAGATTGGACTTTGATATTTCAATATGGAGGAAAAAGCAACATAATTGAGCATTCAGCATTCCTTTAATTACATATTCTAATTGATCATTAGACACACAAAATACAGTTTTGCTTTTCTGGGAAGAGACAGGAACTGGCTGTTGTGTCAAGCATGGCTGCGATGTTGAGATGAGATTTACAGAGAGAACAGTGGTGTCATGTTTTCACTGTAGATAGATTACATGGCTAGTTGTATAAAACAATTACTAAAGGGACTTCACCACCACTATCATGTCGGCTGTAACAATAGGTCACACACACAGGCTGGGGTTTCTTGTGGATTACATAACACCTGGAATGGATTTAATATTATCGACTGACCCACACAGGATCCACTAGCAGGAGGAGTAGATTCCCCAATTCCCCAGATTCATAGCCTCCAAGAATACATCACACACACACACACACACACACACACACACACACACACACACACACACACACACACACACACACACACACACACACACACACACACACACACACACACACACACACACACACACACACACACACACACACAAACAATCCTAGTAGGGACCAAACATTTCTGAATTTTCCTTGTTTTAGTATCTGTGTGAGGTCTTCTGGTACCCATAAGCATAGTTAAACAAACACACACACATATTCTCTAGGCATTCCATGGGCCTGAGTGACAACACAATGCACACACGTTGACAACAACAAACACACAGAAAGCACATGACACAGAAACATGAAAAACAAGATGTGTTTAGGTGTAAAACATCATAGGTGTGCTACCACGTTAGCGGGGGTTGTAATCTACACAGAACATTCTAGAACCAAAGGAGGCCTTTAGGGACAAATAATTCACAGAGTCACGCACAGACACCACCCCAATCCACTCCTGATCACAACCACTGTCCTCCTAGCTATTGTAACCATTTATGCAGGCTTTATAACTGTTTATGACCCCACTAAGCAGGCTGTGTGACCCTTGACCATAAAGTCATAAAGCCAAGACCAGGCTCTATTCTCTGCTCCCTGAGTTCAGCTCTCAGATCCCAATAAAGCATTACTATTTTAAAAGAAGAAAAGAAAGACAGGTTCCTATGGGAAAGGGAAGGGAAAAGGGATACTTAGCACAACTCAATGCATTCAACCGAACTGTGTCTTCTGCATTGAACCCAACCCCTCTGAATTAAAAAATATATACATATTTTACCTTCATTTAACTTTGCAAGCCAGTTAAGAACAAATTCTTATTTACAATGACGGCCTACCCTGGCCAAACCCGGACGGCACTGAGCCAATTGTGCGCCTCCCTATGGGGCTCCCAATCACGGCCAGATGTGATACAGCCTGGATCAGAGAGGTGGGGTGAGCTGCCTTAAATCAATGTCCACTGCCTTGCTCAAGGGCAGAAGGGCATTTTTCCCACCTTGCTGGCTCAGGGATTTGAATCAGCAACCTTTCGGTTACTGGCCCAACACTCCAAACCGTTAGGCTACTTGCCGCCCCTATGGTATGTGATAGTACAACTGCCAATGACAGGAGAGAATGACACATATTTGACCTTCTATGTATGCATGCATGCATGTCACACATACACTCATCCACGTTAAGCAGAAACATTGCACATAAACCCAGCAAATAAATACACACACCAGAGGAAGGAAAACATGGAAGGTGTGTGAAATGGGTTGTGGACTGGGGAGCCTGGGAGCCTTCTGGGAAGGATGTCACACACGCTCGCTCGCTCACTCGCTCACACACACACACGCTCGCTCACACACACACACACACACACACACACACACACACACACACACACACACACACACACACACACACACACACACACACACACAGACACGCTCGCTCACGCACGCACACACACACACACACACACACACACACACACACACACACACACACACACACACACACACACACACACACACACACACACACACACACACACACACACACACACATAAAAACCCTTCACTGCAGAGCTACAGCGAAGTGAGTTATTGTATTTCATTAGTGCACCGGACTTTACTGCTCCCCCTCCCCCTAAGCACAGAAAGCCCCCCCACACACACACACAGGTAAACCTCCTTGTTTCAAAGTAGAATAATAACAGTAACATAAAGCTAAACGATTTACATGGTGGCTAATGGCTATCTCTGGTATACAAAGCTAAATGTTACCATGGTGGCTAGCTGTCTGGTTTGCTACAAGGTTAGCATGGTTGCTAGCTCTCTGGTAAAGAAAGCTAATGGGCTAGCAGCACGGTGGCTATTAGCACTCTGGTTTATAAAACTAAAAGGTTGGCAAGCATGGTGGCTAGCTCTCTGGTAAACAAATATAAAAGGTTGGCAATAGCATTGTAGTTAGGACTGGAATTCACATTCCTTGTAGCCAAAGGGATACGGGGGAGGGGGTTGAATAGCCAGTAACATCACACCATGGTGTCAGAAGCTCAACCTGCCTTGGAGAAAGGCACTGAAACACTGTAAAACACGGTAAAAAAGAATTGTAGAACAACCATGACTGCTTCACATTATCCCTTTCATACACAGACCAACATCCCACAAATGTACCATGTCTGCTTTGTTGTATATCTCAAAGAGGAATGGGGTAAAAAAACAAAAACAGGGTAAATTGAACCCCACTAAAGACCTAGTCATGATTCCTGCATTTTCACAGACCCTGTAACCAAAATACAGGCGTTGAGTCTGTGTGAATGGTTCTCTGTTTTTTAGCAGGTAAATTAATTTATACTTCTAGTGTTTAACACCTCCCTCATTTGAAATACAAAACAGACTCCATGATATAACACCCCCCCCATAAAATGGGTGTAAATAAGTGGAGGTCTGAAAGGGGGTCATATCAAATCAAATGTTATTTGTCACATGCGCCGAATACAACAGGTGTAATGCTTACCGTGAAAAGGTTCCTTACATACCCTTAACCAACAATGCAGTTAAGAAAATAGAGTTAAGAAAATATTTACTAAAAAGGTCATTTGTACACGTAGGTGGGGGTAAAGTTTTTTGGGGGCCTTCCTCTAACACTGCCCAGTATATAGGTCTTGGATGGCAGGAAGTTTGGCCCCAATGATGTACTGGGGCACTACCATCTGTAACGCCTTACGGTCGGATGCCGAGCAGTTGCCATACCAGGCGGTGATGCAACTGGTCAGGATGCTCTCGATGGTGCAGCTGTAGAACTAGTTGAGGATCTTGGGACCTATGCCAAATCTTTTCAGTCTCCTGTGGGGGAAAAGGCGTTGTCGTGCCCTCTTCACAACTTTCTTGGTGTGGACCATGATAATCTGTTGGTGATGTGGACACCAAGGAACTTGAAAATCACTACAGCCCCATTGATGTGAATAGGGGTGTGTTCAACCCACTTTTTCCTGTAGTCCATGATCATCTCCTTTGTCATGCTCACATTGAGGTAGACCTTGTTGTACTGGCACCACACTACCAGGTCTCTGACCTCCTCCCTATAGGCTGTCTCATCGTTGTCGGTGATCATGCCTACCACCGTTGGGTGGTCAGCAAACTTAATGATGATGTTGGAGTTGTGCTTGGCCACACAGTCGTGGGGGAACAGGGAATACAGGAGGGGACTAAGCACGCACCCCTGAGGGGCCCCAGCATGGCAGATGTGTTGTTACCTACCCTTACCACCTGGGGCCGGCCCATCAGGAAGTCCAGGATCCAGTTGCAGAGGGAGGTGTTTAGTCCCAGGGTCCTTAGCTTAGTGATGAGCTTTGTGGGCAATAATGTGTTGAACGCTGAGCTGTAGTCAATGAACAGAATTCTCACATAGGTATTCCTTTTGTCCAGTTGGGAAAGGGCAGTGTGGAGTCCGATTGAGATTGCCTCATCTGTGGATCTGTTGGGGCGAATTGTGTGTGTGTGTGTGTGTGTGTGTGTGTGTGTGTGTGTGTGTGTGTGTGTGTGTGTGTGTGTGTGTGTGTGTGTGTGTGTGTGTGTGTGTGTGTGTGTGTGTGTGTGAATTTGAGTGGGTCTAGGGATTCCGGGATGATGGGGTTGATGTGAACCATGACCAGTGCTTCAAAGCACTTCATGGCTACCGACCTGAGTGCTACGGGGCAGTAGTCATTTAGACAGGTTACCTTCGCTTTCTTGGCCACTGGGACTATGGGGGTCTGCTAATAAGCATTTCTTATAAGAGTCCGGATTAGTGTCGTGCTACTTGAAAGCGTCAGCTCTAGCCTTTAGCTCGCTGTGGACCTTGCCTGTAATCCATGGCTTCTGGTTGGGATATGTACGTACGGTCACTGTTGGGACGATGTCGTCTCTGCACTTATGAAGCCAGTGACTGAGGTGGTGTACTCCTCAATGCCATTGGATGAATCCCGGAACATAGTCCAGTCTGTGCTAGCAAAACAGTCCTCTAGCAAAGCAGCCGCATCTTCCGACAACTTCCGCACTGATCAAGTCACTGGTACTTCCTGCTTTAGTTTTTGCTTGTAAGCAGGAATCAGGACGATAGAATATGGTCAGATTTGCCAAAAGGAGGGCGAGGGAGAGCTTTGTTCATGTCTCTGTGTGTGGAGTAAAGGTGGTCAAGAGTTTCCCCCCTGGTTGCACAAGAGTTTCCCCCCTGGTTGCATAAGAGTTTCCCCCCCATGGTTGCATAAGAGTTTCCCCCCTGGTTGCATAAGAGTTCCACCCCTGGTTGCATAAGAGTTTCCCCCCCTGGTTGCATAAGAGTTTCCCCCCTGATTGCATAAGAGTTCCACCCCTGGTTGCATAAGAGTTTCCCCCCCTGGTTGCACAAGAGTTTCCCCCTGGCTGGAAGAAATTAGGTATAATGGATTTAAGTTTGCCTGCATTTGAGAACTTGTTCTCAACTGGCCTACCTGGTTAAATAAAGGTGCAATAAAAAAATATATATTTAAAAACATAACAGCCTGCTCAGAGTTTGACCAAAATGCACCTAAAGACTCTCCGACCATGAGAAACAAGACTCTCTGGTCTGATCAAACCAAGATTGAATTCTTTGACCTGAATGCCAAGCGTCACGTCTGGAGGAAACCTGGCACCATCCCTAAGGTGAAGCATGGTGGTGGCAACATCATGCTGTGAGAATGTATTTCAGCGGCAGGAACTGGGAGACTAGTCAGGATCGAGGGAATGATGAATGGAGCAAAGTACAGAGAGATCCTTGATGAAAACCTGCTCCAGAGCACTCAGGACCTCAGACTGGGGCGAAGGTTCACTTTCCAACAGGACAAAGGCCATAAGCACACAGCCAAGACAACACAGGAGTGGTTTCGTGACAAGTCTCTGAATGTCCATGAGTGGCCCAGCTCGAATCCGGACTTTAACCCGATCAAACATCTCTGGAGAAACCTGACAATAGCTGTGCAGCGACGCTCCCGTTCCAACCTGACAGAGCTTGAGAGGATCTGCAGAGAAGAATGGGAGAAACTCCCCAAATGCAGGTGTGCCAAGCTTGTAGCGTCATACCCAAGAAGACTTGAGGCAGTAATCACTGCCAAAGGTACTTCAACAAAGTACTGAGTAAAGTGTCTGATTACTTATGTAAATGTTATATTGCTGTTTTTTTCCTTCTAAAAAACAGTTTTTGCTTTGTCATTATGGGGTATTGTGTGTAGATTGATTAATCCATTTTAGAAAAATTGAAGGGGTCTGAATACTTTCCAAATTGCACTGTACCTGCTCCTGGTGTGAGGAGGCACAGACCATTCTAACGGAGCAAAGTTGGGTGAGTGAAAGAGAACTGAAGCAGCTGGTAGGTATTTTGTTTTGCTTGTCTGACATGCACACTGAGTGTGTGTGCAGGAGCTGGGTCTGTGAGGTCAAGGGTCAGGCAGATATCCTCCATCAGTGACACCATGAGACCTGACACACACACACACACACACACACACACACCAGCGTGTCAGCCTAAAGAGATTGATCCGTACATGGAAGTGTCCTGCTTACACAAGGAAGCTGACACTTCCACGTGAGTGCATGCCTCGGTGAGCAAAGAGTATCATAGTACACACACATGCATGGAAGAGACGCACACAGAAAAATGAGCAGTCGATATAAATAAGCTTCATTTAATGACAGTGTGTGTGTGTACACACCAACAACACAAACAAAACTACAGATTTTTTTTTACTCCCAATGAGATCACCAGGTTAAAGAAATTATGACAAAAGAAGAAGAGTAGACTAAGAAAAATAATCTCTCTAAGACAGAGAAAGTGTGTTGTCAGAGGGGAACGCAACAAAGGGACACACACACACACTCACTCACACACACACACACGCACACATTGGGGCAGTTCTCTAATTGTGAGGCACATGTTGTGAATTAAGGCCCTGGAATTCCAACTCCACATAATCTAACTCTGCTGGCCGCTTAGAAACACACACACACACACACACACACACACACACACACACACACACACACACACACACACACACACACACACACACACACACACACACACACACACACACACACACACACACACACACACACACACACACACACACACACACACACACACACACACACACACACACACACACACACACACACACACACACACTTCAGAGGATAAATGCCCACAGATGGAAGATACACGAAGAAGGAACTCTGAAACTTCAATGCCTGCCCTCCACAAACACACCCAGGCCAGACAGAAAGACATTTCCATGAGGTGTATTGACAGTCAACAGCCCCTCCAAGGAATAATCACAATTGTCTTCAACAAACTGCTGATGAGAAACACAGGCCTGCAGAGAGCTGGGGAAATCGCAGATGTGTTTTTGTGTGTGTATATATATATATATATGTGTGTGTGTGTGTGTGTAAAAGGGAGAGAGAACTTGAGGAGGCCCAAATTCAGTTACGGGAATTCCTTTGCTCTTGTATCGGTCTCAGTTCTGGGTCGAGTTTCCACCTAAGGCCTCACAAACTGACTCTGCGTGTGTGTGTGTGTTTGTCAGATAAAGCTCTCCTTTCTGATGTGTTCTCTCTGATCGTGTTCTGGCAGTAGGAACCTAAAACCAGTCATTCGCTTGGGGAATCATTTCAGCACGACAAAGAAATAGACTCTGTGGGAGGCCCGATAGCTGCAATCCAATCCTGCTGGGCACTAACAACACAATGGTGTGGATCAAATCACATTGTATCTGTTGCATACACACATTTAGGAGATGTTATAGTGGGTGCAGCGAAATGCTTGTGTTATGCGAAATGTGTGCAAGTGTTTTTTTTTAATCTCTAGAACTGGTTTTAGCCTAACAACCAGTAGTAGAAGTAGCTGAACATACTGATCAACAAGTAGACAAGGAAATGGAGGTTGGGGGAGGTGTGTGAAGAAAGAGTAACAATGAGAGTGACTTGTGTGTTGATGTGGAAATGAATGTTACACTGAGCTACAATACAAGGACACTCTTCTTCATTAAAACAATAGGCCCATGTGTAAAACCTACCTCCCATGGGACAGGGGGAAGAGCATGAAACCGATTAGTTAAAACATTTGGCCTCACCCGTACAGTGCAGATTTTGTGTGTGTGTGTGCGCCCGAGCACGCGCATCTGTCCATCCCCCAGCCTAACCCAGTGACACTTCACCCCTCACCTCTGACCCCCAGCTAAAAAAAGACCCAGAGATGGGAAGTGTGTGTTGGGGGCGAAAATAATGGCGTCCTTTCAATAGCATAGCTCCTCCTTTGGACAGAGCTGTGTGTGTGTGTGTGTCCAATTTTCAATCACCATTGCTTGCATGACAGAGCCCATGAGAAGAAGGGATGACAGGGATCTGTCACACACACACGCTTATCAGCGAGGGAGTTTGATAAAGCTGAACCGCAGTGAACCGGGCTATGGCTGGTGAAGTGACTGGGCAAAAGCGTTTTATATATTAAGCATATATTTGAATTTTCAAACTACTTTTTATTGGGAAGGCAGATAAAGCATTTCAATTTTGGATGTGAAAACCCAGAATCCTACTCATTACTGCACGTGCTTAACCTATTGTATGTCACTTTTGCTTTGTCGGCCAAAACGGGGTACCTGGCTCAAGGCCGGAATTCCACAATCAAAGCTAACCCGGTTCATGCGGGGCAGGCCCGGGGCATTGATCTAATCCCCTCAGTGTGTGGGCTACTCCATCTTACACAACCAAGTAGATATCATATAACGGAAAAGATGTTGACTAGAGAGAAGCTGACCACCATGACGACTAACTATAAAGCACAACAACATTCTCATGGCAAACCCTTTATTCTGCAATGAATCAAATAATCAATCTGACCAACTGAACTGGTTATTTGGACTTGTAGTGAGCTACAAGCTACTTGTAGTGAGATTTTTTAAACACAAATATTACGCATTCCCCAAGCTGCAGAAGTTATATCTCTATTGAAATTTGTGTCTTAGTGGTGAGAGGTCAACAAGGTGAAAACTCAGTGGAACTGGCATTGAGGTGCAGAGTTGAGTTTGAGGGACTAATTGATCAATTGTGAGGAATATGAGTTTGTGATTAAAATCATGCCTATGCCATATTTGTTCACTAACATTCTGGCCAAGTTTTCAAACAGGTAGAGTAAGTGAAACCCAGTGTGTGGAATTCAAACTCTCCATGTCTCTTGCGAGATGTTACATTTTACATGTATGTTTACACTGAACAAAAATATAAAACGCAAAGTATTGGTGCCATGTTTCGTGAGCTGAAATAAAAGATCCCTGAAATGTTCCAAACGCACAAAAATCGTATTTCTCTCAAAGTCTGTGCACAAACATGTTTACCTCCCTGTTAGTGAGCATTTCTCCTTTGCCAAGATAATCCATCCACCTGACAGGTGTGGCATTTTAAGAAGCTGACTAAACAGCATGATCATTACACAGGCCCACCTTGAGCTAGGGACAATAAAAGGCCACTCTAAAATGCGCAGTTTGGTCAAACAACACAATTCCACAGACATCTCAAGTTGAGGGAGCGCGCAATTGGCATGCTGACTGCAGGAAAGTCTCTACCATAAACTGCCTCCACTGTCGTTTTAGAGAATTTGGCAGTACCTCCAACCGGCCTCACAACCACAGACAACGTGTAACCACGCCAGCCAAGGACATTCACATCTGGCAAAAATACAGAATAAATTATATTGGAGTAAAACAGCATGACTACGCCCACTAATGTTGGTTGAATTTAGATTTTGCTGCCATTGCCCATGGAAAGAGTGGACAGATCGAGAGTGAGGATCCGCCAAACATCAGAAGTCATTCACAGAACCACAGAATTTCTTCATTTCTAAACTTAATTAGAATTCCAGGTAAGTTCACTGTCATTGGTCAACGTTGTGTGCAAATTAAAACTGTTGAGCAACATTACAGCTAGCTAGCATTGTAGTGAAGGCTTACTGTTACTGCACGATTTGAATAGTCAGATGCTCATGTGAGCATCTAGCTAGAGCTAATTAGCTAGCTAGCTACAGTAACATTAAGTTATACCACTTTTAGTGGTTTATGGACAGTATGTACACCCGGTGGATCAGTGCATCACCTGTTTTAAATTTTCAACAGAGCGGTATTAGCTATTATCAGTAGCTAGCGGACTTTACTGACTTCTGGCAGCAGGCTAGTCAGTGCAACATGTGTTTTACTCTGAAAAGCGAGCTGTTAGCAGACAGTTTGCGGCAGTTGGTCTGTGCTACATGTGTTTCTCACTCAAGTTTAGAGCTATTAGACAGTTTTTAGCTGCAGTTTGGTCGGTGCGACACCTGTGTTTTACTCTGAATAGAGCTGATGGACAGTTTTAGAACAGTTTGGTTGGTGCGACACCTGCATTTTACTCTGAACAGAGATGATGGACAGTTTTAGAACAGTTTGGTCGGTGCGACACCTGCATTTTACTCTGAACAGAGCTAATGGACAGTTTTAGAACAGTTTGGTCGGTGCGACACCTGCATTTTACTCTGAATAGAGCTGATGGACAGTTTTAGAACAGTTTGGTCAGTGCGACACCTGCATTTTACTCTGAACAGAGCTAATGGACAGTTTTAGAGCAGTTTGGTTGGTGCGACACGTGTGTTTTACTCTGAAAAGAGAGCTGTTAGTAGACAGTATTTAGCTGTTGTTTGGTTGGTGCGACACGTGCGTTTTACTCTGAAAAGAGAGCTGTTAGTAGACAGTATTTAGCTGTTGTTTGGTTGGTGCGACACGTGTGTTTTACTCTGAAATGAGAGCTGTTAGTAGACAGTATTTAGCTGTTGTTTGGTTGGTGCAACACGTGCGTTTTACTCTGAAAAGAGAGCTGTTAGTAGACAGTATTTAGCTGTTGTTTGGTTGGTGCAACACGTGTGTTTTACTCTGAAAAGAGAGCTGTTAGTAGACAGTATTTAGCTGTTGTTTGGTTGGTGCAACACGTGTGTTTTACTCTGAAATGAGAGCTGTTAGTAGACAGTATTTAGCTGTTGTTTGGTTGGTGCAACACGTGTGTTTTACTCTGAAAAAAGAGAGCTGTTAGTAGACAGTATTTAGCTGTTGTTTGGTTGGTGCAACACGTGTGTTTTACTCTGAAATGAGAGCTGTTAGTAGACAGTATTTAGCTGTTGTTTGGTTGGTGCAACACGTGTGTTTTACTCTGAAAAGAGAGCTGTTAGTAGACAGTATAGACAGTATTTAGCTGTTGTTTGGTTGGTGCAACACGTGTGTTTTACTCTGAAAAGAGAGCTGTTAGTAGACAGTATTTAGCTGTTGTTTGGTTGGTGCAACACGTGTGTTTTACTCTGAAAAGAGAGCTGTTAGTAGACAGTATTTAGCTGTTGTTTGGTTGGTGCAACACGTGTGTTTTACTCTGAAATGAGAGCTGTTAGTAGACAGTATTTAGCTGTTGTTTGGTTGGTGCAACACGTGTGTTTTACTCTGAAAAGAGAGCTGTTAGTAGACAGTATTTAGCTGTTGTTTGGTTGGTGCAACACGTGTGTTTTACTCTGAAATGAGAGCTGTTAGTAGACAGTATTTAGCTGTTGTTTGGTTGGTGCAACACGTGTGTTTTACTCTGAAAAGAGAGCTGTTAGTAGACAGTATTTAGCTGTTGTTTGGTTGGTGCAACACGTGTGTTTTACTCTGAAAAGAGAGCTGTTAGTAGACAGTATTTAGCTGTTGTTTGGTTGGTGCAACACGTGTGTTTTACTCTGAAATGAGAGCTGTTAGTAGACAGTATTTAGCTGTTGTTTGGTTGGTGCAACACGTGTGTTTTACTCTGAAAAGAGAGCTGTTAGTAGACAGTATTTAGCTGTTGTTTGGTTGGTGCAACACGTGTGTTTTACTCTGAAAAGAGAGCTGTTAGTAGACAGTATTTAGCTGTTGTTTGGTTGGTGCAACACGTGTGTTTTACTCTGAAAAGAGAGCTGTTAGTAGACAGTATTTAGCTGTTGTTTGGTTGGTGCAACACGTGTGTTTTACTCTAAACAGAGCACTGCTCTCTTGTAATGTGTATATTTGTGTTAATGCAATTTAAATAAACCTTTTTTTCTTGTCATCAAGGTTGCAGGCTGTACGCGTGAAGTACAGGGATTGTCAGAAATACATTTGTTATGAGGGGCAACTGACCTTCAAATCCTTTTTGGATTGTGGTGAGTGAAACATTTCAAATTTCACACAATATCCTATGGAACAACATACTTATACTGACTCTCAGTGTTGATAGCTATCTGTGGTGTATTGCTATAATACTCAGACTGCTGTTGTAACAATTCAGTACGTGGCAGTAGTAGACAGGCTGTAGACGGCATATAATTGGAATTGACAAGGAAAGGAGCACAAAGTCAGTTTTGGGGTTACGATGTTCACGTAAGGTGACCTCTTGATTTCTGTCTTCTGTTCTTTTTTTTTTCTCTAAAAATACACAACATATTTAATCAATAATGTTGTGCAATCTATTTTTGTCTTCACAGTTGCCAATAAATTTGACATTCCAACCTTGGACTTAAAAGTCTATGATGAATTGAAGACCGAAGTTGATGAGGAGGTGTTTGAGTTTCTTCTAAAGAAACAAAATCTTGGTGTGCTGGAGGTTTGTTGACCCCAAAACCCAAATCCCGATGGTGAGTTGCATATGAGCTTAGAGCTTCACATTCATCCATACAGTCCTGGCTAGACTAACACATGTTCTGAATATGTGAGACAAGCAGATATACCTGCTGATTTCTTTTCTCATTTTGATGTTTTAAAATGGTTTTTGGTTTCTGTACTGACCTCTCCCACCCCTTTTAGAACAGTAGTGGGCCTAATCAATTCAAAATGTTACATTTTTGCATTCCGCCTGTCATCAACAAAAGTCCTCTAATCATGATAATGGATGTTTCCACCTAAATGTGTTATAATTACAGTGTTAATTACACCAGTTAAATGTTAACATGATTGCTAGATTCGTTGAGCTCCTCTGCAAGCAGCTCCTTATCAAAATGCAGTGACAATGAGGGGGACTCCGAGGACACCATTATATTGCAGCAGAGTCCTGCTACAAGACAGACAGCCGAGGATAATCGTCTCTCATGTAAGTACTGCACATTTCCAGTTTAAACAAATGCCAAACTTGAAGATTGAGTGATAAATGACCAATGAAAGTTGTGAGAGGATGATCATGGTGTGTTTTATTATACTTGCTATTTCATTGCTGTTTTAAATGTGTTAGTGTGTTCCTTTTTTAAATTACTCCAACGTAGACGATTGAAGACATTCTGAAGAACAAACCTGGAGGAGAGAGGATCATGAATGAGTATGCTCGGACAAAAAGCCTAACAGATAGCAGAAGACACGATGTGGTCAAGATATTGGTTGCACAAATGACAAGTGAACATGGGTATATGTCATATACTCATTACATACTGTACCTTACCACCTAACACAATTTTTAGCAGAAGTTGTGATTTACACATCAATATTTTTGTTTGGATCTCAAACAGTAAAGTGTGTGTGTGTCTAGGACAAGGCATGTTAAAGAGGACCACGCCATGGTCATCATTGCCTGGCTGATCCTAGGAGCAAGTTATGTAAGTAAATTAATTAATTAAGTCTAACCTTTTCAACTCTCTTACACCTTAAACATTTTTCAGAATGTCAATATTCAAATGGTTGTTTTACTGTTGGGTGATGTTTTTATTTAAACTAAAGATCTGTTAAGATGTCTGTATGCCCACCATATCTGCCATCTCTCCTAAGCTCAACTCTGGTGGTATAAAAGCCTAGTTAAGTTCTGCACTGCGAGAGTCAGACCTGTTGAATGAGCAATTCTTCATCTACGGGCGTGTCTGTAGTTTTAAGGATAAGAATGAACATGAAGATATTTTAACCTGCTCACTCAAACTGAATTATACACTGCTCAAAAAAATAAAGGGAACACTTAAACAACACAATGTAACTCCAAGTCAATCACACTTCTGTGAAATCAAACTGTCCACTTAGGAAGCAACACTGATTGACAATAAATTTCACATGCTGTTGTGCAAATGGAATAGACAACAGGTGGAAATTATAGGCAATTAGCAAGACACCCCCAATAAAGGAGTGGTTCTGCAGGTGGTGACCACAGACCACTTCTCAGTTCCTATGCTTCCTGGCTGATGTTTTGGTCACTTTTGAATGCTGGCGGTGCTTTCACTCTAGTGGTAGCATGAGACGGAGTCTACAACCCACACAAGTGGCTCAGGTAGTGCAGCTCATCCAGGATGGCACATCAATGCGAGCTGTGGCAAGAAGGTTTGCTGTGTCTGTCAGCGTAGTGTCCAGAGCATGGAGGCGCTACCAGGAGACAGGCCAGTACATTAGGAGATGTGGAGGAGGCCGTAGGAGGGCAACAACCCAGCAGCAGGACCGCTACCTCCGCCTTTGTGCAAGGAGGAGCAGGAGGCACACTGCCAGAGCCCTGCAAAATGTCCTCCAGCAGGCCACAAATGTGCATGTGTCTACTCAAACTGTCAGAAACAGACTCCATGAGGGTGGTATGAGGGCCCGACGTCCACACGTGGGGGTTGTGCTTACAGCCCAACACCGTGCAGGACGTTTGGCATTTGCCAGAGAACACCAAGATTGGCAAATTCGCCACTGGTGCCCTGTGCTCTTCACACTGAGCACATCTGACAGACGTGATAGAGTTGAGCACATCTGGGACATCATGTCTCGCTCCATCCACCAACGCCACGTTGCACCACAGACTGTCCAGGAGTTGGCGGATGCTTTAGTCCAGGTCTGGGAGGAGATCCCTCAGGAGACCATCCGCCACCTCAACAGGAGCATGCCCAGGCATTGTAGGGAGGTCATACAGGCATGTGGAGGCCACACACACTACTGAGCCTCATTTTGACTTGTTTTAAGGACATTACATCAAAGTTGGATCAGCCTGTAGTGTGGTTTTCCACTTTAATTTTGAGTGTGACTCCAAATCCAGACCTCCATGGGTTGCTAAATTGGATTTCCATTGATAATTCTTGTGTGATTTTGTTGTCAGCACATTCAACTATGTAAAGAAAAAAGTATTCAATAAGAATATTTAATTCATTCAGATCTAGGATGTGTTATTTTAGTGTTCCCTTTTTTTTAGCAGTGTACTTTACTTTAGGAGCATTATTACAATGCAGAAGATGGGAGTGGATATCTAGCATGTAGACTGGAATCTGTTCAAAGGGAAGCGTCAGACGACAGAAGACCATGCATCAGTCACTGACGTGTAAGGGATTTTGATTGTAGTTAAGTCTCATTCATGACAAATGACCAGAGAATAGTTGTATGTAAACATCTGTATAGCACTTTGAGATATCAGCTGATGTACGAAGGGCTATATAAATAAATTTGATTTGTATAAGCAAGTGTTTCTTAGAAATACTGAATACTGAAGAGTAAGATACTTAGTATTAATTCTGTTTCTGAGTCAAATAAATCCTACTTTTCATCTGGTGGCTTTACTGCATGCATGGCCGCCCTTGCAGAGTTTCTGAGCCTAGTTTTTATATCTTATGACACATTACCATATACTTGTATAGAGCAGACAAACCCAGTAATCTGTCAATGTTTCACCATATTACAGGTGGTCCAAAAGCAGATAGACCCCTTCAGAGAGAAACTATCCAACAACAGAAAGCCTGTGTTGAGGCCATTGCCCTGATGAAGAATACAGCTGTTGAACCAATTATAAAGGAGAAGATGAAGCAGACCTTCGCATATCGCCAAAAGATGGTTCATGACCCAGTGAAGTCCTCTGAAATATTCACAGTTTCCAAGATTCCAAGACATAGCAGGAATGGTATGTGGATCTTCGACTGCCTTGAAACTATCAGGACAATTGTTTTCTGTTCTACAACAGTCTGATTAGGACTGTGATATATTACATGACGATAGTGCCACACCATAATGTTTACTGTTCTACAACAGTCTGATTAGGACTGTGATATATTACATGATGATAGTGCCACACCATAATGTTTACTGTTCTACAACAGTCTGATTAGGACTGTGATATATTACATGATGATAGTGCCACACCATAATGTTTACTGTTCTGTCTTGACTTATTCCATCTTGTCTGCAGATTGAGCAAGATTTCAGTCTGATGTTTGGTAATGCAACCTCTGCAAAGTTCCTGGAGAAGTGGCCTACTCTCTATAAGCAGGAAGTCATTGACCAAAGCAGTGGCCTCACACAGACAGGCGACCTGCAAGACCTGGTTCAAAATGCTGGATCCACAACAGAAGTGGAAAATGGTCTGCTGGAATAAAATGATTATACTAATGGAAGGGAGCATTGTTTTTGAAAGCAGAATGGAATGATGTGTACTTTCAGGACGGGACAGTGACATGTCCTCCATTTTGGTCCTTGTTCACCTTCTGCCACCGTCCCCTCATGGCCGCAAGAAACCAGGAAAGACCACAGCCAGACACACCAGTGACCACATTGTGAAGTTTATCAAGATGAGGTTACAGTTGACTGTTCTGTCCCCATTCCTAATCCTAATAACTACTTTTAAGATTATGGACAAATCATGGTAAGATCGTGTGTAGCTGTAATTTACATTTTCACAATGTTTGCGAACCGTGATTCATTTTAATAGCACACTAATGAAGTTCTTGTGTCCCAGACTGGGACCAGCATCCAGGGGCATCTGGAGAGCGTCATGGAAAGCCTTCAACCCTATCTGCTTGCTGTGGGGACCCAGAGGAGTGCGATTCACAAGTAATTCATTGTGATTGATAAACATGCAATACCTTGTAAGTCACCAGACTCTCTTGCCTGTTTTGATGAGCTTTTCAAAGCTCATTTTGTCTTCGGTACCTCGTACAAAGCATCTGTATAAAGCACATGAGCCTTGTTCTGATCATGGTGAAGGCCCCTCTACAGCTGAATATGTAGCACTAAGTCATTTTGATGACTTGCCATCAACAAGTTCCCCTTCTGACTCAGTCCTTGTCAATAAGAGTCTTGTAGACAGCTGCGCTGCAACCATAGCTGACCTTACAGTGGCAGGTGTAGGTGAAACAACCATTAACTCTTTGGTCATTTCCATGGAAGAGACGGTTGATGATATTCAAGCTAAAGAATCTGTGAAGAAGTGTGTCTATACAGGAGCCTATTAAAAGTGACATTGAGTGTAAAATTGATCAGTGTTTTGAAAAAATGTCAAATCCTTTTGGTGTATTAAATTCTGAAAGTAAGAGAATGCAGTATTTTACAGAAAAGTGGGGAAGGGTAGACCCAGTTGAATACGTTCTTGGTACTAGATTTGATACACGACACTGACTACTGGAGGCTATGATCAAATTGTTGTTACTGATCCATTTGTTTACATCCCCATTTTGAAAACATGACAGTTTATTTACAAACACCCTGAACATAAAGGAGATAATGCAGACTGATTCCAGTTCAAGAAGACTTTATGACTGACGTGATGGAGAGCCATGCTCTGTTTTCAAAACAGAAGCATGCAATTCAGATACAGCTTCTCTATGATGATTTTGAAACTGCAAATCCTCTTGGATCATAACGGGGAATACATACATTAGGAGCAAACGACGTCAATTTACGGAATTTTTCTCCAAAGTTCAACTAATTTCTGCTTAATATTCATTTGGTGGGCTTTATTTCATGCCCAAGACATTAAAACATATGGCTTTTCTAAAATACTTGATCCAGTTGTGCAGGATATTACAGTACTTGAGAGGGATGTAATTATGGTCCCCTTGTATGATCAACCAGTGTATGGAACTATTGTCCAAGTTACTGGTTTTGTTGAATCATTCAGATATTTTTGCTGCTTTTGTCTTGCTGAGAAAGAGGACTTTCAAACTGCATTTGATGAAGATTCACCCAAGATAGTTATGCGAACTCAAGCACTTCATGCAGGACTCTGCCCCAAAAATGAGCCAAATCCCAGTCTTCCCTCTGTGATGGGTGTTAAACGTTCTTGCATTCTAAACTCCTTACAGTACTTGAATACATCTGAAAACTTCCTTGTTGATATTATCCATGATATCTGGGAGGGATTGGCACAATATGACATAACTGCTAATACTGCACTTGATAGACAAGTACACAACATCAAATGAAACAGGCAGGAGAATAAAGAGCTTTAACTATGGTTACATGGAGCAAAACAACACACCTCCTGTAGTGAATTTAGGAGAGGACTAATGACTTGGGGTTAAACGCTATCCAGTCCTGGTGTTTACTTCTCAATCTACCACTTCTCTTTGGAGACTTAGTTTGTCCCAATGATCTACACTGCTTTTACTGTTGCTGTTGCTTCAGATTGATATCAATGGAGAAAATTAAATGTTTACTAAGGTTATTACAATTTTTCTTAATCGCAGAGCACCACAGGTTATTCAAGCAATTGTTTCCAAAAAAGAGGCTGCTACCGAAGCATCATTTTATGGTGCATTACCCCACATGTAGGCTTAAAATTGGACCAGTTTTGCATAGCTGGTGCATCCGCTATGAAGCAAAGCATCATTTCTTTTTTTTTAACAATTAAAAAGCTTTAAAAATGTAACTAAAACATTGGCAAAAAAACACCAAAGTCAAATAGCAGACAGTTGGCAGACATTTGACCCCAACAGAGTCATGATCGGTCCAGGTAAAATGTTATCTTTAAATGTGGTGGACTGTGGCTGTAAGATGGCTGAGACTCTTCAGGTACCAATTGACACCACGGTTTTAAATGTTAAATGGGCCAAACACCATGGACATATGTATCGTTCAGGTTTAGTTGTTTGTCTTAAAGAACATTGTGAGATGCCAGTTTTTCAGAAAATCCACCATGTTGTTGTTAAAGATGAGAGGTTACTTACTGTTGGTTACTTTTGCAATAACAATATGTCTTGATTAGCATTTTAATGCATATACAGTGCCTTGCGAAAGTATTCGGCCCCCTTGAACTTTGCAACCTTTTGCCACATTTCAGGCTTCAAACATAAAGATATAAAACTGTATTTTTTTTTTGAAGAATCAACAACAAGTGGGACACAATCATGAAGTGGAATGACATTTATTCGATATTTAAAACTTTTTTTAACAAATCAAAAACTGAAAAATTGGGCGTGCAAAATTATTCAGCCCCTTTACTTTCAGTGCAGCAAACTTTCTCCAGAAGTTCAGTGAGGATCTCTGAATGATCCAATGTTGACCTAAATGACTAATGATGATAAATACAATCCACCTGTGTGTAATCAAGTCTCTGTATAAATGCACTTGCACTGTGATAGTCTCAGAGGTCCGTTAAAAGCGAAGAGAGCATCATGAAGAACAAGAAGCATTTTTATAATGCTATTTCTGACTTCTGTTGACTCCACAACATGGCGGATATCTGTATGGCTTATTTTGTTGTCTGAGCGCTGTACTCAGATTATTGCATGCTGTGCTTTCTCGGTAAAGCTTTTTTTAAATGTGACACAGCGGTTGCATTAAGGAGAAGTTTATCTAAAGTTCCATGCATAACACTTGTATTTTCATCAACATTTATGATTAATATTTCTGTAAATTAATGTGGCTCTCAGCAAAATCACTGGATGTTTTGGAACTACTGAACATAACGCGCCAATTTAAACTCAGATTTTTGTATATAAATATTAACTTTATCGAACAAAACATACATGTATTGTGTAACATGAAGTCCTATGAGTGTCATCTGATGAAGATCATCAAAAGTTATTGATTCATTTTCTCTCTATTCCTGCTTTTTGTGACTCCTCTCTTTGGCTGGAAAAATGGCTGTTTTTCTGTTTTGTGTGCTTTCGCTGTAAAGCCTTTTTGAAATTGTACACTGTGGTGGGATTATCAACAAGTTTATCTTTAAAATGGTGTAAAATACTGTTGTATGTTTGAGGAACTTTAAGTATGAGATTTCTGTTGTTTTGAATTTGGCGCCTTGCACTTTCACTGGCTGTTGTCATATCAATCCCGTTAGCGGGATCTAAGCCATAAGATTAAATACGGACTTGTGATTTATTGACGTTAAGTTTAGTTGTACAAATGCCACTCTTGACTGATAATATTAAATTATATATTGAGTGAATTGGCAGAGTTTTTATTTTAAGCAAAATAGAGTAATAAACAATGAATAGAGTAGAAATAACTGAAAATTGAACTCTGCAACAAGATACATTTTTACTCTATTTAGACTGGGACCAAATGTGATCTTTGAGTAAAAATGTATTCAATTTGAGTAAGAAATGACACTTTCCACAGATAATATAAAATTCTATATTGAGCGAATTGGCAGTAGAGTTGTTTCCATGTTAAGCTAAATAGAGTAAATTACAGTTTGTAGAGTTAAACACCGAATAGACACCGAATAGAGTAGAAATAACTCTGAAAATTGAACTCTGTAACAAGAGTAATTTTTACTCTATTTAGACTGGGACCAAATGTTATCTTTTGTAGAGTATAATTGTATTCAATTTGAGTAATATTTACTGTGTACTGGTGTGTGTATGTGTGTGAATTCCGGACACACAGCATTCCCCACAATAGATTTTCTGCCCCACCCCCCAAACATTCCCCTCTCTTCGATCAAGACTTCTAAGAGGGGAGTCGGTTACACGTGTGTGGTGTGTGAGTGCACGCTCACACACACACTAGACACATAGCTGTCCATTTCCAAACAACTCGCATTCCACGTTGGCCTGTAAAAGAGACCACCCCCACTTGAATGCCAACCAACCCTTTACACTACTCAACTCTACCCCCAACACCTGCCTCCAACTCCAGTGTGTTGTGTGTGTGTGAACGTGTGTCTAGTTTGTCTGTGTCTAATGTGTGTGCATATAGTGTTTGTGAATGTGTGTGCCTGGCGAGGGGGCAGTGTGCCTGGCGAAGGGAACAGTGTGCAGGCGAGGGGGCAGTGTGCTGGCGAGGGGACAGTGTGCTGGTGAGGGGGCAGTGTGTCTGGCGAGTGGGCAGTGTGCTGGCGAGGGGGCAGTGTGCTGGCGAGGGGGCAGTGTGTCTGGCGAGTGGGTAGTGTGCTGGCGAGGGGACAGTGTGTCTGGCGAGTGGGCAGTGTGCTGGCGAGGGGACAGTGTGTCTGGCGAGTGGGCAGTGTGCTGGTGAGGGGGCAGTGTGCTGGCGAGTGGGCAGTGTGCTGGTGAGGGGGCAGTGTGCTGGTGAGGGGGCAGTGTGCTGGCGAGGGGGCAGTGTGCTGGTGAGGGGGCAGTGTGCTGGCGAGTGGGCAGTGTGCTGGTGAGGGGGCAATGTGCTGGTGAGGGGGCAGTGTGCTGGCGAGGGGGCAGTGTGCTGGCGAGGGGGCAGTGTGCTGGCGAGGGGGCAGTGTGCTGGCAAGGGGGCAGTGTGCTGGTGAGTGGGCAGTGTGCTGGCGAGTGGGCATTGTGCTGGTGAGGGGGCAGTGTGCTGGCAAGGGGGCAGTGTGCTGGCGAGTGGGCAGTGTGCTGGCGAGGGGGCAGTGTGCTGGCGAGGGGGCAGTGTGCAGCCATCTGGTCAGTATGGTTGATGGAGTTCCAGAGTCTCTACAGATCTAAAGGTCACTTTTCCTCTTTGTACTGATGTTCCTCATCTGCGTACAGACCCCAGTGTGTACGGCAAAGGTTGGAGAACTGGGTCACTGTGTGTGTATCTGTATCTGGAAAGGAGAGGTGAGGTAGGGTGAGGCTGGGTGAGAGGAGAGGTGAGGTAGGGTAAGGCAGGGTGAGAGGAGGGGTTAGGCAGGGTGAGAGGATAGGTGAGTTAGGATAAGGCAGGGTGAGATGAGGGGTGAGAGGAGAGGTGAGGTAGGGTGAGAGGAGTGGTGAGGCAGGGTGAGAGGAGGGGTGAGATAGGGTGAGGGGAGGGGTGAGGCAGGGAGAGAGTGAGAGAGGAGTTAGGATAAGGCAGGGTGAGATCGGGTGAGAGGAAGGGTGTGGCATGGTGAGAGGAGGGGTGAGGCAGGCTGAGAGGAGGGGTGAGGCAGGCTGAGAGGAGGGGTGTGGCAGGGTGAGATTGGGTGAGAAGAGGGGTGAGGCAGGGTGAGAGGAGGGGTGAGAGGAGGGGTGAGAGGAGGGGTGAGGCAGGCTGAGAGGAGGGGTCTGGCAGGGTGAGAGGACGGGTGAGAGGAGGGGTGTGGCGGGGTGAGAGGAGGGGTGAGGCAGGCTGAGAGGAGGGGTGTGGCAGGGTGAGAGGACGGGTGAGGCAGGCTGAGAGGATGAGGGGGTGTGGCAGGCTGAGAGGAGGGGTGTGGCAGGGTGAGAGGAGGGGTGTGGCAGGGTGAGAGGAGGGGTGTGGCAGGGTGAGAGGAGGGGTGTGGCAGGTTGAGAGGAGGGGTGTGGCAGGCTGAGAGGAGGGGTGTGGCAGGATGAGTGGAGGGGTGAGGCAGGCTGAGAGGAGGGGTGTGGCAGGGTAAGAGGAGGGGTGAGGCAGGGTGAGAGGAGGGGTGAGATAGGCAGTGACATCTAAAATAAACAAAACCACGAGAACTAATCATCAGCTAGAGGACAAGAGGCAGTCACATCACGGTTCAAACACACCATTGAGTGAGTCATGAGTGAGACATTACTGGAAAACAGAGCCCTTACTGGAAACTTGAACTCTTACTGACAATTTGACATTTCTGTATGTATGTGTGTGAGTCACTCCCTCCAACAGAGGCCATCTGGTAAACTAGACGTATAATAACGAGTGAGGACAACCAAGACTTGATTTTAAGTAATGTTGCTCTTGTGGAATGTCTCTGCTTGACCATTACAGATATCACAGACACCAAGGTGCAGTTGCATGTGAAAACAGCATGGTTTACATTTGCTCCAATGTTAATGTTTTATTGGACGCCCTCTCTACTACCTCGCTGAGCCACTACAGTCTTCTCTTCCCTCTGCCTAGGGGTTCTTTGCCGTCAGCGAAACATGTGTGGTGTTGGAGTGAGGGGCCTCTCCCTCTGGCCGGTGGGGTACAGCGTAATCAGTGTGTGTACAGTGCACGTGCATGCCTGTGTCTCCAGGGAAGTAGGTGAAGAGCCACTGAGCTCGTCTTTGAACTCCAGGCCATATGGCCCTCTGTGAGGCCCAGGCTACGGCACACTTACTCTAATACTATTACACTGTGTGTGTGACTACACATAATGCTATTACAGGGCAGGAAGCTGTGTGTGTGGTTACTACACACATAATGCTATTACACTGTGGTACCAGGGGGTCAGGGGTAAAGCTGCCTGGTATCACTCAACTAGCTGGCATTACAGACAGAACTGCTGGGCTTTAGACAGTTAATGTTAGTGTTTATTTTTGACATGTGTGTGTGTGTGTGTGTGTGTGTGTGTGTGTGTGTGTGTGTGTGTGTGTGTGTGTGTGTGCTAATGTGAGAGTGTCTAAAGTCCACACCTATGGCCATATGAAGACCAGCTGTAAGGACTAAACCTATAGCTGCAGTGTAGTGATTTAGGGAGAACAGTGTAGTGATTTAGGAAGAACAGTGTAGTGATTTAGGGAGAACAGTGTAGTGATTTAGGGAGAACAGTGTAGTGATTTAGGGAGAACAGTGTAGTGATTTAGGGAGAACAGTGTAGTAGTGTAACAGTGTAGTGAAGCAGTGCTCGAACCAGAAACCCTGTGGATCCACAGAGTGAAGGCACTACCTCCTGTTCCATACACTGTTGGCCAAGGCCTCATTTCCATTTGAATGTGTGTGTGTGTGTGCGTGTGTGTGTGTTTGTGTCCCTACCTCGTTGTCGTGGTTCTGACAGAAGCTCATCCTGTCCTGGAACAAAGGTAGCAGGGAGAAGTTGTAGTGAAAGGACTGGGCCAGGGAGATGCCCACGCCTCCCCCCCCTTCTCCACCTCCTCCGATGGGGATGATCTTGCCTCGACCCGCTTGGTGCTGGTGCAGGCTCTCAGCTAGCCTCTCAATTAAGTGATCCTTGGTCAGCCGGACCCTCTGGTGGGCACGGACGCAGTTATCACACAGGTACTCCTGGCAGTCCAGGCAGTGGGAGCCGGCCGGGTTCCCCTCGTCACAGGAGCTACACGTAGGCTCTCCCAGGCGGTGTGGGCGGAGGAGTCCGCCGTGGGGGTGGTGGAACCCGGGTATGGAGCCCCCGCTGACCCCCCGGTGGTGGCCGTTGATATTCTGGGCGAGTTGGAGCTGCTCCTCGGAGCTCACCACCACATCCAGAAGGTTATTGAAGAGGAAGTTGGAGGAAGGGAGGGAGTCCACTCCGGCTTCAGAGATGGAGACCTTCTGATTGCAGGTGGGGCAGCTGAGTTTGAGAGGGTCCCCAGGGCTGCGCTGGCCCTCCAGACACTGCCTGCAGAAGGCGTGGAGGCAGGGGAGGACATGGAGGCGCCGGGAGGAGAACGACGAGGAGGAGGAATGAGATGAGGAGGATGAGGTGGAGGAGTTGGAGGAAATAGGAGTGGAGGAGGAGCCACAGAGCTCCTTGCAGAGAGGACAGGTTTGTAGGTCGGAGTCTGAGTATGAAGCCATCTGAGGAGTTTTAAACAAGGCTACACTTTATAAGAACATCCACTCAGGTATTACTGGGGTATTCATTTGGGAAACGTACGTTTGTTTCTCCCCTTGTGTTCTCTTCTGTGGAAAACAGGTTCTTGAGGTTGGTCGTTTTTTACAGTCAAAATGCTCCACATACACAGGATAGACCCTATAGGTGTTATCTCCCAAAAACAACCGTCAACTGACGCCAGATACGCAAATAAAGTCCGCCCTTTTAGAAGATTCTCTTCAAATCAAATTAGCAACATTAATTTCAGTTCACAATGATACAATATCTTCACTTGGATACGGCTTTAGAATAATTATTACAGGCTACTCACTACAATTATGGCCAACTTTACATAGGCCTAAAATCTATTCTGTCTTTTTTTGTGTGGGCTATTTTCATGAGGGCAAAACCAAAAGAGCCACATTTAGAGTTCACTGGTTTTTGTTTATTCATTCATTCGTTTGTTGTTGTTTTTGTTGTAGATGTCGCGGCCTGGCGGGTTTATAGAATAGTCCGAAAACAGATTTTGTACAGGATCCCCCTCAAAGTGCCCAAAGCTCCTTTTTCCTCCCCAACCAACACAGCATCACACTACTCAATGCAAATATTTCGTCCCGTTTTCGCGTCAACGTTGTCGGCCCTCTAGTCCACCATCCGGGCCCTCTCCAACGCCGTCAGAGGCTTGCAGAAGACGGTGGTTTCGGTTCGCTCTCTCTCCGCCGACAAGACCGTAAATTATTCATCAAAGCATTGGCTCAACAGCAACTCGATCTGATTGCCGCTCTATAGGTCCGTTTGGCGACAAAATACCCCCAACCGTCTCCGTTTTTAAACCCCCCCTTCTATATGCACAGTCCCACAGTCGAAACCTGCTCCAGGCACGTATGCATTTACGTATGCGTATCCCCCTTCTTTCTCTCTCCCTCCCTCCCTCTCTTCGAGAGGAGGAATGCACAGGGCTTTTCTAAGCGCCTCTCTGGAACCTTGAAAGGGGGAAAGGCACGAGCCTCCGAGTCACTCCAATCGCATAAGCCTGGAGGAACTCCGAAATTGCAATTGAAAGGCCGTTTTATAGCGATTCTGTAGTCCCAATTTTTCTATCTGTAGTTCTGTTTTCTGTTCTGGTAAACGCGCTCTGAAACACAGACACATACACAACACTGTGCGATCCTATTGCTGGCCACGCGCTCGTCCCGTCCTTGTTTATGGGCGCGTGTTGCTGACTGATCCTCCAACCGCTTTAATCCTACTGGGAGGAATGGACACACACTTCCGTCCTGGCTGGGAGGAGGGGAGGGGAGTGGAGTGGAAGAGAGAGGAAGGGAAACGGACAGGGGCTTGGTTTATTGCTTGTGCTGCGAATGGGGGCGAGGGGTTCCGGAGGCTCTTGCCATTGTGATGGACGTGTGCTGTAGGCTCAGGCAAATTACATTTTCAAAAAATAAATAAACGTTTCCAGACAGGTGATTTAGAATTTTATTTATTCCCCGACTCCAAGTCTGGAGGACCTCTTGTAAAACAATTTAGATGAATGAATGTGTTGTAGCCTAGCCTGTTGTAATAACTTGAGGCGGCAGGTAGCCTAGTGGTTAGAGGGTTGGGCCAGTAACCGAAGGATAGCTAGTTTGAGTCCCCGAGCTGTCAGTTAACCCACTGTTCCTAGGCCATCATTGTAAATAAGAATTTGTTATTAACTGACTTGCTTAGTTAAATTACATAAATAACAATGCAACTTTCTTCCATTAGAAGCACCTGTCTTTTTGTAAACATTTATGCTAAAGTCACTGATCGATGGGTTCAATGGGGACACATGAATCCCCTGTAGATTTACTTATTTGATATTACATAAATCTCCGTGTGTGCTTGTGTGTATGTCAGGGACGAACTGGTCATAGGGCAATTCTGGCAAATTCCAGGTGGGCTGGTCCATTCTCAGCCCAGCGAGCCTGTCTACATTTTCTGCAAAGTTATCACTAATTTGGCTAAAAATGGGGGCTTCAAGGAAAAACAATTGTTCGGTGTGGGGGTGTCGATAAATGACTTGACTCAAATAACCAACAGGAAGCTTTGTCACAGTTGGAAACAACACACTAACTAAATGTATGACATGTACGGTATATGATCGGCATGTATGCAACAGTGATGTGTTCCAGAAAACCCCCATGTCTGACATGCCTTGTTTAAGAAGATAATATACTGTGTGTAGGTGCATTTATAATAGCAATAAGGCATCTCTCGGATTTGTGATATATGGCCAATATACCACATCTAAGGGCTGTGTCCAGGCACTCTGCGATGTGTTGTGCCTAAGAACAGCCCTTAGCCGTGGTATATTGGCCAATGTACCACACCCCCTCGTGCCTTATTGCTTAATTAGGTCAATCACTCTCCCATACATGCTTAGAACATGTATTGGGTACATATTCCTAGCGATTGAGGGGAAAGATGAAGCGAGGTTTGCACATGGAGCAAGTACACTACCACCTGTGTCATTAAGGTCCAGATCTCGTAGCATTGGCTGTAGTAGTAGCCTATTCCAATGAGCTCCGTTCAGATACACGTATCTATGGAATAGGGCTGAATATGGAATCCTTCAATAAGGAAAATGGGGGGGAAGAATTAAAGACGAGGAGAAATGCACAGTCAAAAACAAGAGAGGGCAGGACAGGGTTAGGGCATGATTATGGGATTGTTGTCTGAACTCATCATAGGGATATACACTGGTAGAAATGCATTATGTAGAACAGACATGCATCAGAAAGAGATATTATTTAGACAGACATAATTGAAGATATTTCATATTGGACAGACATAATCAGAAGAAATACACTATTGAGCATGTGTCTGTTCCCCAAAACTATTGGTCCCAGTTCCATTTCTGTTGCTAAACCCATTCCCCAGATCTCTTGGGCCCAGTTACATTTCTGTTCCTAGACCCCTTCCCTTCCCATAGTTCCTTCAACATGCACAGACAGACATGAAATGACTGGATTAGGGCGAGGCCAGTCTGGTATACAACGGAAATGTAACCATCCGGATATGGGACGAATATGTAACCCAAAGCCAATTCCTCCTTTGGCCGCCTTTCCTTCCAGTTCTCTGCTGCCAATGACTGGAACGAATTGCAAAAATCACTGAAGCTGTAGACTCATATCTCCCTCACTAACTTTAAGCATCAGCTGTCAGAGAACCTCACAGATCTTACACCTGTACATAGCCCATCTGTAAATAGCCCATCCAACTACCTCATCTCCATATTGCAATTTATTTTATTCTCCTTTGCACCCCAGTATCTCTACTTGCATATTCATCTTCTGCACATCTATAGCTCCAGTGTTTAAATGCTAAATTGTAATTACTTCGCCACTAGGGCCTATGAATTGCCTTACCCCCTTAATCTCACTTCATTTGCATATACTGTATATAGATTTTTTTTTCTATTGTGTTATTGACTGTACGTTTGTTTATTCCATGTGTAACTCTGTGTTATTGTTTGTGTCGCACTGCTTTGCTTTATCTTGGCCAGGTCGCAGTTGTAAATGAGAACTTGTTCTCAACTGGCCTACCTGGTTAAATAAAGGTGAAATAAAAAATAAAAATAAATACGAGACCGTTTGCTCTGCTGCGGCACGGCAAGCGGTAAAGATGCACAAAGGCTGGAACCAACATCGACTCGGTACTGATAGGCTATCCCTGTATATAATCGATTCTCATTGTGTATTTATTATTCCGTGTTATTACTTTTCTATTATTTCACATTTTTGTCTGTATCGTTGGGAAGGGTCCGAAAGCGTTTCACTTAATGTACACCTGTTGTTTACAAAACATATGACGAATAAAATGTGATTTGATCTGTTTAGCCAATTAGAAAATAGGCCATTTTATGTCTCACACTCCACCCGAGCACGGACCAAAATTAATCTGTTCTAATTTGGTGTCCGTTCTCCACGCATCAGTCTCGTCTCGCATCAGTTAAGAGTTCCCCTCCAATGAGCGAACATCAAGACAGCTCTAAATATTTTTTGTTTGCATTTTACAGACGACGCACTCCCTCTAGTGGAGCTTAGGTAGCATTACCAGCCAAACCTAAATATAATAGTTGTACCACTTAGCAGGCGCTTTTATCTTTGCATTTACATTTTAGTCATGTAGCAGACGCTCTTATCCAGAGCGACTTCAAGTTAGTGCATTAATCTTTAGATAGCTAGGTGGGACAACCACATAGCACAGGCATAGAAAGTACATTTTCCTCAGTAATGTACCTATTAGCAGAATCAGAGCTAGAAAGGGGGTTAGGGGGAAAAGTGCTGTTTATTAATGATTATTGTTTATTTATTTTAATTTGGTGGGGGGTCGAGGTGAGGAGGAGTATTATATAAGATACTCTTTGAAGAGGTAGGGTTTCAGATGTTTTCAGAAGATGGGCAGGGACTGCTGTCCTAGCTTAAGGGGGAAGCTGGTTCCACCATTGGGGTACTAGGACAGAGAAGAGCTTGGACTGGACTGAGAGGGAGCTGCCCTCCCGTAGCGGTGAGAGGACTAAGAGACCTGAGGAGCCAGAACGGAGTCCTCGGGTTGGGGTGTAGGGTTTGAGCATAGCCTGAAGGTAGGGAGGGGTAGTTCCTCTTGCTGTTCCGTAGGTAAGCACCATGGTCTTGTAGTGGATGCAAGCTTCAAATGGAAGCTAGTGGAGTGTGCGGAGGAGTGGGGTGACATGAGAGAACTTGGGAAGGTTGGAACCTGGATAAGTTGCAGGGGCCTGATGGCACAAGCGGGGAGCCCAGCCAACAGCGAGTTGCAGCAGTACAGATGGGAGATCAAGTGCCTGGATTAAGACCTGCACCGCTTCCTGTGTGAGATAGGATCGTACTCTATGGATGTTGTAGAGCATAAACCTGCAGGAGCGGGTCACTGCTTTGATGTTTGCAGAGAACGACAGGGTGTTGGCCAGGGTCACGCCAAGATTCTTTGCAGTCTGGGAGGGCGACACTGGTGTTGTCAACCATAATGGAGAGGTCTTTGAGCAGGCAGGCCTTCCCCGGGAGGAAGAGCAGTTCCGCCTTGTCGAGGTTGAGCTTGAGGTGGTGGGCCGACATCAAAGTTTATATATCTCCCAGGCACGCAGAGATGCGTGTTGCCACCTGGGTGTCAGAAGGGGGGGAAGGAGAAAAGTTGCTGAGTGTCATCCGCATTGCAATGATAGGAGAGACCTTGTGAGGATATGACGGGGCTGAGTGACTTGGTGTATAGCGAGGTGAGTAAAGGGTCTAGAACCGAGCCCTGTGGGACACCAGTAGGGAGAGTACGTGGTGCAGATACAGATCCTCTCCATGTCACCTGGTGGGAGCGTCCTGCCAGGTAGGATGCAATCAAAGAGTGTGCATTGCCTGAGACACCCATCCCTGAGAGGGTGGACAGGAGGATCTGATGGCTCACAGTGTCAACGGCAGCGGATATATATAGTAGGATGAGAACAGAGGAGACAGAGTCAGCTTTGGCTGTGCAGAGAGCCTCCATAACACAGAGAAGAGCAGTCTCGGTTGAGCGACCCGTCTTGAAGCCTGACTGGTTAAGAAGATTGTTCTGAGAGAGTTTAGTTCTCCATTTTCGCTCAGAGAGAGTAGTGGGAGAGAGAGAGCGAAGATTGCGATGGCACATGACCATCTGGGTAGAGGCTGAGTGGTTAGGGTTGAAGAAAAAGGAGACAGAAGAGGAAACAAATTGCCTGCCTTGTGAGTTGGAGGGGATTGGGAAAGGGTAAGGTCAAACGAGTTTAGAAGGGGAAAGAGAGAGTTGGAATAAATTAATTGAAGGCAGATGTCGGAAGGTTGAAGTAAGCAAGTACGAAGAGTGGTGAGCCATCGTCAGGAAGTGAGCTTATCAAGGTGTCAAGCTCATTGAGGAACTCTCCAAGGGCATCTGGTGGGCGATAGATGACAATAATATTAAGCTTGAGTGGACAGGTGACAATGATAGCATGGAATTCAAATGAGGAGATGGACAGGTGAGAGAGAGAGAGAAAATAGAAAATCTCCAGCACCGTGACAACCAGATGCTCTCGGACTATGAGAGAAAACATAGTCAGATGAAGAAAGAGCAGCTGGAGTAGCAGTGTTCCCTAAATTTTATCAGCATATCGATTGCGCAACCAGGGGTGGAAAAACCTTGGATCATTGTTCCTCTAACTTCCGCAACGCATATAAGGCCCTGCCCCGCCCCCCTTTCGGAAAAGCTGACCACGACTCCATTTTGTTGATCCCTGCCTACAGACAGAAACTAAAACAAGAGGCTCCCACGCTGAGGTCTGTCCAACGCTGGTCCGACCAAGCTGACTCCACACTCCAAGACTGCTTCCATCACGTGGACTGGAATATGTTTCGTATTGCGTCAGATAACAATATTGACGAATACGCTGATTCGGTGTGCGAGTTCATTAGAACGTGCGTTGAAGATGTCGATCCCATAGCAACGATTAAAACATTCCCTAACCAGAAACCGTGGATTGATGGCAGCATTCGCGTGAAACTGAAAGCGGGAACCACTGCTTTTAATCAGGGCAAGGTGACTGGTAACATGACCGAATACAAACAGTGCAGCTATTCCCTCCGCAAGGCTATCAAACAAGCTAAGCGTCAGTACAGAGACAAAGTAGAATCTCAATTCAACGGCTCAGACACAAGAGGCATGTGTCAAGCATAGGTGTAATAGGTGGCAGGGAAGTCAGGCACAGGAGAGTCAAATGGAGTGTAAATATGGAGTCTTTTAATAAAGTTCCACAAGTATGCTCCATAACACTAAATGTACAAACAAACAAAACATGGGTACGAAGACCCGACGCGCACCTATACAAACAATAACACTACACTGACAACAAATCAATCTCTGACAAAGACATGAGGGGAAACAGAGGGTTAAATACACAACAGGTAATGAATGGGATTGAAAACAGGTGTGTGGGAAGACAAGACAAAACCAATGGAAAAATGAAAAAAGGATCAATGATGGCTAGAAGACCGGTTGACGTCGAACGCAGAGCACTGCCCGAACAAGGAGAGGCACCGCCCGAACAAGGAGAGGCAACGACTTCGGCAGAAGTCGTGACAGTACCCCCCCCCCCTGACGCGCGGCTCCAGCTGCGCGTCAGGGGGATTAATACGGTAATTAGCGTCAGCTGGGATTAATACGGTAATGAGTGGGTAGTTGTAACCTATAACAATACCTCGTTCACTCTCCTCAGGACTTTAAACGGCCCCACAAACCGCGGACCCAGCTTCCGGCAGAGCAGGCGAAGGGGCAGGTTTCGGGTCGAGAGCCAGACCCTGTCCACTGGTGCGAACACTGGGGCCTCACTGCCCCGACGGTCTGCGCCAATTTTCTGGCGCCTTATGGCACGCTGAAGGTGGACGTGGGCTGCCTCCCAGGTTTCCTCAGCGTGCCGAAACCAATTGTCCACCGCAGGGGCCTCGGTCTGGCTCTGATGCCAAGGAGCCAGAACCGGCTGATACCCTAATACACATTGAAAGGGAGTAAGGTTAGTGGAGGAGTGACGTAGCGAGTTCTGAGCCATCTCTGCCAAGGGCACGAACTTCGCCCACTCCCACGGCCGATCCTGGCATTTAAGACCGCTTTTATCCAAACCTACAGTCCACATCCGTATGGGTGGTTCAAACCCACTACCCACCTGCCCATGCTACCAACTGAGCTACAGAAACCACCTGGCAATAAGGTAAAACCTACCCAAGATCCCCAGATTACTCCATGAACACCTTCCAGACCCTTGATGTGAACTGGGGACCCCGATCAGACACTATATCCTCAGGCACCCCATAGTGCCGGAAAACGTGTGTAAACAGGGCCTCTGCAGTTTGTAAGGCCGTAGGGAGACCGGGCAAAGGGAGGAGACGACAGGACTTTGAAAACCGATCCACAACGACCAGGATCGTGGTGTAACCCTGTGAAGGTGGAAGATCAGTCAAAAAATCCACCGACAGGTGCGACCATGGCCGTTGAGGAACGGGTAGAGGTTGTAGCTTACCTCTGGGCAGGTGTCTAGGAGCCTTGCACTGGGCGCACACCGAACAGGAAGAAACATAAATCCTCACATCCTCAGCTAAAGTGGGCCACCAGTACCTTCCTTCAAGACAGCGCATTGTCCGACCTATCCCAGGATGACCAGAGGAGGGTGATGTGTGAGCCCAATATATCAATCGGTCGCGGACAGCAGACGGAACGTACAGACGACCAGCTGGACACTCAGGGGGAGAAGGCTCTGCACGTGACGCCCGCTCAATGTCCGCGTCCAGCTCCCACACTACCGGCGCCACCAGACACGAAGCTGGGAGTATGGGAGTGGGATCCATGAACCGCTCCTCTGTGTCATACAGCCGAGACAATGCGTCTGCCTTAATGTTCTGGGAGCCTGGTCTGTAAGAAAGAGTAAACACAAAACGAGTGAAAAACATGGCCCACCTTGCCTGGCGAGGATTCAATCTCTTCGCCTGCCGGATGTACTCCAGATTGCGGTGGTCAGTCCAGATGAGAAAAGGGTGTTTAGCCCCCTCAAGCTAATGCCTCCACACCTTCAAGGCTTCTACGACAGCTAACAGCTCTCGGTTCCCCACATCATAGTTTCGCTCCGCTGGGCTGAGCTTCTTCGAAAAGAAAGCACAGGGGCGAAGCTTCAGTGGCGTACCCGAACGCTGAGAGAGCACTGCTCCTATCCCAGCTTCAGATGCGTCCACCTCCACTATGAATGGCAAAAGAGGGATCCGGATGAGCCAGCACAGGCACCGAGGTAAACAGAGTCTTCAGGTGCTCAAAAGCCCTGTTCGCCTCAGCCGACCACTGCAAGCGCACCGGGCCCCCCTTTAGCAGTGAGGTAATGGGAGCTGCCACCTGACCAAAACCCCGATAAACCTCCGGTAGTAATTGGAAAACCCCAAAAAACGCTGCAACTCCTTTGCCGTGGTTGGAGTCGGCCAATTACGCATGGCTGTAATGCGGTTGCTCTCCATCTCCACTCCTGAAGTGGAAATCTGATGCCCTAGGAAGGAGATGGATTGTAGGAAAAACAAGCATTTCTCAGCCTTGACATATAGATCATGCTCCAACAGGCGACCAAGCATCCTGCGCACCAGGGACACATGCTCGGCGCGTGTAGCAGAGTATATCAGAATATCATCGATATACACCACTACAAACTGATGGAGCATTCATCAACCCATATGGCATGACCAGGTACTCATAATGACCTGAGGTAGTGCTAAATGCCGTCTTCCACTCTTCACCCTTCTTAATACGCACCAGATTGTACGCACTCCTGAGATCCAATTTTGTGAAAAAACGTGCCCCGTGTAATAACCGTATTGATCAGAGGTAGCGGGTAGCTATATTTCACTGTGATTTTATTAAGACCTCGATAATCAATGCACGGGCGTAAACCGCCATCCTTTTTCTTCACAAAAAAGAAACTCGAGGAGACGGGTGAAATGGATGGCTGAATGAACCCCTGATGCAGGGATTCAGAGACATATGTCTCCATAGCCTCCGTCTCCGCTTGCGACAGGGGATACACATGACTCTTGGGATATGCAGCGTCTACCAGGAGATCTATCGCACAATCCCCCCATCGATGGGGTGGTAATTGAGTCGCCTTCTTTTTACAGAAGGCAAGAGCCAAATCAGCATATTCGGGGGGAATGCGCAGGGTGGAGACCTGGTCTGGACTTTCCACCGTAGTAGCACCAATGGAAACCCCTAAACACCTACCTGAGCATTCTCGCGACCACCCCGTGAGAGCCCTCTGTGGCCAAGAAACAGTGGGGTTATGACAAACTAACCAGGGTAGGCCTAGCACCACAGAATACGCAGGAGAATCAATAAGGAAAAGACTAATATTCTCCTTGTGACCCTCCTGCGTTATCATACACAAAGGTGCGGTAACCTCCCTGATAAACCCTGACCCTAATGGTCGACTATCTAAGGCATGAATAGGGATAGGCATATCCACAGGAACAATAGGGATCCCTAAACTATGAGCTAGACTTTTATTAATGAAATTCCCAGCCGCACCTGAATCAACTAGTGCCTTGTACTGGGAATGCAGTGAAAAATCAGGAAAAGAGACAGAGACAAACATTAGTGCAGCAGAGGGCTCTGGATGAGAATGGTGCCTACTCACCTGGGGTGACGCCAGAATGCCCTGCCTGCCCTCTCTATTCCCAGAGGAACCAACCTGGCACCGACCAGCAGTGTGCCCTCTGCGACCATGAATGGTGCTCCAGCAGGGAACCCCCTCCGGTCTCCCTGCGCACCCTCCCTCCCAATTCCATAGGTTCGGGAGAGAGGGTGCGGGAGGATGGAACAACCAGACCCCGATCTAGACGTTCACGAGTAGCCAGCATGTTGTCCAGCTTGATGGACATGTCCACCAGCTGGTCGAAGGTGAGGGTGGTGTCTAGACTACAACGGTAATGGTCGATCAGGGCCCTGTCGCTCCATCCAGCGCCGGCAGCCAAGGTCCTAAATTCCAAAGCAAAATCCTGTGCACTCCTCGTCTCCTGCCTCAGATGATAGAGGAGCTCACCCGCTGCTTTACCTTCAGGTGGGTGATCGAATATGGTCCAATGCCGCATCCTCCCTTCTACACACAGCGCTGGCCCATTCCAGGGCTTTCCCGGTGAGGCATGAGACGAGGGCGTAACTCTTCTCACGGTCAGATGGTACTGGGGAGGCCGTGGCTAGATATAAGTTTAGCTTGAGGAGGAAACCCTGGCAGCCGGCAGTATCTCCGTTGTATCCCGTGGGTAGGGATAAATGGATCCTCTGGAGAGGAAAAAACGTTCACTGGAGATTCCGGTTGTGGTGGTGGTGGAGCTGGAGAAACTCCCTGTCTCTCCCAGCGATCCATTTTCATTACAATGTGATCCATGACGGAGCTGATACACTCAAGCTCCCTCGCTTGTTCCTGAACGCGTTCCTCCAGGTCCATGGGTATAGTGTCTTCTCCTGCTGACTTCATATATATTGGTCAGAGATTCTGTCACGCATAGGTGTAATAGGTGGCAGGGAAGTCAGGCGCAGGAGAGTCAAATGGAGTGTAAATATGGAGTCTTTTAATAAAGTTCCACAAGTATGCTCCATAACAATAAATGTACAAACAAACAAACAAAACATGGGTACGAAGACCCGACGCGCACCTATACAAACAATAACACTACACTGACAACAAATCAATCTCTGACAAAGACATGAGGGGAAACAGAGGGTTAAATACACAACAGGTAATGAATGGGATTGAAAACAGGTGTGTGGGAAGACAAGACAAAACCAATGGAAAAATGAAAAAAGGATCAATGATGGCTAGAAGACCGGTGACGTCGAACGCCGAGCACCGCCCGAACAAGGAGAGGCAACGACTTCGGCAGAAGTCGTGACAGCATGTGGCAGGGTCTACAGTCAATCACGGACTACGAGAAGAAATCCAGGCCAGTCACGGACTAGGATGTCTTGCTCCCAGGCAGACTAAATAACTTTTTTGCCCGCTTTGAGGACAATACAGTGCCACTGACACGGCCTGCAACGAAAACATGCGGACTCTCCTTCACTGCAGCCGAGGTGAGTAAGATATTTAAACGTGTTAAACCTCGCAAGGCTGCAGGCCCAGACGGCATCCCCAGCCTCGCCCTCAGAGCATGCGCAGACCAGCTGGCCGGTGTGTTTACGGACATATTCAATCAATCCCTATACCAGTCTGCTGTTCCCACATGCTTCAAGAGGGCCACCATTGTCCTGTTCCCAAGAAAGCTAAGGTAACTGAGCTAAACGACTACCGCCCCGTAGCACTCACTTCCGTCATCATGAAGTGCTTTGAGAGACTAGTCAAGGACCATATCACCTGACACCCTAGACCCACTCCAATTTGCTTACCACCCCAATAGGTCCACAGACAACGTAATCGCAACCACACTGCCCTAACCCATCTGGACAAGAGGAATACCTATGTGAGAATGCTGTTAATCAACTACAGCTTTTAACACCATAGTACCCTCCAAACTCGTCATCAAGCTTGTATGCAAAGCAGTAATTGTTTCAAAACATCTCCTGCCATGTCACTCACACGTCGTGAAACAGTGTTGTTTGATGAAAGCATTTCCTGTACAGTTTTTTGTCCTTTTCCCCAAGCATTGTCCCAGCCATATTCACGTAAGCAGGAAGAATTAAGTCCTTAACAATAGTATGGGGCTTGCCTGTCCTAGCCACTCGGTAGCTCACCATATAAGACGTTTCTAGACCCTTCTTATTAGTGGTATCTGTTGCTTTTATACATGTCTTACAACTCAAAAGTCATCTTTATTCTCGCTCAAAAACCTCCTGTGGCTTATTTTTCAAATTGTCATGTTTCGTTTCTAAATGTCTGCACAAGACTGAAGGTTTACCGCGAGAGAGTAACGGGTAACGTGATTGGATGTTAATTATTTGACTAGGCTACCTGTATTTGACATTGTGTTGTTATTTCCATGAATTTTATTTTTGGTAGTGAAATGAGGCAACTCAGGCGAGAAAAAAAAAACTCACCCAAATGTATAGCCCATTAGAAAATATAAATGGACTGTTTGAAAATGTGAACATAAAAAACACAAAGTTTTTATAAATGTGAATCATTTTTATTTTGGCATACCCCTGACGGCATTGCACCCCCGTTTAGGAATAACTGTTGTAATCAATGCGTTGGGAGACAGGGACTTCGTGTGGGTGAGGAGTCCGGCTGCAGTGTTTTGAACCATTTGGAGCTGATGGCGAGAGATCTGTGTCATTCTTATAGCATTGGAAGTCAAGGTTTAAATGACGGAGGGTCTGACCAAGAGGGAGGATGTAGATGAAGAGTAATGGAACCAGCAGAGCCCTGGGGGATACCCTATATAACTGCAGCAGAGTCTGAGGTGTAGCCATTGAGGGAGCTGTAGTAGGTCTGTTTTGTGATGTATGATAAAAGGTAGGAGCAGTCAGAGCACATACACAGGTGATTCCTGCAAGGGTTAAACCCACGACTTTGGCATTGCTAGGTCCTTTCCCCTTATCACCGGAGCCACATCTTGCCTGACGACTCAGCAGAATTCAATTCAGGGAGTTCTATTAAAGACTGCAACATACATTCAGCGATTGGCTCATCTCTAACAAATCAAGAGTATCAAAATTGATAAGGTCGTCGTCAAATAGGCTGGCTCTAGCCCAGCCCGTCAGTTTCTGGGACCAACCAGAACAGTCAGAATATGTTCGCATTCTAAAAATTGTAGGAGATTGAGGCAAAACTAGACTCCTCATGGACATCAGTTTGGCTAGAGTGATGTGGATGGATAAGCCAGGCAAGAGCCACACAAACACATTATTGATAATACACACAAAAACACAAGTCAGTAGTAGTTTATTTTTCCTTTAAGAAATACAAGACTAAAACTAAATAGAAGCTTCTAGACTGTTGTTCCAGAAAACAATGTGTTTTACACAACCAAACATACCTACAGTAGAAGATGCTGAAATACTGTTCATCGCTAGAACCGGCGATAGACTTAGAACAGAGAACCAGGTTCTCGACAATCACTTTGAAGCACGAGAAGAATTGAATGATTTTGCACTGGAAAAGGAAACAGAATAGGAATGTAAAGAAATCAGGGATGTCGTAAACACTGATGTGATTCCAGCTGGGACCATTAGGTTAACTGGGATCAAAATGTCTGTCTCAATCAGTGAGATCATAGAGTTGGGACACGCTTGTTTCTTTACAATAATAATAGTACTGTTGTGAATTTATTCCATTAAAATGTAGTATTACTGAAAGAGCTGACTGACTCAAAATAAAACATCTTAGGCTTTTAAATCTGCCTAGAAACAAATTCTAAGGAAAATAAACATTTTCTGAAACAAACCTTGTAGTCAAGTTCAATAGCGACATTCTTTAATCTTTTTTACATTTCTTACAAAACAGTAAAATCTAGCTTCACAATTGTTCAAGTGCCTCAGAAATGTGCAACAAAAAGTGTTTAAAGACAATCAAGCTAAATCAAGCTAAAATTAGAGAACTTTCAAATAAACCACATTTTTCAAACAAAATCTAGTCAAAGCCAAACAAACTTGGAAAGTTCGTACTTTCGCCTCCATTCAACATTTCCTTTAAATTAAAACGACTTACAATGAAGAACCTCAACATACAATTAAGTTTTGTAAAAAACTCACAACAATTATATGCAGTTCTGATAGTCTTTTCTTGATATAAATCCCTTGATCAGATCAGCCTGTAAAGTCTAGATGCTGCAGGTTAAACTTCGAAGAGTGTCACACACACAGCCATGGAAGTGTTCAGTACAACCTTGTCCTGTTCCAAACCTTCCTGGTATTCCCAGGAAGGGAACGTAGGTCAGTATTCCTGGAACACTTATTTTTAGGAATGTGTCCAGACCTCGTTGGCCCAGGTGTGGTTGTGTCGGAGCCAGCGGCGTGCGGTGTGTGTGTCGACCGTGAACAGCTGTTCCTGACAGGAGTTGACCGCTGTATAGTGGACGGTCAGTTTAGGGTTGGGGACGATCGCTGCCGAGAGGAGGCGACTGCCTGCCGCCAAGTACTCACTCTCACGGTCCCCTGTTCTGTAGAGGGCGAGAGAACCATTAGTATGTATAGTCAACTGCCAGTACTAGACATTCACTTTCAGTCTCCAGTCCTACAGGAAAACGCATGTATGCGCACACACCTCTTGAGTGTGATGATGATGGACTGTGGTGTGCCTGTTGTGTTGAGGATGGTTGTAGCATTGAAGGTGAGGACCATCTCAAAGGCCAGAGCTATCTCAATCTCCCCCAGGGAACAGGGAACGGTCAGTGCTAGAGAGCCTGGCACGGACTTCACACCAGGGTAATAGCCTAGACACAGGGCCTCTGAAACACACACGTCGCTCTCAAACTACAGTGTTTCCTAATAAAAAAAATACCAATCTTATTTTTGATAGATAACCATGTTTTATTATCTAGTAAGTAATAGACTCACGTTTGAAGAGAGCTCTAGCCCGTAGCCAGATGTTTTGCTTGCCCAGTTTGTGCAGCAGAGTGTGCAGCAGAGGAGGGTCCACAGCCAGGTTCTTAGACAACATGAAACCCAGCGTGTCTGAGGCTACAGTCACAGTTTGTCTGTCGACACATGACTTGAGGTGACTGTTGAACAGACAGCTGTATATGGAGATGTCTGCTAGGTCTGGGGGAGGGTCACACACACAAGGTTGGTAAAGTCATAAATACATTTGCAACTCACTGGTACCTCTTGGGCCATATACACTACCAGTCAAAAGTTTTAGAACACCTACTCATTCAAGCGTTTGAATTTTTTTCCATTGTAGAATAATAGTGGAGATATCAAAACTATGAAATAGCATATGGAATCATGTAAAGAATAATGTAGTAAAAAACAAACAAAAAGTTATATATTTTATATTTGAGATTCTTCAAAGTAGCCACCCTTTGCCTTGATGACAGCTTTACACACTTGGCATTCTCTCAACCAGCTTCATGAGGTGGTCACCTGGAATGCATTTCAATTAACAGGTATGCCATGTTAAAAGTAAAAATTCTGGAATTTATTTCCTTTAATGTGTTTGAGCCAATCACTTGTGTTGTGACATGGTAGGGGTGGTATACAGAAGACAGCCCTCCTTGGTAAAAGACCAAGTAAGGAAAGAGAAAATGACAGTCCATTACTAAGACATGAACGTCAGTCAATATGAAACATTAAGAACTCTGAAAGCGCAGACTCAAAAACCATCCAGGGCTATGATGAAACTGGTTCTCATGAGGACCGCCACAAGAAAGGAAGACCCAGTGTTACCTCTGCTGCAGAGGACAAGTCCATTAGAGTTAACCAGCCTCAGAAATTACAGCCCAAATAAATGTGTCAGGTGTTCAAGTAACAGACAACAACTGTTCAGAGGAGACGGTGTCAAATTGCTGCAAACAAACCAGTACTTAAGGACACCAATAAGAAGAGACTTGCTTGGTCCAAGAAACACGAGCAATGGACATTAGACCCAGTGATATTTTTCCTTTGGTCTGGAGTCCTAATAGGAGATTTTTGGTGCCAACTGCCAAAACAGATGCGGTGTGGGTGAACGGATGATCCCTGCATGTGTATTTCCCACCGTAAAGCATGGAGGCGGTGTGGGTGAACGGATGATCCCTGCATGTGTATTTCCCACCGTAAAGCATGGAGGCGGTGTGGGTGAACGGATGATCCCTGCATGTGTATTTCCCACCGTAAAGCATGGAGGCGGTGTGGGTGAACGGATGATCCCTGCATGTGTATTTCCCACCGTAAAGCATGGAGGCGGTGTGGGTGAACGGATGATCCCTGCATGTGTATTTCCCACCGTAAAGCATGGAGGCGGTGTGGGTGAACGGATGATCCCTGCATGTGTATTTCCCACCGTAAAGCATGGAGGCGGTGTGGGTGAACGGATGATCCCTGCATGTGCATTTCCCACCGTAAAGCATGGAGGCGGTGTGGGTGAACGGATGATCCCTGCATGTGTATTTCCCACCGTAAAGCATGGAGGCGGTGTGGGTGAACGGATGATCCCTGCATGTGTATTTCCCACCGTAAAGCATGGAGGCGGTGTGGGTGAACGGATGATCCCTGCATGGACCGTAAAGCATGGGTGTGGGTGAACGGATGATCCCTGCATGTGTATTTCCCACCGTAAAGCATGGAGGCGGTGTGGGTGAACGGATGATCCCTGCATGTGTATTTCCCACCGTAAAGCATGGAGGCGGTGTGGGTGAACGGATGATCCCTGCATGTGTATTTCCCACCGTAAAGCATGGAGGTGGTACTCTGCTGGGGACACTGATTTATTTGGGCTTAGTGGGAATATCTTTTTTTCTTTCTTCCACAGGACAATGACCCAACAACTTCAGGCTGTGTAAGGGCAAGTTGACCAAGGAGAGTGATTTTTTTATTTATTTCACCTTTATTTAACCAGGTAGGCTAGTTGAGAACAAGTTCTCATTTACAACTGCGACCTGGCCAAGATAAAGGAGTGATGGTGCTGCATCAGATAACCTGGCCCCCACAATCACCCGACCTCAACCCAATTGAGATGTTTTGGGATGAGTTGGACCGCAGAGTGAAGGAAATGCAGCAAAGTGCTCAGCATATGTGGGAACTCCTTCAAGACGGTTGGAAAAGCATTCCAGGTGAAGCTGGTTGAGAGAATGCCAAGAGTGCAAAGCTATCAAGGCAACGGGTGGCTATTTGAAGAATGTCAAATATATTTAGAATTTTAAAACACTTATTTGGTTACAAGATCATTCCATATGCGTTTTCATAGTTCATGTCTTCACTATTATTCTACAATGTAGAAAAGTCCAAATAAAAACCCTTGAATGAGTAGGTGTTCCAAAACCTCTTACCAGTAGTGTAGGTTGGTGAGACAGTTGGGGTGTGTACCTGCAGGTTCCTTAAGACCAGGCAAGTTAGTGAGGACCTCCAGTGTGTCTCTGTGGGATGTTATCTCAGCCAGTCGTACCAGAACAGTTGTTCTCTCCGCTACGTCCTCCACCGAACACGGCCACACACACGAACTCAGGAACCACTCGTTATCTACAAGAGGTAACATGTAACACACACACAGGAAATCACTTGAAACATGGTTTCCTGTGTGTGTGTGTTACATGTTTACATTGGAGTGTGAGTGTGAGACAGTGCATTCGTTACCTCGGAGTGTATTGAGTGCCCCCTCAACACTGTCGCCCCTAAGGAAAAGTTCTGTAGCTATTGTGATCAGGTGACAGCGAGAAGCTCCATCCTCGTTGCCGAACAGTCCCTTCAGAGTGGAGTAGTTTACCTTTAACCTGGATAACACATCCACCAGCCTCCGGCCCTTCACAGACAGAGAGAGAACACATACAACCTGCATCAGACTCTCATACACACCAATATTACAGACCACATCAGCCTTTGATCCAGTGTGAGAGAAACACAGTTACCTTGGCCCATTGTTGTGTCTTGTGGTATCTGAACATCAGAGAGACTCCTATTCTCCCCAGGAAGCTCTTGATCAGACCATCATCCCAGTCCTCTGTCTCCTGGTACACTGGAACAGAGAAGAAAACTATAAAAACACAAGAATTAACAATTTTACTGAGTTACAGTTCATAAGGAAATCAGTCAATTGAAATCATTATATTAGGCCCTAATCTATGGAGTTCACATGACTGGGAAGGGGCACAGCCATGGGTTGGCATAGGCCCACCCACTTGGGAGCCAGGACCAGCCAATCAGAATACGTTATTCCCCACAAAAGGGCGTTTTTTTTACAGACAGAAATTCTCCTTAGTTTCATCAGCTGTTCGGGTGGTTGGTATTATATATTATTATATTATGGTTGGTCTCAGACGATCCCGCAGGTGAAGAAGCCGGATGTGGAGGTCCTGGGCTGGTGTGGTTACACGTGGTCTGTGGTTTTGAGACCAGTTGGACCTACTGGAAAATCTCTAAAACAACGCTGGAGGCAGCTTATATAGAGAAATAAACATTCAATTCTATGGCAACAGTTCTGGTGGACATTCCTGCAGTCAGCATGACAATTGCACACACCCTCAAAACTTGAGATATCTGTGGCATTGTGCCGTGTTAAAATTGTAAATTTTAAAGTGGCCTTTATTGTCCCCAGCACAAGGTGCACCTGTGTAATGAAAATGCTTTTTAATATGCCACACCTGTCAGGTGGATGGATTATCTTCTCCTATGCCAAATGTTCACTAACAGGGATGTGATGTTCAAACCAAGTGGAGAAATCCATTTTTTGTGCATTTGGAACATTTCTGGGATCTTTTATTTCAGCTCATGAAACCAACACTGCATGTTTTGTTCATATTTCTGTTCAGTATAATATCATCCCAGTTCTGTGTCTCCTGGTACACTGAAACAGAGACAACAAACTAATACACACTTTCTCATTCATTCATTATCAATGTGGTCCTTCTGTGGCTCAGTTGGTAGAGCATGGTGCTTGTAACGCCAGGGTAGTGGGTTCGATTCCCGGGACCACCCATACGTAGAATGTATGCACACATGACTGTAAGTCGCTTTGGATAAAAGCGTCAGCTAAATGGCATATATTATTATTATTATTATTATTATATCAATGCTCAAAGACCTGTCTATCTCTGTAGTGTCTCACCTGTCTCAGTGAAGGAGGCGAAGGGCAGGGCTAGTCTGTCTTTGTCCCCCTCGAGCAGCGCGATGGCAACGCAGCCGCTGAAGTGCTGTAAGTCGACAAGGCTTCTGTGGGAGTGGCATATGGAGCGGAAGACTACACCCAACCTCCCCCAGTCCTCCTGCTGGGAACACAACTAGATGGAGGGAGGGAGAGGAAGGAGAGAGAGAAATGTGCCAAAATTATTACATTTAGATCAAACATGCAACACAACTAGGAGAAAAATACCTCACCTCCACGAGAGCATGGGCCAGACTCAGCGCTTCAGGAGTGGGAGCGTCGGTGTTCATCGACCTGGAGTGATGGACAAGTCAAACAGCCAATCAACCAACACCAATGACAAAATAAAAACATGGACTGCGATCAGTACGAAAAAACAATGTGCAATGTTAAAATCAACAAACAGTACTGTACGACCAAGTTCAATAACAGTATGATTATATGGCGGCCTAGAGATCGTATAATGCACGAGTTTAGCCATTTCTCATTGCCACACCCACATTGAGCAGACAAGCATCCTGTCCAGAGGGTGTACTTGTACAACAAGCGATGCTACAGAAACAGGAGATCTTCTCCTATGAGCCTATGACACCTCGCCACATCCTACAAAACGTGACTCAAAGGCTTTTGAAGAACGGTGCACACCGTTTTGGGGAAACGTCACTTTTAGTACAAACCATCACGCAACGTAGTAAACATTGAATCGAATTGAACGCACCCATGGGTTTCTCAGCCAGTACCAAAACAGCTCCTAAAACAGGCTTGGGTTGCCAGGTACAGGACTGACCTGAAGGTGTGTGTAAGATGACTCACCTGTGGTTGCCAGGTTTAGTTGTGTAATTCTCAGGTGAGTCTGCTGGGTGGTATTGTGGCGACTGAAGGAACATGTGTAGGACACGCTCACATTGGTCCACATTTAACCCCAAGCCTGCATCCACCATCTGAACTCACACCATTTTAGATCAGCAGGGTCACACGCTTCACTTAAAACTAATAAAACTGACAGACAACAAGTCAGCTACAGTGCACACACACCAGAGGAGGCTGGTGGGAGGAGCTATAGGACAAAAGGCTCATTGTAATGGCTGGAATAAATGAAATGAAGTCAAAACAAGGTTTCTATGTTTGATACCATTCAATTTATTTCATTCCAGCCATTACAATGAGCCTTTCCTCCCTATAGCTTATCACACAATCCTCCACTGACAAAGATACATACACCTTAGTACCTTAGAGGTGAGTTGAATGAGTTCAGGTAAGATGGATTGGTCTCTCTCTCCCACATAGTCAAACAGAGCCAGGAGAAACGCTGGACTGGGCTAGATGGGGGAGAGGGACAGTCAAATAATACCCGTTTGCTTTGCTGACCACCTGGGGTGTAACGGTACACGTATTAGTACTGAACCGTTCCTGCACGGGGACATCGGTTCACACACAAATTAATATATAAAAACAATCTACTACCAATAGGCTATGCCTACACTGCATTGGATGCCATTGCCTCAAGTAACTGAGCTGAAAAAACATTTGTAGGGCATATTGTTAAAACAAGAGCATATACGCACATAATAGAAATGATAACCTTAACTGGCACATTCCTTCTGTGAAGCGCTGCCGGGAACTAGTACTGAACGATGGCGAGTGGTCGGGGTCGATCGTCCATCATAGTTTAAATCTCCAGTTTGGGAACATTTTGGCTTCACAGTAATTACAATGGCGATGGACAGGGAGTTGCTGATAAAACATTAACAGTATGTCACCACTGCTCAACGCGAATAGCCTATGCAGAGTGGCGCGTGTAGCTTGTCGGCCAATCACAAGTCATCAAAACGGCACTATAGTCAGAGCCTCCGCGTGCGGCAAAGCAAGTAAGGAGATTATGTAATCAAAGGAAATTGTTGACTTAAATGAAACTATTATGCCACAAACGACCAAGAGTCAACAGGTAGGCTGCTACCTAATCTAAATGGAGGTGTTTTTACCGGTAGGACAGGGAGAAAAGCACATGCAGCCTCAATTAGCCATACTAGCTAAATTAGCCAACTTGCTTTCTCAGTTTGATACAGCCAAGACAGGTACTACTTAATCATATTGGATGATAAATAAACTCTGTTATTTTACTAGCGTGACTCAGCTTGGTTGGTTGCTCTCCCTCCTCGCTCCCTGTGTACACACATAGCAAGGCCCCTCCGTCGCCATGCTAGAGCGTGTCTCCCTCACACATTACCATTTCTGGTTATTAAAGTAGCTAACAAATATACTTTGCTGCTGCTTCCCTCAATCAAATCAGACCGTGTCTGGACCAGACCAGGTCTATGCAGAACTGGCCTTGTTGTCTTTGGGTCTTTTCGGAACGGGACTCTATAATGTATTTATTTATGCATATCGGGTCCAGGTGGGAAATACCCAGGTCCATGAAGACCTCTACTTCAGAGGCCCAACATAATAATCCCTGTCACAACAGAGAATCTAATTCAACTTTGCCACGTGCCGAATACAACAGGTGTGGACATAACAATGAAATGCTTACTTATGAGCCCTTTCCCTACAATGCAGAGTTCAAAAGTAAGACCAATTCTAACATCTTTAATAGAAATAGTAACACAAAATTACAATGAGGCTATATACAATACAAGGAGTACCGGCACCGAGTCAATGTGCAGGGGTATGAGGTAGTTGAGGTAATATGTACATGTAGGTTTGGGGTAAAAGTGACTACGCAATCAGGATGGATAATAAACAGAGTAGCAGCAGTGTGTGTGTTCGTACCAGTATGTTGTGGGCAGTGCTGACGTGCAGCACCGTGATGATGTCAGACAGAAAGCCAGCTTTGAGCAGAGCGGCCAGGAGAGAATTCAGGACCAGAGGGGTGTGGTAGACACCTGGAGGACTGAACTGGTAGTACGACGTAAACACTGACACTGAAGGGAGAGGTGGACGGAGGTGTGAAAGGAGAGAGAAGGGACACGGACCGTAAGCGAGAGCAGGACAGTGAAGCGTGTCAAAGAACCATCCATCTGTGTTGTTCATGCATCTACCTCAGTCAGATATGTCTGAGGAGCAATCAGCACTACAATTTAATCAAAACACACTAACCTGCCCTCTGCAGACAGACAGGGTTGGAAGACCTGACAAACCTCAACACCGTCTCCACACAGAACTAAAAGAAAATAAAACTCATGAAATAGTCAAGACATAACGCTCAGCAATCTTCACATGGAAAGAATTCACAGGTCAACCAACAGACACCTTCATATCCATTAAGCCTTCCACTTGGCATGAACATTATCAAAGCTCGAGTTCTTAACCACATGCAGAGGGTGCTCTTACATCAGCAGTGCTACCAATTTGGACTACAGCTCAATTTATTTTCCATAGCTAAATGTTTTTGCTACGGTGCACCCTAATGAAGAGGACCCAGGTGGTTGTTGGAGGCAGTAGCAGCCTACCTTCTCGTCTCCTCTCTTGGGCACATGGAGGAACCAACAGGTCTTATGGAAACAGTCCGACATGCTGAAATAGTACTTGCAATACTGAGGGAGGAGAGGGAATGGAGGAGAGGAGAGAGGGAATGGAGGAGAGGAGGGAGGAAAGGAGAGAGGGAATGGAGGAGAGGGAGGAAAGGAGAGAGGGAATGGAGGAGAGGAGGGAGGAAAGGAGAGAGGGAATGGAGGAGAGGAGGGAGGAAAGGAGAGAGGGAATGGAGGAGAGGAGGGAGGAAAGGAGAGAGGGAATGGAGGAGAGGAGGGAGGAAAGGAGAGAGGGAATGGAGGAAAGGAGAGGGAATGGAGGAAAGGAGAGGGAATGGAGGAAAGGAGAGAGGAAAGGAGAGAGGGAATGGAGGAGAGGAGGGAGGAAAGGAGAGAGGGAATGGAGGAGAGGGGGAGGAAAGGAATGGAGGAGAGAGGGAATTCATCAAATCTGTTGTTTTTTTATGGATAACTAGGACAATTCATAAAAGTATATTTGTATAAAGACAAATATAAGTAGTTTTATTATGAGGTAGTTACACTGTCAAATTGTCTTTGAGGGCCAGTGTCTGCTGCCGCTGGGTCTTCACATGAGGTTGTATGTCCTGTGGAATGACATGAGTCAGTTCTCTCTGCGGCTTCACATCAAAGCTGTACAGATATAAGTTTTCATTATGTATTGTGGATGTTGTGTGTCTTCCCCCTCACCGTTGCACCAGGAGTCTCCAGTCATCAGATAAGGCAGTGTGCTCTTAAATGAGTTCAGAGACTGGAAGGCCTGGGCCCTGCAACACAACTTAATCATCATTCTCCTTCACCCCTGAACCATCATTGCCACCACTACCCTTCTCAAACATCATCATCTCTCTGATAGAAGTGCAGTGGTATGAAAGGAATGAAGTCTTAATGAACAGTACTATTGCAGAAAGAGCAGTAGAGGTGTAGTGTTGGAGTAGGCCTACATGGTATATTGTATTAGTCAGTGTAAGTAATATACCTCTCAGAGATCTCTGCCTTCATAGGACTGTAGTTGTAGTCAGTTCCACCCTGCTCAAACACACAATACAGCAATGTCACAATTATACTTATTCAAAAGCAGTTTGTTTCCTGAATTGAACCCAATCATGGTTTATGCTATGAGCATCTCTCCCTCTGCATATATAGATCTGTAAATTGTAGATCCTCACCTTACTGTAAGTCAGCTTATACTGCATATTCTGTATCCTGACTATGTGTCTGTAATCTGTTAGTACAATGTCTATTGCTGGCAGCAACTATTCACTGAGTCAAATTCTGCACATTGGTAAATGTACTTGGTGAATAAAGTGATTGTGATGCTATGAGCTGACCTGGTCTGGATGTAACGCGTGGACAGTAGGGGGCCAGCTGTTGCTGTGGACCAGGGCAGGCTTAGGGTTGGAGCTGGCTTCAGGTCTCCAAGACCGTCCTGCACTCTCCTCATCTAAACACAAAACACACATTACAACAGGTTTACACTATCATCTCATATTAAAAGGTCATTATTGACCGACAAAAAGAGGTTTATCAGAATTTCACACTAGTTGGTTTTCAGTCTTTCCATAGTTTATATTGTGACTGTGTGTGTGCGTACACACACACACACACACACACACACACACACACACACACACACACACACACACACACACACACACACACACACTTCTATTGACCCTTTCAGAGGCACAAACCTTTAAAGTGGATAATTCTTCTCTGGTCAGTCTTAAAACCAGGAGGCCCATCTGTACCCGTGGGGGAGCTATAAGACAAAACAGAGAGAGAGAGCATTTTCAAAGTCCTGTATAAGAGGTAGCTAACAAATTCAAACTTAAAACGATCATACCTTTTCTCAGTGGCCCATGAGGGACCTGCACCCGTGAGTAGTAGGGCTCTCCCTGCCCCAATGGTGGTCCTGGCTCTAGGGGCCCTTCGTCCCCTGGTTGACCCCAGCATGGGTTCAAGGTCCTGAGGCAAGCTGCCAAACAGCTCTGGGTCATCTAGGAGAACATCTACAAGCAGGATGTCCTGCTCGTAGGCTGTGAACTCATCCAAGAGGTGAGCTTTGGGGTCACTAGCCAGCTTGACTTTTGACCCTGCCCTAACTTCTACTTCCTGGTGTTGAGTGTGTGACCCGGAAGAGGAAGGAGTGCCGGATTCCTGGTTCTCAGACGTGACCTTGGACTGATTATGATGATCGACATCATCTTCATCAGTACAGGGCTGGGTTCTAACAGGCTCTAGTGTCCCCTCTTCACCACATGTACCATCATCTTCATCAGTGGAGGATGCCTGGGCCTGTGTTCCAACACCTACTGCACTGGACAACTTCTCTTTCTGGTCTACAAAGTCATCATCCTCTTCTGAGTAGCTCTGTGTCTGCAGCATCAGGCGTGTTATGCACAGCATTGGTGTTTGACCTCCAAGAATCCCAGGGGCGAGGTTACTGATCGTGGCCACCACAGCCTCTCCCTCTTTGGGCTTGCCAAGCGACGAGCCCCCCTGTGTGCTCTTCTGCTCTGGACGCTGGTGCTCCTGCTTCTCTGGACTGGAGGACTCACTGCCTGGTAAAACCAAAACCTTCAGTTCTCCACTCGCAGCCGCCTCTCCTTTAATTTCATCTCCCTCTCTGCTCTGCACCTCCACTCCCTCTGCCTTTCTTTTTTCTTGAGGCAGAAGTGAGGAGCTGGATGAGAGAAAGGAGGATTCAGCTGAAAGACAGGATAAATCTGGTGGAAGAGGGGATGACTCTGCTGAGTGAAAGGAGTTTGAGTGAGAGGTGTCAGTCTTACTGTCCACAGCTGATGGGGAGGATGTTGCATTGAACATAGCCCCACCTTCATCCTTCCTCCGAGGGGAGGAGGGAGTAAGAGAGGAGGGAGTAGGAGAGGGGGGTGGTGGGGATGTCTCTATGTTTTGGGATGCAGATGAGAACAGCAGAAAGGCGGCAGTGGCTATGTCACTACCAACGCCTATAGGAGGGGGGGTGGAGGCTGTCTCACCACCGCCACTGACTTTAGCTGGAGGGAAGGTTGAGACAGAGTCAGTTTTGGGTGGAGAGAGGCAAGAAACAGTGTCTGTGTCAGTTTGAGAAAGGTTGGAGGAAACTGAAAGAATTGGATCAGTTTCACTGTGGTTTTTGGGTGGGGTGAGGAGGGCGGAGATGGTGGGAGCTTTAGGTGGAGGGGATATGGAAGCTTTGTTGCGATGGAGACCCCTAGTTCTGAGTTGGGACTGTGGCTTCTTGTTACAGAGAGGATGGGATGGGTACACCTTGCTTGAAGTGTCAGGAGAGAGTGAACACTGGGTCACGCTCTCATCCTCTTCTCCTCCTCTTCCATTGCTCATGTCTTTCTCTTCCATCATGTTTCCCTCTCCCTTCATCCCATTCCTATGAGCATAGACCTGGTAGCTTGTCTGTGGAGTGTATTCAGTGAGTGTACAGTGAGAGGTGAGAACTCTGGTTCTCTCAGCCCTCACCAGTGAGTCTCCATATCCGTTCACCTCCACTGGGGGTGTCAGTGATCCATTTGCGTTGAGGACTGATGATGTCACAGAGAGTGACTGTGCAGAATCAGGTTTGGGGAAGGGCCAGGAGAGGTAGGTGCGTGCACAGGACAGGTGCAGCCTCTTGATGTAGGCCACCACTCTACGACAGGAGAACAGGTCTTGGTCCTCAGTGTCGCTGTCAGAGGGGGGGTCTACTCCCACTCCGTTCTCCACGGACCAGGGAGACAGCGTCCCGTTGGCAGGGGACTCCAGTGAACTGTCACCTCCCCCGGGCCCTCCCCTCCAGCCTCCATCCTGTGTCATAAAGTGGTGTGATCTCACAGGAGCATCTGTAGCGTTGCTATGACTACGAAGGACATGACTTGTGTGTAAATGTGGCGGGACCTCACATGGCATCTCAGACATCGTCCCACTGTCTTCAAGGGAAGCGATAGCTATCCCAGGATCCAGTTCTGGTTCACTTGGACTAGAATGTTTTTGCTCCATTAGGTCTCCGTGGACATAAACCAATCTCATCCGCTTAGCAAATGGCTTTCCTGTTTCTACGTCATCACTTCCTGTTCCAGAGTCTTCAAGAATGCCTCTGTCATGCGTTCCAGCCCCGCTTGACCCCCTGCTCACCTGCTGCTTACCTAGTGAGAGACAAGCAAAACCATTGGTGGAGGCTTCAGACATCCCGCGATCCGAGGCAGCGAGAGATGCAGAACGATTTGACTCAGTCAATCTGTGCGCCCCCGTGTGCATGCACTGGTGAATTTCAGTCTGCGTCAAAAGCTGACCATTCTTCCCACACTGAGAACAGTGATGCAACTTCTTTCTACTAATGCGCTCCCAGGTCATCTCACTCCCATGGCTCCCTCTGCTGCAACAACTAGGCCCTAACAGACCAACTTTGCTCCGATAGTCCCACTTGAAACAATGCACTACTTTGGAAGTCAGGAGTTGGGCCGGCAGCAGGCAGGAAAAGCCCCCAACCGAGATGTCACATACTTGAGCTACATCGCAGAGCTTGACCTTGGGGTACCTCCCTATCCAGATCACCAGCTTCTTGGGGGCCTTAATGGTGGAGGTGAAATTCTTCCTGGTTTTAACCCTGACCGTAGGCTGCTCAAGCCCTACTACTCTGCTGAGGACACTGGCCCTGCCTCTGCCTGTCACTCCAACTGGCTCAACCCTGGTCAGCTTCCTTCTCTTAGGGGGCGTGTATTTAATTTCTCCACACAGGGCACAGCACAAGGTTTTGACCACTCTCCTGACTGACCGCTGTGGACAGGATGGCGAGCTGAGAGGGGGTTTGGGGCGATGGTGTGTAACAATGGGACTCCTATCAATATCTGGAAGCGGAGATGAACACCGTCAGTTGATCTAAGTTATTTTAAGCTAACTATGGGTGTATCTCAGTAGTTTCAACTGGCTTCCTCTCCTTGACTCCTCTCCTTCATTTAACTTCACTAGAATATTTAGAACAGGAAAAGGCCTACACTTGTCCAGTTTTTTGACATCAGTGCAAATTAAGGGAAGGAGACAAGGGGGGAAACTGGAGATGAGGGAAGGAAAGGAGACGAGGGGAGGAAGTCAATTACCACTATTGAGTTGCAACCTATAAACTGAGTAGTCTTGAAAATGCATCTACTTCAACCAACGACATATAAACCCTGGATTGCTGATGCTATGCAGCAACCGGTTGATGCTATGAAGCAACCGGTTGGCCATATTGGCACTCCAGGAGAAGCAGTCCTCCATAGGAATTAATGGAATTCAATATTATTTCAATTAACTGTTTCAAGGACAAAACTACATGTATTTAAGTATTTTTTTGTTGTAGTGGGGACAGTAACATTAGCACTAATAAAATATATATTTTTATAAATTTTGTTTTTATGTTTAGCTCACATAATATAATTTAAAAGTATGCATTAAGGTGTAATAGAATAAACGTGTCAGAAACGTAGACATTGTAGAGTTGTGCCAAGATGGCTGTGAGGTGGCTTCAATACAGCGCCCCTGTCAGTCATCCAGGGTTTATACACAGACTTCAACTAATTTTTAGCATAAATAACGTGGAGATTAATTATAATTATTAATTATCTAGCTTACATCAGTTACAATCGCTTGAAAATCAGCTCAGACGTCATAAAAGTTAACGAGATCACCGAATTACCCATACATACTTCTCAAATCATTAATACAAATTCATGCAACTTTAAAGCTATCTAGCCATGTGAAATAAATGCCTGCTAGTCATCAACTGTCTCCTGGGAAGCTAGAAATGCAGACTGCGTGGAGCACAGCATTCATAATGTAATGTTGGTCGACAATGTAACAGACATTTCAGAAGCAACAGCTAACTGAGCTTGCCTTAACAGTGACATTTCATTCATTGCCACAAGTGGAGTTCGCGCCAGAGTGAGCGGTACAGATTACAAGCCAGCTAGTTAGCTAGCTATACCTAGCATGTTGAGGCAGGCTAGCTTGCATACGAAACCAGTCAATCACATTATCGATGCAGTGCTCCATTCAATACGGTAAAATTGTAAAACATGTAGTATCTTACTTGAAATCCCATTAAGTAGGGAGATTGCCCTTTTTACAGCGTGGCCGGCATCCCCTTCGGTAGATTCTGCACCTCCTCGTTCTGTCCCTGCACTTGTTGCAGATCGTAAGTTCTCAACTTCAAACTTTCCTTCGCAAGTTTCAAAGCAGCACTCACCCGGTTATTGGTTCTTTTTCGTGACTGCGCTGGAGACTGCTCTTCAACTGCCTTGTCTGACTCTAAACAAGAGACGTTCCTCCTGCGCTCTATTGATCGTGTTCTTCTCAGCACAGATGTTCTAGTTTTCTTGGCCAATGTCGTTGGAGACTTGCCACGCTCTCACTCTGGACTTCACCGATAGGTCGCTCTCTATGTAATAAGAAAGGTCGCTCTCTATGTAATAAGAAACGTGCCTAGAGTTTTTACCCTTGGAAATTGCTTGGTTAAAAGTATTGATTTTATCAGTCAGTTCGTTGGAGCCCTCACTGCCAAAGGACACCGCGAACTGCAGCCTGCAACAATTCTTTCTTATGCCCCGCTGTCACCCTATTCGGCCAAATTGATCATTTCCTTCTTGTGTGAGGTCCCCCGACTTTAGCCTGGACATATTTGCTTCTAGTATATGGCCCATCTACTTTCACCTCAAAATCATTCCCAGTGCTCAAATGGCCATTTTATTTAAAGTACAGCTCCATACCTTCACATTCAGTCAATGGTGGTGACCTCTGTTCCCCACTGTCTGCTGGCACCGCAGTTGTTTTTCCGACAGCTGTCTCACTCACAAGGTGCCCCTTTTCTGTCCCCAAGTATGGGGGGAAATTATGATTTTCGGACTTCAAAACTGTGGATTCAGTGTACCCCAAAACAAAATCATCCTTCGTTTTCAATTCGCTGTTTTCCTCGTTTTGTGAAGAGCATTCCAGAGTTTCCCTGATGCTGTTAGGATCGCCATGTGTATCGCCGGTTGGCGAGTACAACACTTTGAATGGTCGTCTCCGTCTGGGCACGCTTGGCAGTCCATTATTGCCTTCAACTTTCAGCACGCTTCGATTTAATTTGACCCTCCCGGTAGATGGGAGCATGGTCGCATTTCAGAGCTATTTTATCAGCGAACACGAAAAATATATCGTTTTTTCTTTACTTTTTGTCAATGCGTTATTAGAGTTTGATAAACCTTGCTGAAAAAAATCTGTTCAAAAGCTAACTTTGAAAGAAAAAATGTAAACCAAAATTCTCTTCCCACTAATAAAATAAACGTAAGTTTAACTTAGGCAACGGGAAATACCATGCACGGGCTATAACTATTTGTCGGATAATAAATAACACAAATGTCAAATTCAGACGCTGGCTAGTAGGCGAAAATCGCTCCACTCAATTTCGATGCAAATTGAGATTTAGTAGGGCTACGTGATAAGAATGTCACCGAAATTAGTAGCCCTACACGACTTGTTTACACAAATTATTCTTACAAACAACTCTGGTTTCAAACGTTCTCGTTAATTGAAAATGTTATGTAGAGCCTGTCCAGGCTAGCGTTCCCTGCCTCACTCCCCATTTAAATCACACCTGTTGCAGCGGAGCTTGATGCTATCCTACTGGGCATGCGCATAGCCACGAACGTCCGACAATTTACATACATTTTCTTAGATACTGTAGCCTGGGCTACATTTTTCATTTAGTCTATCCTATCAGAGAAAGTCAAACATAATGAATAATTCAACATATAGGCTATGAGTTTGAATGCTGAGCATGATCCCATTATTGTTGATCCCAAAAGTAGTCGATGGATGCAGGTTAAACCCCCAAACCAGAGAAGAACTATATACCTTATACACCTCACATAGATTACATGGCTACAAATACAAAATGTACACAACACAGCACTAAAATTCAATACATCTTTATTGTCTATGAAAGGTAGTTGACAAGATCATTGGAAAACATAAAAAATAGCACTATGCAGAGATCTGTATATAATGACGAGATGCTCATGTCTCCTTCATAACAATAGGTAGATTTTTGACAGATTTTGGCGAGAGCTAAACCTCTCGCTTCGACTCTTCCTCTCTGTACTAGGATAGTGGAAGCCTTCTTTAATCATTATGTCAAAACAAATCAAAGTGTATTGGCCACGGTGCACAGGGTATAGTGAAATGCTTGTTTGCTAACTTTCCTTAACAATGCAGTACAATAACAATATCATTACACAAGTCCCAAAATTACAAATAGTAATAAATAGTTGAAGAAAAAAAGAGTAATAAAAACTATTATGAGAAGTATGTAGGGTACATAATATAATATATACAGTAGCCTATGATTGAGATAAAAATAAGGACGGTTTAATACAAGTAGTAAAGTGAGTAAAGGGACTTGGTATAGCAGTTTAAATAAATAGTAATAATAAGTTGTAACAGCAGTGCTGAATGTGTGTGAGTGCGTGTGTGCGAGAGTGTATGTGTATATGTGTCTAGCAGGCCAGATAAAGGCCAGGTTGTTCTAGATTGTGTCACATTAACCTTGTGTCCTCATTGACCTTTTGATTATTGTCTAGTTGTGTAGTGGATTACTTTAAGGAAAGACCTTTTTAAGCTGCAGCTGTGGTCATAGTCAATTTACACACAGCCTACGGGCCATCGCAACACCCTACCTACACTACCATCCCATTTCATATAATCACAACATACATTATAAAAAACCAGAGGTCTGGGATAGAGAAAGTCCCTTGTGTTGGGAAGTAGGCTCCGCCCTCTTCACTGCAGAGGTTACAGGTGAAAGGTATTTGACATATGTATTTAACCCAGTTCTGGAAGTCAGGGTTGAGGGGTCATAGGTGAGAGGTCAAGGAGAGACCCTGGTGTTGGGAAGTAGCCGGTCTCATCACCACGGCGGCCTGATTCACAACACCAGCTGCCCCGCCCTACCGGACCTGACCAGGTGCTCCAAATTCTCGGCCCTACCAGACCTGACCAGTAGATGGTGCTCCAACTGCCCCGCCCTATCAGACCTGACCAGTAGATGGTGCTCCAACTGCCACGCCCTACCAGACCTGACCAGTAGATGGTGCTCCAACTGCCCCGCCCTACCAGACCTGACCAGTAGATGGTGCTCCAACTGCCACGCCCTACCAGACCTGACCAGTAGATGGTGCTCCAACTGCCACGCCCTACCAGACCTGACCAGTAGATGGTGCTCCAACTGCCACGCCCTACCAGACCTGACCAGTAGATGGTGCTCCAACTGCCACGCCCTACCAGAACTGACCAGTAGATGGTGCTCCAACTGCCACGCCCTACCAGACCTGACCAGTAGATGGTGCTCCAACTGCCACGCCCTACCAGACCTGACCAGTAGATGGTGCTCCAACTGCCACGCCCTACCAGACCTGACCAGTAGATGGTGCTCCAACTGCCACGCCCTACCAGACCTGACCAGTAGATGGTGCTCCAACTGCCACGCCCTACCAGACCTGACCAGTAGATGGTGCTCCAACTGCCACGCCCTACCAGACCTGACCAGTAGATGGTGCTCCAACTGCCACGCCCTACCAGACCTGACCAGTAGATGGTGCTCCAACTGCCACGCCCTACCAGACCTGACCAGTAGATGGTGCTCCAACTGCCACGCCCTACCAGACCTGACCAGTAGATGGTGCTCCAACTGCCACGCCCTACCAGACCTGACCAGTAGATGGTGCTCCAACTGCCACGCCCTACCAGACCTGACCAGTAGATGGTGCTCCAACTGCCACGCCCTACCAGACCTGACCAGTAGATGGTGCTCCAACTGCCACGCCCTACCAGACCTGACCAGTAGATGGTGCTCCAACTGCCACGCCCTACCAGACCTGACCAGTAGATGGTGCTCCAACTGCCACGCCCTACCAGACCTGACCAGTAGATGGTGCTCCAACTGCCACGCCCTACCAGACCTGACCAGTAGATGGTGCTCCAACACCAAACACAGTGGTCTTCTGTCCTGAGGGGAAGGGAGAAGAAAAGAGGGACATACAGATGATTGAGAGAGAAAAGTGTTAAGGGACCACTAAGTTCCCTATAAGCGCTAATATGACTGCAACATAGTGAGGGAGAGAGAGAGAATAAGAGATAGAGAATATGAGAGATGGAGAGTGAGAGATAGAGAGGGAGAGAGAATAAGAGAGAGAGAATACGAGAGAGTGAGAGACAGAAAGATAATAAGAAAGAGAGAGAGAGATACACAAAACGAGCAGGAGAGATGAGCCTTCCTAGCTCCTCTCACAGCCAGGGAGGATCCTGGGAGATTTGTTAACTGATAGGCTTTTACCCACAACCCCTTGCTCTACTGCCATCACAATCTGAGGCCTGAGACGACACCCATCGCTCCCTATGCAGATTTTATAATCAGGGTGTGTGTGGGGGGAGAGAGGTTAGGGGAATATATAAGCTTTTACTTTGCATTTCAAATGATTGGGGATTAGTACTCGTATAAGATAAATGGGAAGAGAGAGAGTCAGCTCAAAGTCACAAGTCAGTCAGTCACTCGTCTTACTGTAGTTGACTTTCATGCACGATTTCTAATCTCATGACTTAAAGGAATCGGAAAAGCGAAGCAGACGTTTCTGGCGTTTGGCAAAAAAACGTAAGTTCTCTAAAGCCTCCATAAATGTTGTTTCATCTTTACATTCTCCTCTCTATGTCTCTCTCTTTCTCGAGAACTTCTCAAACTTTGTCTCTGTCTACCATGAGGTCCCTAATATTTTGGGTTGTAAACTGAGGGGTCTTGGTGCTTTATACATGTTATGGTTTTAAAAAGCCTGTCAAAGAACCTTCACATATTATAACTGGGGCCCAGAGCTTTTTTTTGGTCAGGTCAAGTAACTTTAATTTAGAGCCATAGAGTTGCAGGATATTGCAGAGTATCACCATTAGAAAGACCATGTTAATGATGAGTTTGGGTTTCTATACATCTCTACTCTGATCTCAGGAAGCAGAATCAATCATGGAACTTGGCCTACCAAGAAGACAGAATGATCAAACATATACCAACATGGAAATACCTTCCATGAATCCAGAATAACAAAAAGTAAAGATGAAATATGCTGCATGCAGTGGAGGCTGCTGAGGGGAAGACGGTTTATAACAATGTCTGGAACAGAGCAAACGGAATGGCATCAAACACATGAAAACCAAGTGGAAACCAGGTGGAAACCAAGTGGAAACCAAGTGGAAACCATGTGGAAACCAAGTGGAAACCATGTGGAAACCAAGTGGAAACCATGTGGAAACCATGTGGAAACCAAGTGGAAACCAAGTGGAAACCATGTGGAAACCATGTGGAAACCAAGTGGAAACGATGTGGAAACCATGTGGAAACCAAGTGGAAACCATGTGGAAACCAAGTGGAAACCAAATCAAATCAAATCAAATCAAATTTTATTTGTCACATACACATGGTTAGCAGATGTTAAATGCGAGTGTAGCGAAATGCTTGTGCTTCTAGTTCCGACAATGCAGTGATAACCAACAAGTAATCTAACTAACAATTCCAAAACTACTGTCTTATACACAGTGTAAGGGGATAAGGAATATGTACATAAGGATATATGAATGAGTGATGGTACAGAGCAGCATACAGTAGATGGTATCGAGTACAGTATATACATATGAGATGAGTGTGTAGACAAAGTAAACAAAGTGGCATAGTTAAAGTGGCTAGTGATACATGTGTTACATAAGGATGCAGTCGATGATGTAGAGTACAGTATATACATATGCATATGAGATGAATAATGTAGGGTAAGTAACATTATATAAGGTAGCATTGTTTAAAGTGGCTAGTGATATATTTACATAATTCCCATCAATTCCCATTATTAAAATGGCTGGAGTTGGGTCAGTGTCAATGACAGTGTGTTGGCAGCAGCCACTCACACTGTTAGTGGTGGCTGTTTAACAGTCTGATGGCCTTGAGATAGAAGCTGTTTTTCAGTCTCTCGGTCCCAGCTTTGATGCACCTGTACTGACCTCGCCTTCTGGATGATAGCGGGGTGAACAGGCAGTGGTTCGGGTGGTTGATGTCCTTGATGATCTTTATGGCCTTCCTGTAACAACGGGTGGTGTAGGTGTCCTGGAGGGCAGGTAGTTTGCCCCGGTGATGCGTTGTGCAGTCCTCACTACCCTCTGGAGAGCCTTACGGTTGAGGGCGGAGCAGTTGCCGTACCAGGCGGTGATACAGCCCGCCAGGATGCTCTCGATTGTGCATCTGTAGAAGTTTGTGAGTGCTTTTGGTGACAAGCCGAATTTCTTCAGCCTCCTGAGGTTGAATAGGCGCTGCTGCGCCTTCTTCACGACGCTGTCAGTGTGAGTGGACCAATTCAGTTTGTCTGTGATGTGTATGCCGAGGAACTTAAACTAGCTACCCTCTCCACTACTGTTCCATCGATGTGGATAGGGGGTGTTCCCTCTGCTGTTTCCTGAAGTCCACAATCATCTCCTTAGTTTTGTTGACGTTGAGTGTGAGGTTATTTTCCTGACACCACACTCCGAGGGCCCTCACCTCCTCCCTGTAGGCCGTCTCGTCGTTGTTGGTAATCAAGCCTACCACTGTTGTGTCGTCCGCAAACTTGATGATTGAGTTGGAGGCGTGCGTGGCCACGCAGTCGTGGGTGAACAGGGAGTACAGGAGAGGGCTCAGAACGCACCCTTGTGGGGCCCCGTGTTGAGGATCAGCGGGGAGGAGATGTTGTTGCCTACCCTCACCACCTGGGGCGGCCCGTCAGGAAGTCCAGTACCCAGTTGCACAGGGGCGGGGTCGAGACCCAGGGTCTCGAGCTTGATGACGAGCTTGGAGGGTACTATGGTGTTGAATGCCGAGCTGTAGTCGATGAACAGCATTCTCACATAGGTATTCCTCTTGTCCAGGTGGGTTAGGGCAGTGTGCAGTGTGGTTGAGATTGCATCGTCTGTGGACCTATTTGGGCGGTAAGCAAATTGGAGTGGGTCTAGGGTGTCAGGTAGGGTGGAGGTGATATGGTCCTTGACTAGTCTCTCAAAGCACTTCATGATGACGGAAGTGAGTGCTACGGGCGGTAGTCGTTTAGCTCAGTTACCTTAGCTTTCTTGGGAACAGGAACAATGGTGGCCCTCTTGAAGCATGTGGGAACAGCAGACTGGTATAGGGATTGATTGAATATGTCCGTAAACACACCGGCCAGCTGGTCTGCATGCATGCTCTGAGGGCGCGGCTGGGGATGCCGTCTGGGCCTGCAGCCTTGCGAGGGTTAACACGTTTAAATGTCTTACTCACCTCGGCTGCAGTGAAGGAGAGACCGCATGTTTCCGTTGCAGGCCGTGTCAGTGGCACTGTATTGTCCTCAAAGCGGGCAAAAAGTTATTTAGTCTGCCTGGGAGCAAGACATCCTGGTCCGTGACTGGGCTGGATTTCATCTTGTAGTCCGTGATTGACTGTAGACCCTGCCACATGCCTCTTGTGTCTGAGCCGTTGAATTGAGATTCCACTTTGTCTCTGTACTGACGCTTAGCTTGTTTAATAGCCTTGCGGAGGGAATAGCTGCACTGTTTGTATTCAGTCATGTTGCCAGACACCTTGCCCTGATTAAAAGCAGTGGTTCGCGCTTTCAGTTTCACGCGAATGCTGCCATCAATCCACGGTTTCTGGTTAGGGAATGTTTTTATCGTTGCTATGGGAACGACATCTTCGACGCACGTTCTAATGAACTCGCACACCGAATCAGCGTATTCGTCAATATTCCCATCTGACGCAATACGAAACATGTCCCAGTCCACGTGATGGAAGCAGTCTTGGAGTGTAGAGTCAGCTTGGTCTGACCAGCGTTGGACAGACCTCAGCGTGGGAGCCTCTTGTTTTAATTTCTGCCTGTAGGCAGGGATCAGCAAAATGGATCCATGTGGAAACTAAGTGGAAACCACGTGGAAACCAAGTGGAAACCATGTAGAAACCATGTGGAAACCAAGTGGAAACCATGTGGAAACCAAGTGGAAACCATGTGGAAACCAAGTGGAAACCATGTGGAAACCAAGTGGAAACCACGTGGAAACCATGTGGAAACCAAGTGGAAACCACGTGGAAACCATGTGGAAACCAAGTGGAAACCATGTGGAAACCAAGTGGAAACCATGTGGAAACCAAGTGGAAACCACGTGGAAACCATGTGGAAACCATGTGGAAACCATGTAGAAACCATGTGGAAACCAAGTGGAAACCATGTGGAAACCAAGTGGAAACCATGTGGAAACCATGTGGAAACCATGTAGAAACCATGTGGAAACCAAGTGGAAACCATGTGGAAACCAAGTGGAAACCATGTGGAAACCACGTGGAAACCATGTGGAAACCATGTGGAAACCAAGTGGAAACCAAGTGGAAACCATGTGGAAACCAAGTGGAAACCATGTGGAAACCAAGTGGAAACCAAGTGGAAACCATGTGGAAACCAAGTGGAAACCAAGTGGAAACCATGTGGAAACCAAGTGGAAACCAAGTGGAAACCATGTGGAAACCAAGTGGAAACCATGTGGAAACCAAGTGGAAACCAAGTGGAAACCATGTGGAAACCAAGTGGAAACCATGTGGAAACCATGTGGAAACCATGTGGAAACCACGTGGAAACCATGTGGAAACCATGTGGAAACCAAGTGGAAACCATGTGGAAACCAAGTGGAAACCATGTGGAAACCAAGTGGAAACCATGTGGAAACCAAGTGGAAACCATGTGGAAACCAAGTGGAAACCATGGGAAACCATGTGGAAACCATGTGGAAACCAAGTGGAAACCATGTGGAAACCAAGTGGAAACCATGTGGAAACCAAGTGGAAACCATGTGGAAACCAAGTGGAAACCATGGGAAACCATGTGGAAACCATGTGGAAACCACGTGGAAACCATGTGGAAACCATGTGGAAACCAAGTGGAAACCATGTGGAAACCAAGTGGAAACCAAGTGGAAACCAAGTGGAAACCAAGTGGAAACCATGTGTTTGATGTATTTGATACCATTCCACTGATTCCGCTCCAGTCATTACCACAAGCCCGTCCTCCCCAATTAAGGTGCCACCAACCTCCTGTGGCTGCCTGCTGTCTGGTCATATGAGCTCAGTAGAACGAGAGGGAGAGTTGATAGACAGACAGAGTAACTGCAGCTGTCTCAGTGGGAAATACACTGTAATGATCGCTCACACACCCTCTATCCAGGGACAGAGAGAGGAAATTTGAGGGCTTGTGTGTGTTTTTAATGTTATGTAAAAATGTAGACTTTCCACCTGCATTCCCTTTACTGTATTGTATCATATCATATTGCATACTGTATTCTATTTTATTACATTAAGTTGAATTGAATGTCATTAAATTCCATTTGATTCTATACCTGGCCAGTGTAGAGCTGGAGAGAAATGGAACGGACAAGGAACAGTTCTAGAAATCACCCTGGATTCCACATTCTAGGGTTGTTATAGAATTCCTTAAATAGCCCTTTCTTCCACATCCTATATGGTTGCCATGGCATCCAGCCTCCAGCTTTAAGAGAACGCCCACAAGCTTTTAGAAATGTGGACCTATACTGTATAGATTCACACCGTTGTCTCTGCATGCAAGAGTGTCTAATAATACCTATAACATACCCCCATTTGGTTATGATGATGCTGGTGGTGGTGGTGATGATAATGGTTTTATGTATACATTTAGGGTTTTGTCATAAGTGTGTGAAAGTTCTCTCTTCCTCCTCACAGTCAGTAGTTCAGTCGGGTGTTGGGGGGGGGGGGTGAATAGGATATTAACAATATATAATTTTAGGGTGCATATAGGCAGAGTTTTCCTGGAATATGTGTGTTTGTATTTTCCTCTACTGCTGAGTTTGTCCTGAATATCCCCTAAGATCTCTGAGAAAAATACTGTGAGACTTATAGGTGTCAAATCAATTAGTATGAGAGAGAGAGAGATAGAAACTTCCTGTTATAAAACTCTCCCCAATGAACCTACAGGGAGGTAGCCATTTTGTTTCACCTAGCTCTCATTCCGACTGGGTTTGAACCATCTGTACGACACAAAAGTGTGTTAGCCCACTGAGATAAAGCCCTTGGCATAGGTTGTAGGACCTAACACAATTATTCAGGTCTCAGGCGAGGTTACCCATTGCGCCATAAACAGGAGAGGTGAAAATAATATGGTGGATTGTCAGAGACTTAGTGGGAAATTAGCTTTGAACTATCCGGTCTGATCCGGTCCTATCCGGTTGTTAGACATTCAGTGAGGATGAAGAAGATGAGACGAGGAGAGGAAGACACTAGACCATTGAGATGCACTTTGTATTTTCCCTTAAAACACTCAGACAGACAAACAGTGTGAATACATTGGGCACACCTCAACACTTATGCAACTGTAGATTGAGTTGTAAAATAAAGATCGAAGCTGGGAGTCAGAGAGCCAATCTCAAGTGTGGTTTGTGTGTGTCAGAGTAGAGGGGGAAGGGTGGTGACTGGATGTGGGTTTCACTCTCAGCTAAAGAGACACACGCACATACACACAGCTTGATGGCCGACTCATGACCCTATCCCTGCTGTCCTCATGTCCCCTACTGAGAAAACTGGAGAGAGAGAGAAAGAGAGAGGGTGGGGGAGGGAGGGGGGGGGTCAGAGACTGACTAAAGATGAATCTCTATAGGGAACCCACCTCTGTCTGCTCTCTTTTTCTCGCTCTCTCCCTCTCTCTCTCTGCAGTAATAAAAGATAGTAATCTAATGGCTCCTTTCTATTCAGCCACATTGGAAGAGTCATGAGATGGAGAGAGAAACATAGAGAGACATAGAGAGAGCGACAGAGAGAGGGCTAGAAAGAGAGAGATAACGAGAGTCATGCAGAGAGAGAGAGACATCGAGAGACAGAGAGACATACAAAGAGAGGGAGACATAGAGAGGGCTAGAAAGAGAGAGATAACGAGAGTCATACAGAGAGAGAGAGAGAGACATAGAGAGACATAGAGAGAGCGACATAGAGAGGGCTAGAAAGAGAGAGATAACGAGAGTCATACAGAGAGAGAGACATAGAGAGACATAGAGAGGGCTAAAAGAGAGAGATAACGAGAGTCATACAGAGAGAGAGAGAGAGGCATAGAGAGACATAGAGAGAGCGACAGAGAGAGGGCTAGAAAGAGAGAGATAACGAGAGTCATACAGAGAGAGAGAGAGAGACATCGAGAGACAGAGAGACATACAAAGAGAGGGAGACATAGAGAGACAGAGAGACAAACAGAGAGAGAGAGAGACATCGAGAGACAGAGAGACACACAGAGAGAGAGACAGAGAGACATACAGAGAGAGAGAGAGACATAGAGAGACAGAGAGACATACAGAGAGAGAGACATAGAGACATAGAGAGACAGTGAAACATACAGAGAGAGAGACATAGAGAGACAGAGAGACATACAGAGAGAGAGACATCGAGAGATAGAGAGACATACAGAGAGAGAGACATAGAGAGAGAGAGACATACAGAGAGAGAGACATACAGAGAGAGAGAGACATCGAGAGACAGAGAGACATAGAGAGACAGAGAGACACACAGAGAGAGAGAGAGACATCGAGAGACAGAGAGACATACAGAGAGAGAGACATACAGAGAGAGAGAGACATAGAGAGACAGAGAGACATACAGAGAGAGAGAGAGAGAGAGAGACATAGAGAGACAGAGAAACATACAGAGAGAGAGACATAGAGAGACAGAGAGACATACAGAGAGAGAGACATCGAGAGATAGAGAGACATAGAGAGACATACAGAGAGAGAGACATTGAGAGACAGAGAGACAAACAGAGAGAGAGAGAGACATCGAGAGACAGAGAGACACACAGAGAGAGAGACATAGAGAGACAGAGAGACATACAGAGAGAGAGACATACAGAGAGAGAGAGAGACATAAAGAGACAGAGATACATATAGAGAGACAGAGAGACATACAGAGAGACATCGAGAGACAGAGAGATTATTTATTTTCTTCCATGCATTATTTAGCCTGGAGGAAGAGGGTTTAATCAATTAACAAAATCACACCACACACACGCGCGTGTGCTGTGGTAGTAGTGATAAGGTTGGATAGTCATTTTGTTCAGCTCAGTGTTGATTGAGTTTTCCTGATGAACTACTTATAGAAAATGCAGAAGCGGCAGTAAAAACTTTGAATTAATCCAGGCCATTTTCATAATCTGTGGCGGGTGTGTGCTTCAGGGTCTGGTCAGGGCAAGTCGAGCCCTACCCTCCGTGTAAGTAAATATAACAAGCATAACTATATAACTGTCTATAACTGTCCAAATACACAATACAGCCCATAGTTAGGCGTTGTGTGATTGTATATAACTGCAATGCATAAATAACCTTTGTGTTCGTATAGAGATTAAGATCGATGTGCCAGAGGAGCACTAACTCTGATGACTCCTCCAGGTGCCAGGAGTGAGTGTGTGTGTGTGTGTGTGTGTGTATGTGTGTGTAAAGCTGTAAAAAAAAAAAATACTAGTTCAGCTCTTCAGAAAAATCAACTCAGCAGCAGACAGTGTTTTATGGAAATGTACATTGTGTCCCTCAGTTGGTACTTAATGGCTAACAGTGACTATCGGTTTCACAAGAGGTCACTTTTAGATAATTTTATATATATTTTTTGGTTTATATTTTTTATAGTATGTAGAAATTGTGCTTCAATATTGAATTAAAAACGTATGTTATATTGAAGTGCCCTTTAATATAGTGTCACGCCCTGACCTTAGATAGCCTTTTTTATTCTCTATTTGGTTAGGTCAGGGTGTGACTTGGGTGGGCAAATCTATGTCAATCACCACCTTCCGGAGACACCTGAAACCCCACCTCTTTAAGGAATACCTAGGATAGGATAAGTAATCCTTCTCACCCCCCTTTAAGATTTAGATGCACTATTGTAAAGTGACTGTTCTACTGGATGTCATAAGGTGAATGCACCAATTTGTAAGTCGCTCTGGATAAGAGCGTCTGCTAAATGACTTAAATGTAAATGTAAATGTATGTGTTCTATTTCTTTGTTGGCCGGGTATGGTTCCCAATCAGATGCAGCTGTCTATCGTTGTCTCTGATTGGGGATCATACTTAGACAGCCTGTTTTCTACCTGAGTTTGTGGGATCTTGTTTTGTACGGTTGCTTTCCACTACAGAGCTTTACGTTTGTGTATGTTTTTCATCAATAAAAGAAAGATGTTCGCTTACCACGCTGCGCCTTGGTCTCCATCTCTAAACGACCGTAATATATAGACCACATGGAGAATTCAATACATTTTTATATGATTAAAGACTTGGTAAAGTGCCCAAATTCTGCATTTTGACACCCCCCTATGTGCACCCTCTGTAACTTACAAACAGACTTTAACCCATTTAACACAAACATTTCTCCAAGTTTCACCTTGATTGTAAAGCCCAAACTATTTTCTGAAGATTTATTATTTATGTAACGTGATTAATGACTCATTTTAAGGTAAAAAAAAAAAAAAAAAACCTGTCCCTCATTTTAAAATCAAACCTGTTACATGAACTGAACTCTCAATTTTGTGAAACTATTCCTTTTAAAATATTTAATAGTCAAATCATAGTGTAAAGCAGATGAGCTGGTTCTACTCTTTTTGGCCATTTTCTGGTGTTTTGTGGTGAAAACTGAGCAGGTCGAGCCTAACACGCCATTTTTGTGTGTGAAGAATGCGTTCAGTTGCTTCTTCCTGTTGCACACAACAACCTAGAGTACCATATCCCCTGTTACAATAGGATTTATGGCTGATTTAAGAAGAAATTGTCAACTCTGTTACGGTCAACCCTGTTACTTTATTTGGCACTTAATAGGCCCATACTATAGTCCTTAAAAAAAACTCTTGAGATGGGAAGATGTGTTTTTTATTCAGATGAACATGTGCTCTTTATGACAGAATGTTAAAATGAGGTGAAATCAAACAGGGTTTTTTTCTCACCAAGTTACACATCTCAAAAGGCACCAAATTGGTGGAACGACCAACATACTAACTCTATTTTCATAGAAAACATCATATCTATACATTACATTGGGATAATGTATTTTAACTTTGCAGTTTTATATTTGGTGAACAGTGGATCCGGTGATGGAGACAGATTGAGAGAGAGAGTGAAATGCAGGGAAGAAGAAATACTGGAAACTTCCTGGCTGCCATCACAGACTGTGTCTAAACGGCAGCCATTTTACAGGGATGTTCCGGGATGTCAAATAAGGGTAATTGTTGCTTAGGACGACAGTTGCTCGTGTTCCCAGGATCATGTACTCAACAACGTCTCAATTCTTTGACACTGAGGCTGCGAGACGGGTACGTCTAACGAAAGACACGTACTTTCCATTCATTCTGTATCTAAAGCTCTTATCAGACCTACACAAAACTGCCCAGGACTACATATCCAGACAGAACACATACACGCACGCACACACACACACACACACACACACACACACACACACACACACACACACACACACACACACACGCACGCACGCACGCACGCACGCAAGCACACACACATGCGCAGGCACGCACGCACGCACGCACACACACACACACACACACACACACACACACACACACACACACACACACACACACACACACACACACACACACACACACACACACACATACACACACACACACACACAAACACACACACGCTTGCATGGACGCCCCTTCTTACAGCCACCCTGTGCCCTAACGAAGCTTCGCTTCGACAAGGAGACCGAGGGGAGAAGGGGAGAGAAAGAATAATAGAAAATGTGTCAATTTATAAGAGAAAGGAGTGGAAAGCTATAGAGTGAAATGATAGAGAGAAATAGAAAGAGAGAGAAGCACACCTTGGTATTTTTGACTCCATCTTTAAACATAGACTAGGCCTTCTGTCTCTCTCTCTCTCTCTCCCTCCCTCTCCCCGTCTCTCTCTCTCTCCCTCTCTCTCCCCGTCTCTCTCCTCTCCCTCTCGCTCCATGTAACCTTCCCTCTGTCTCTCCTCCTCTCTCTCTCTCCTCTCCCTCCCTCTCCCCGTCTCTCTCCGCTCCCTCTCGCTCCATGTAACCTTCCCTCTGTCTGTCTCTCTCTCCTCTCTCCCTCTCGCTCCATATAACCTTCCCTCTGTCTGTCTCTCTCTCCTCTCCCTCCCTCTCCCCGTCTCTCTCCTCTCTCCCTCTCGCTCCATGTAACCTTCCCTCTGTCTCTCCTCCTCTCTCTCTCTCCTCTCCCTCCCTCTCCCCGTCTCTCTCCGCTCCCTCTCGCTCCATGTAACCTTCCCTCTGTCTGTCTCTCTCTCCTCTCTCCCTCTCGCTCCATATAACCTTCCCTCTGTCTGTCTCTCTCTCCTCTCCCTCCCTCTCCCCGTCTCTCTCCTCTCTCCCTCTCGCTCCATGTAACCTTCCCTCTGTCCCTCTCTCTCTCCTCTCCCTCCCTCTCCCCGTCTCTCTCCCTCTCGCTCCATATAACCTTCCCTCTGTCTCTCTTCCTCTCTCTCTCCTCTCCCTCCTTCTCCCCGTCTCTCTCCTCTCTCCCTCTCTCCCTCTCGCTCCATGTAACCTTCCCTCTGTCTGTCTCTCTCTCTCCTCTCCCTCCCTCTCCCCCCGCCTCTCTCCTCTCGCTCCATGTATCCTTCCCTCTGTCTCTCTCTCTCCCTCCCTCTCCCCGTCTCTCTCCTCTCTCCCTCTCGCTCCATGTAACCTTCCCTCTGTCTCTCCTCCTCTCTCTCTCTCTCCCTCCCTCTCCCCGTCTCTCTCCTCTCTCCCTCTCGCTCCATGTATCCTTCCCTCTGTCACTCCTCCTCTCTCTCTCCCTCCCTCTCCCTGTCTCTCTCTTCTCTCCCTCTCGCTCCATGTATCCTTCCCTCTGTCTCTCCTCCTCTCTCTCTCTCCCTCCCTCTCCTCATCTCTCTCCTCTCACCCTCTCGCTCCATGTAACCTTCCCTCTGTCTCTCTCTCTCTCCCTCCCTCCCTCTCCCCGTCTCTCTCTTCTCTCCCTCTCGCTCCATGTATCCTTCCCTCTGTCTCTCCTCCTCTCTCTCTCTCTCTCTCCCTCCCTCTCCCCGTCTCTCTCTTCTCTCCCTCTCGCTCCATGTATCCTTCCCTCTGTCTCTCTCTCTCTCCCTCCCTCCCTCTCCCCGTCTCTCTCTTCTCTCCCTCTCTCTCCATGTATCCTTCCCTCTGTCTCTCCTCCTCTCTCTCTCTCTCCCTCCCTCCCTCTCCCCGTCTCTCTCTTCTCTCCCTCTCGCTCCCCGTCTCTCTCTTCTCTCCCTCTCGCTCCATGTAACCTTCCCTCTGTCTCTCCTCCTCTCTCTCTCTCTCCCTCCCTCTCCCCATCTCTCTCCTCTCTCCCTCTCGCTCCATGTAACCTTCCCTCTGTTTCTCTCTCTCTCTCTCTCTCTCTCTCTCTCTCTCTCTCTCTCTCTCTCTCTCTCTCTCTCTCTCTCTCTCTCTCTCTCTCTCTCCCTCTCTCTCTCTCTCTGCAGCTATTCTCAGTCCTCAGGAATAGATGCCTATGGAACATAGAATATAGAATATGGAATACTGGGAGTCGTCTCAGAATATAGAATATCCTGAAAAAAAATATTCCCCACTTAGCATCTTTGTTTATAGAATACTTCCTTTTGAAAGATAGCCTATAAGGAATATGGAATTCTCCTGTCTCTGAAAATAGATCCATGGAATATGGAATACAGAATACTCCCTGCTTTGCTATGTCATTCCCATGACGTTCCCATGACGTTCCAATGTCCAGACACGTTACATATATGTTACACGTTATCTAGTGGTAATATTGATCATACAGTGTGTGATGTGATGTCAGATAGCTAGGATGAACCAAAGGGCGTATAAGGAACGGAGTCAGGAAGATATGGAGAATATGGCAGCGAGATGCATTACTTTCTCTCTCTATTTCTTTTCCTCTATATTTTTCTCTCTCATGCTCACACGCAGAAAACAGACACACACACACACACATACTAGCTGATGTTAAACATCTCTTTGTCTGGGTTGATTGCGTAATAACCACAGCGGTCATACACACACACACACACACACACACACACACACACACACACACACACACACACACACACACACACACACACACACACACACACACACACACACACACACACACACACACACACACACACACACACACACACACACACACACACACACACACACACACACACACACACACACACACGTTAGTCTCTTTCCTATTTTTCTATACCCATATATTCCCTGTTTAAACCAACCTTTCACTTCACATCATAACTCTCCTACATATAGGACATCATTCATGACACCCCTATAAACATATATTCTCTACATACTGTATACACCAGAGGAGGCTGGTGGGAGGAGCTGTAGGAGAAACGGCTCATTGTAATGGCTGGAATGGAAT